>NC_084765.1:11057500-11411666 GCF_028858725.1 Colius striatus
GTGTGTGGCTTTCTTTTTTTCAAAAAGTGAGACGGTAGGATAAAAGATTTTGTTATTCATGGTTCAGGTCATTAAAATAAATCTCCATTCATTGTATGTGGTTATCAAGAATACTAAACAATTCACTGGGAATCTAGTCGTACCTAAATAAATAGATCTACTTGGGGGAAAAAAATGGTACATTCACAATGAGTAATGCTGTAACAGTTCTGGTTTTGTTTGAGATTTTGTAGGGATCCAGACCTTGCAACTTCAAAGAATATACCCAATTTGTATATAAGTTTTCAGGACTTAGATGTGGGTCATACAGTGTAGTAGATAACAATGAAGATAATTTATTTAAGCTTCCACTATTGCAACAAATTCCGTTTATTGGAAGGACTCAGTTGCCACTTAAAATGATTTTCAATTTTGTTACTGTAGTCTGATTTCTAAGTAAAATGGGAAAATATTTTTCATCATTTTTTTTTAATACTGATTTCTATGTTGCTGGGCTGGGTTATCAAAAATACTACGTTCTGCTGGCAAGGATAACGTTTTATATTAGAACTGTGTTCTGTGCTGTCCCCACTGAGTTCTTCCTCCTGAGTCTTTTCTACTCTGAATCAAAAAAGCCATGCCTTGCACTAGCATTAGACTTATATAAAAGCTTCCTGTATGTTAATTTCTTTAATGGCACAAAGCTGGAGATAATTTCTCTTTCCTATATTGCAGTACAAAGTATGGTATATATTGTATATTTCAGTCTGTACAATTGATGTTCCATATATATTTTTCAATACTTAAGCCATGGCCTTTATAGGAAATGAAACAATAGAACTAATTTGTTTATTTTACACTTTTTTACTTTCAGAAATTAGCACCTGGAGTTAGTCAATTTGCTTACACCTGTGTACAAGACCATCCTATCTGGACTAACCAACAGTTTTGGGAAACAACCTTTTATAGCAATGTACAGAATCAAGTTCGTTCCCTCTACCTTACAGCCAAAGATGACAACCATGCAGTACAGATGAGACAAAAGGTAAGAGAATATATTGAAGTAAATAGCAAGGTAATTTTTTTAATTCACATTTTAATTGTTTCCTAAGTTATACAGAGTTAAGGAATGATTTCTGCAATGTTATGAATTTTGGTGGGGTTTTTTTTAGTAACAGAAAAATAATAAAAATGTACAGTTGTCTACAAAACATTATAATTTGATGTCAGTTTTTACATTTTTCCAATAAGCATCCAACTCCAACATGTGAAAATGTGAATGTTTCAACTGGTCTGGAAAGTATTTATGATAAAAGTTTACCTCACCTGAACATTCTAGGAATTTGGACAATACGATCGAGCACTGAGCTGCATGTTATTTCTCATTATGATTTATGCTTGTTCTTATGTGAGCTAAATGAATAAGCTAACAAGAGCAGGTATATTAAAATCAGTAAACCACTGTGAAGAAAAACCATAAACCAAATTGAGTGTAGTCATTGGCTTTTTCTTTTTTAGTGAATATATAATTTAAATAACTGAAGAATATTCACAAGCAATTAAATAAATAAACTTTTGACTAAATGTGAGTTTTTAAATTTTTTAATTGAAGTTTTTAGCTTCATTATTTCTTCTATGTCTTCATTATTTATTTTTATGTCTTCCAGGAGAAAAATTGTGTAGGTCCAGGCCAGGATAAGACAGCAATGGACTTGGCTGCTGAGCAGTTGCGTTTATGGCCAACTCTTAATAAACAAATGCAGCAGGAGCTAGTCCAAAATGAGGAAAGCACAGTTTTCAGTCAGGCAATTCATTTTGCTAACCTCATGGTCTACCTGCTAGTACCACTGGATACAAGTAAGAACAAGTTATTGAGAACATCAGCAACTGGTGACTGGGAGAGTGGAAGCAACAGTATTGTCACAAACAGGTGGGTCTAAATACCAGAATATTTCAGTGTCTTCACTTCTTTTCAAATAAATTAATAAAGAGAGCGTAAGTCTGACATGATTTTCTTAAATAACACAACTTAATCTGGAGTAATTTACCACAATAAAGGAAGGTAAAAATTTTATTGTCTCAGTAAGAACTTATAATCTATTAACACCAAATGTTGAAGAGAAACAATAGGGTATAATGACAGAGAAGACAGCAGCCCAAAACTACTGTTAGTTTTTATATAACTTGAAAAAAATACAGTATATGAACCTAAAATCAAGAAAGCATTTGTATAACACCCGTAAAATCACAGTTTCTGTGCAACAGCTGCAAGGAAGAAGGGCACTGAGGTCACAAAAAGCAAGAAGGCTAAGCTACTGTTGCAAAGGTTAACCTACTAAGGAGACAGGAGGAGTGTAGCATGCAAATCCAGGACATTTCATAACAAGTCTTCTGCCCTCTCTTCTTATTGTCCTCATTACCATCTATGATCTATCAGAATTGCCACCTGATAAACTGTAGAACACTATGTGAGAACACTGACATCAAGTAAAGGATAAGACTGATATCAGTATCAAACTCTCCATGGCTGCTGACTTATGCAGACTAAACACCTCTAAACTCAGGCAGGAGGGTTGGACTAGATGATCTCTAAAGGTTCCTTTCCAACCCCTACCATTCTATGATTCTATGATTGGGACGTGCTCAATACAGGTTATGGTATGTGTTGCAATGTATTAATCTGTTCCTTATTATTATACTGGGCATTTTTAGATGTTCAAAGTTCATTTCCCACTGGGTGCAAATAATGTATTAACTCTATGAAGAGAAGATGCAGAGCTCACTTCTAAACAGCACTTTTTCCTCTTGTGGGCTTGTCTGTGCTGTACTCATGGAGGGGAGGTTCTCCTTTGTCAACATCCATGCGCTTCAGATAGTATTTATGACAGTGAAAAGAAGATGTAATTGTGGAACCACATATGCTTTCAGCGGGGTTTATGCATCGTAACTAGAAAAAACACCACATCTAGATCTAGATATGTATCATATGTGCATCAGTTAAATGTTTCAGACTTGAAATGTCTTTTATTTATGTCTATAGTATTGCAGGCAGTGTTGCAGAGAGTTACGACACTGAAAGTGGATTTGAGGACTCTGAGAACAATGACGTTGCAAACGCAGTTGTGCGCTTCATCACTAGATTTATTGACAAGGTTTGCACAGAGAGTGGAGTTACACAGGATCACATCAAGGGTCTTCATTGTATGATACCAGGTAAGAATTGTGACCAAAAAGTTGTTTGAAGACTTTCTTTTTTCTTTCTAGTGAGAGAAATGCACTTTTTAGCATGTTGCTTTCAGTGACATTAGAAAGTTAGATTTTTTTCTAGTCTGTAATTGCTGTCGAATTTCAAGTAGTTATTCCCTTGATGTTTCAATTTGAGAATTTCAGAATGTTGGGGTTTCAATTAGATTGCAACTCTCATATCTAGTGAGACTTCATTTTATGGTATTACTGCTTTCCAGGCATTGTAGCAATGCACATAGAGACCTTGGAGGCTGTCCATCGTGAGAGTAGACGGCTCCCACCAATACAGAAGGCAAGTTATGAAATATATTTGTATTCTTTACAAGTATTAGAATCATGCAATTTGGTCATCTTTTTTTCTCCTCTCATAATGTTAGGAGGAAACATCAAAACAGTGAAAGAAAATTTCCACCAGTGATAAATAAAGTGCTTGGCTTTGGTCTCGTGAAATATGAACTTATGAAAGTAGTAGAGCCAAACTTCTGATCAAAAACAAGCCGTTGTGTGCCCATTCTTTTTTGAAATGCATTTCTTTTAGTTGAGTCCAGACTCCATCTCCCTTCTTTGGACTCCATCTCATAACAATTTTGTTTTGAAGCTTTTTAAGCCAAATATTAAAACTAGGCTGAGTTATGACACTGATATTGCCATTACACTTACACTATCATTTATTTGCATCAGCCCAAAATTCTACGACCAACTTTACTGCCAGGAGAAGAATTTGTTTGTGAAGGCCTCCGTGTGCTACTGGATCCTGATGGCAGAGAGGAAGCTACAGGAGGACTACTTGGAGGTCCTCACATCCTCCCTGCTGAAGGAGCTTTGTTCCTTACCACTTACAGAATTATATTTAAAGGCACTCCTCATGATCAGCTGGGTAAGAAAAAATAAACAGTGATGATTGTGGTCCTTCAGATAGGAAGGACTTTGAGCTGACCTATCCACCTATTCAAGCATCAACATCAAGATGTATATACCTCACTACAATTTTTCACATTTACCATATAAGAGTAGTCTCTTAATGTAGGTTGTTGTTGCTAGATATGACAATGATAGATTTTGATTTTGCATTTAACTTAACTAGAACTTACTTTATTCGAATTAGGCTATAGATGCGAAATGTTTGTTCATTCCTGTGTGTCAGTAGATATTTATTTAGAGTACTGTTTTCAGTAATTTATGTAATATAAAATCATAGTATGAACTTAGGAGAAAGTTCAGTAGTCACCATGGTATTAAGGGTTTTTATGGACTACCTAAAGTTGGAGACAGAATGTAAGGACATCCCTGACCATACTTCAGCAATTTTCATAGATATTTGAATGGACCAGAGGTTTAGTATCTTGATATCTCAGTTTCATCTGTAAAGTCCCTCTACTCTGCCCTGGTGAGGCCTCATCTGGAGTACTGTGTCCAGTTCTGGGCTCCTCAGCTCAAGAGGGATAGGGAAGTGCTGGAGAGAATCCAGTGCAGGGCCACCAAGATGATCAGGGGTATGGAACATCTTTCATACGAGCAAAGGCTGCAGGAGCTGGGGCTGTTTAGTCTAGAGAAGAGGAGATTGAGGGGAGATCTTATTAACATTTATAAATATCTAAAGGGTGGGTGTCACGAGGTTGGGACATCCCTTTTTTCTGTAGTAGCTAGCAACAGGACAAGGGGTAATGGGATGAAGCTGCAACACAAAAAGTTCCACTTAAACATAAGAAAAAACTGTTTCACTCTGAGGCTGACGGAGCAGTGGCACAGGCTGCCCACAGGGGTTGTGGAGTCTCCTTCCTTGGAGGTCTTCAAGACCTGCCTGGACATGTTCCTATGCGACCTGATCTAGGTAACCCTGCTTCTGCAGGGGGATTGGACTAGATGATCTGTAAAAGTCCCTTCCAACCCCTACCATTCTATGATTCTGTGAAAGTTGAAACTACTTTACAGAATGCTTGTAAGCTTCACCAGTAAAAGAGAACATTTATACACTCTGAGATCTACAGCTTTTCATTATACAGGTGTTTTTAGCCACTGAAAGTGTGTTAAATGAAAAATATTCCTGAGTTAATATTCTCCCTAAGATGGTTATTAATAATTTCAGAATTCTTTTTAATATACTCTTCTGAATTATACATTTTCTTGTTTTTACATCTGCCCTTTCTAAGAAGATTGTCATTCAGAAATAGAAATTTATTGTGGAAAATTCAAGGTTATATGTAAATATATCAATGTATATCATTCATTGTTTTTAAGTTGTATAATGCAATTTGAAATTTGAGTAAGCTTGAAACTGTTTCTTCACCCTGTACCAACCTATATTTTGGGCTTGTGTTTCCATTATGTAGAAAGACTCATAAGCAATGAAAATATTCTTTTCCAGATGGAATTCAACAGAAATATGGATTACAAATGATAACTTTGAGAGTTTAGCAGATTTTCAAGTATCTTGCCTGAAATTAGTGCTGTACCATTGTTTTCATGTTGCTTTGTACATACTCATTCCTGTCTGTTCAAAGTATAATGTGACAAAACTAGATCTGATTCTGTCATATAACAAGTATCTGTAAATACAATTTTGTGGTCCTCAGTTGGAGAGCAAACGGTGATCCGGAGCTTTCCTATTGCGTCCGTTACGAAGGAGAAGAAGATCACTATCCAGAACCAGCTGCAGCAGAGTATGCAGGAAGGACTGCAGATCACTTCAGCTACCTTTCAGGTAAAAGGATGTTTTGTGAAAATTTGTATGACAGTACAGTCATCTCAAAATACTTCTGAGCTGCATGTTGTCCTGGTGTTTGTGAGGACATCCGTTTTCTGATCTGTAAAGCCAATAGAGAATTCAGCCCTCTCATAGAAACCTGGTGTTTCTTGGCCAGGTTGATATTTACATAGAGTTGCCATTTCAGTATTTGATTTCTTTCACTGCATTCCTCACCTTTTTGTTGTAGGTCTAATAAAGGGTTATTTTGGGTCCAACATATTTTAAGGAGAGTAACTAGAGGCCTAGGCAGGCCAGTAGGAGCATGCTTTCTCCTCCAGTTACGTGGAATGAAGATGAAAAAGTTATAAATGCTGCTTTCTTCTCTAGATTTGTTACATTGCCAGCTTTCTGTAAAAATCCATGGCAAAAAGTCATCTTATGTCTCACATGGAAGCTGCACTTCCAGAACTATTTAGTGTACCCAACACTAGCCAGAATCAATGAACCTCTGTATAGCTTGTATAGATTCTGGTAGTCTCCTGTCTTCTGCACAAATCCTGGTAGTTTCCTGTCTGTAGGATGCCCTTCAGTGTGTTCAGCAGAAGCATGTACTACAGGATGATTGGCAGGATTGGACTTCTGAAAATTAGGAATCATGAAATCTGGGAAATCTTCCCTAAATGTTTCTTCTTGGTGGTAGTTGTAACTGTGGTCAAACCCTAAGAGATGGAAAGTTGAAGGCAAAGAATTTTATGTCATGAATTGAAAGTAGACTGCAGCACTTAAGATAGGAAATATTTTCTAGGATTGTTTAACTGGAGAAGTCTGTTTTCATTAAGAACAATAACTCTAGCATTTGAAAACATAATGAAATAGATTATTATAATTTTTACTAGTTCCTTACAATAATGGACATTATTTAGCAAAGCGTCCTTCAATGCCATATTCAAAATCATAAGATTAGGAGTACAAGTGAGTAAAACAGCTGAAAGATACTTGTTTGTGTGGACTTTTGAGAGGACTTCATGGGGACTTTTATTTTGTTTAGCATATTTTTGTGTTAGGTTATGAGAACAAAAACAAGCAGCAGTTTACTTTCTGTTTCCTTTGTAACAGATAGAGTTCTCTGCATTATGAAATAGTCCATCCTCTTTGTTTATTAATTATGACTTCTAAAAGATTTTGGCTACAGTTAATACTTTAAAATTTCAGATCAGTGTAACCTCTAAAGATTGAAGAACTCCTTTCAAGGAGGTCCTAGAACAACAGAGTTATTAGTCATTTGGAAAGTATTTACAAAACAAGTGGAATTTAAAAAAGCAATGATGAAATCCACCTTCTAGACGGCAAACAAAAGACACTGAGAAGGTGAATAGATATGCACTCAGAAATGATGCTTGAGGATATTTCTTTGTTGGCTTTTCCACATTCTTAAAGTTCTTTCAGGCCCTTTTCCGGATTCCTTATTTTCTCTCTCGGTTCCCTTCACCACTCCCATGCCACCAAATCACTGACTGTTACTGCTGGTTTATCTTATTCCACAAAACCTTTCAAAAGGCATTTTCAGTGGAGTGGATGGATCAGTGTTGAATAGCATTAGTTTGTTTTTAAGGGTTGGATTTCACTACTACATTTTTTTTCATAGCAGTTTTCTGCGCTTTGCAAGGTAAGGTAAAAATTGGAATGACTCAGTAATGGAAATGTAATGGTTGTGACGTATCAATGTTGAAATTGTTGGTTTGATGAGTCTTTGAAATGCGTTACCAAACTTAGTTCTCAGTATATGGGCAGAGCTGGCAGAATATTCCCAAGCTGAGCTGTCCCATGTGACTAGTATTTGAACCGTTGTAGGCATCTTAGTTCCAGCACTGCTACCTGGATTTACCAAAATACTTTGTGTTTGATGTTAAGAGAATTCCAGATGATTCTTAGTCCAAATACCTTAGCATTAGGACATAAATGTAAAAATCTAGTTAAAAAATTAGTAAGCTGTGTAATATCTCTCAAAATCAGTAAGATACATGTACATATACTTTTATTTTTTTCAATGGACGTAGTACTGCATGAGTATGGGAATGTTGCTAATATATATTAGGATATTTCATATTCTTTAACTCTGTATTTTTTTTCCCAGTTTCTAACATGTCATGTCTTTAATGTGCAGTTAATTAAAGTAGCATTTGATGAAGAAGTCAGTCCTGAAGTGGTGGAAATATTTAAGAAACAGCTAATGAAGTTCCGTTATCCTCAGTCTATCTTCAGCACTTTTGCATTTGCAGCTGGGCAAACAGCACCACAAATAATTTTACCAAAACAAAAAGAAAAGAACACTTCATTCCGGTATAGTCGTCATTCTTCTTTTATTACTTGTGTGTCTCGTTTAGTATTAATCAAATACCTTGAACAATCTGACAGCTTTCCAGTAATGCAGATCATTCAAGCAGCTTTCAAGAAAGTCAAAAGAACTGATTGCTATTCTGCATCTTATATTTACTGAATAAAAGGAAGATTAGTATATTATGCATGTCCATTTGTTATCCAAATTACTGGCCGCAATAGATTTGAACAAGCATCTTACTGCATTTTGAAACACGTACATTGTAAGTAGCATCTTAGCTATGCAAACTATGCCAACGTAAAAAACAGTTTTCTTATGTATTACTGTATAAGTTAATAACCTAATGTGGTGAGTTAGAATTTTACCCTTAATGCAGTCTGTACAGCTGTCCCAGTGTTTTTTAATCTAGAGTTTGAGCTTTGAGTTCTCTTCTGAAATTTATTGTACACGTTAATTTTTACTAGACTAGCTGGATCATTAGCCTGTTCCAGTGGTAGTTCCTGTGATTGATATTGCATTGTTGACACAGGAAAGCTGAATCCCAAGCTTGTCATAGAATCCTAAAACTGTAATGTAATTTCTGTCTTTCCTGCCTTTATTTTGTCAACTTTGTAGATTTATCACATTGCTGATACAAAATACAAATATCTAAAGAGAGATGATAGGTGCTTATTCTTTACCATTGGACATATTAAACACAAATTTATCTCAAAAGAATAAAATTGGTGTTTAAAAATACAACATAAGAAGTCATTTTTTCTGGACATGATTTTTTTTTTCTTTTGTATTAAATGAAAAATTGGGAAATACTTTGTGTTTGTGTAAGTGGGTTCGTCATAAAATTTTATATGTGCATTTGAGGAGAATCATATGTATCTTTCTAAGTATTTATATTGCTGTGAATTTATAGTACCTTCTCAAAAAGCATTGTAAAAGGAGCAAAACGTGCTGGGAAGATGACAATTGGACGGCAGTATTTATTAAAGAAGAAGACAGGCACAATAGTGGAAGAAAGAGGGAATCGCCCGGGCTGGAATGAAGATGATGATATCTCTGGTAATAGTTAAACATTTTTTTCCATGTTGGTTGACAAGTCTTGTCCTATTATGCTTCCATTCCAACATAGTGACTAAAAAGTGACTTCAAGAAGAAATTGTGAGTCTTCCTAGACAGGAAAGAGAAAAGTTTCCAATGCATACTTTGTGTTTTCTTCTGTGATGATGAAGCAAAGGAGGAAGTTGACTTCATTCATCAAGAAAGCAAAAGACTAGATAATTATTTTTTAATTATTGTATTGCATATGGTATCTTTCAACCAGTTTTTACATGATAACAGTGTAGATGAAACAGCACAGAAGCATGTTATAGCTTCCATTTATCTTTAGAAATCATGACATCTGCAATTAGTCTGTGATGAGAAAGCAGTAATTGGTGAGATTCAAGCAAGAGCAAATACTACGGGAGACGTGAGCAGATGTGGAAGTGGCAAATGATTTCTGAAAGCAGCAGAAGTCTTTGCTACTGAAAATACCATTTCCCAAAATTTGGTTTAACACATTCGGGGACAGAAGGTAGACAGTGATTTGGGCACTTTGTATAGTTGGTGTAGTGGTGTGGAGTTTGACTGTCTTCCAAATACTTCTTTTCCTACCATGTGCTGCTGTCAGTATATCCTTATCTGGACCAGTGCTAATTTATAATAAACCACTAGAGGGAACCAGATTCTCCTGTACATAAACAGGTATTGTTTTGTCATACCATTCTTTCTTTTTTTGTTAAAAAAAAAAAAAAATAAAGCATTTCTGATAACAAAAATATCAAACACTAATAGTATCTTCAAAACATCAAACATACCAAATGCCTTTTGGTCAGTGAGCAAGGCAACTTATGTGGCTTATGAGCAGATATATAAAGTTGTCTGAAGCGGGACTGTGTTACTGCACTATCTCTCTCATCTCCAAAATGGAAGAAAGCCATTCCAGGAAAGCTAAAAAATATCAATTCTCTTCTTTCATTTTTGATGAAAGTGGTGGGAAAAATGCAAGAAGAAAGGATGAAATATCAAATGTCTTTACAGTGCTGAAAAAATAAGTTCTTAATGGAACTTCCATCATCTTCCTTAAGTTCTGAATTAGTATGCATTCAGATGTGCACAAAGCACAATCATATCTGTGTGCTCATATTTCTCTTGACAATGAAGAGATGTTAAGAGTTTTTGTGTTGCTGATGTACAAAACAGTTATATTTTTCCATGGCCACAGGTGTTATAGAAACATTAATGGTATTCACTTTTTTCCTTCTGTAACAATATCATAAATATATAAATTGAGAGGCTTCCTACCTGCTGCTTTCCAGACATTTTGACTGTGAACATGTAAGGTTGTCAAAGTGTGAACATGCTTTTCTCTCCACACTGGACCAACTCTTCAGGTACAGTCAACTGACAACAGTAGTAGCTCCTTGCTTCTGACAAAGTATAAAGAGCCATAGGAAATTTGCTATTTAATCACTGCAATGTATTTTATACTGACCGCTCTGAATGACTTTTTGTTTGCAAGTCTCAAAAACTAAAGTATAGGAAATTATGCAGCTGTATCAACAATGAGGCAAATGGGACCTATCTGCAGCAGGTGATACATTGTCTTAAAAAGAGAAACATTAAAGACAGGGTTGGAAGGAACTTCAGGAGATCATCTACTACATCTCTCTGTCCAAGGCAAGATCAACATACTTAATCTGTTCCTCATAGATGTTTACCTAAATTTTTTTAGAAGTTTTCAAAAAAGAACGTTCCACAACTCCAGGCAATTTGTACTAGT
Organism: Colius striatus; assembly: GCF_028858725.1. Taxonomy (NCBI): domain Eukaryota; kingdom Metazoa; phylum Chordata; class Aves; order Coliiformes; family Coliidae; genus Colius; species Colius striatus. Next base: position 11,068,568 of record NC_084765.1, read on the forward strand.
GCTTTAACCATCCTTAATGCTTGAGAAAAACAAGCAACTTCCTGATGCTCAGGCTGAAGCATTTTCTTGCCACAATTTAAAGGTTTCATTTTTATACTGCCATCATATACATGTAGAGACAATTCCCTTCATTCCGATGGCAGTGCTCAGTGTCGTTATGGACTACTGTAATAATTCTTTTTTCTTTTCTGGATATTAAATGTCTGCAGTTCTTTCAGTTTTTTCTTTATTAGTCCTGATCATCTTCATTGCTCTTTTCTCAGTCCTCTTTAGCTGATCTACTTGTAATTTGCAATGTGATTTCCAAAACTGGGTACAGTACTCTAGTTATTAGTTGTTGCTAATGGACACCTAATTTGTCTCCATCTCCTTCCCATCTTTTTATTTTCAGAGTTTAGAATCTCATTACTAATGTATTTTCTTTCATACTGGTGTGTTCCATAAAAGAGGAGACAGTATTGTCTCAGAAATAGTGAAATAGATGGGTTATCTATCTTCTTTTCAAAATCAAGTGTTCTAAAAAATCCATTTTAAACTTCACAGTGCAAAACATTGTCTCCCCCTACATGTTAGTTACACTGATATGAGCTCTCATAATCTCTAGCTTTTTATGCACAAGAAAACACTTTGCAAGTTCTGGTTACTGATGTGTCTACTTTATGAGAGAAAAATGCATATAGAAGAGATTCTCTTAGAAAATGAACCCTCATCTTGCCTGAGTCAGTTGTGGCTTTCCATTCAAAACTATTATAAATACCAAGTTTCTGTATGCTCATAATTAAAATTACTTGTAAAATTCATTTGTTTCTTATTAGTGCACTTCGAACTTGTAAATATTTTATAACTTCTTTCTTACCATGACAAATCCAACACCACAGAAAAGAAGAGGAGATATCCACAGGATGAAACTCTTTATTTAGGTCAAATAGAGAATTGTTGGTTGTGTCTGATGAGCTGCAGCAGCAATAAAATTATTCATTTAGCTTTTATGCTAAGATGACCAAAAAAAAATTATATGACTCCTCTTGCTGCCAATTCTGAATGTTTTAATTGTATCATAATTTTTATTTTTAAAAACTATTTTAATTTCCAACTGTATAAAGTCATGCTTTAAATTCAAATCCTTATATAATTTTCAGTGCCTCTTCCATGAAGAAATCCTTCCCCTCATATGCACATATTTCAGTGTTTGAGGTGGTTGCAAGTAACAGATACATGCTGTGAACAGTAAATCTGCTTTCAGAGGTATTTGGAAATAGTTGGAAGTGTCAATAGCAGGCAGGTGGCAGGTTTTGTACGGAGACCTTGCTTGACTTGAATTTCAGTGTAGTTTGAACTTATGGTTTTTTATCTCTCATGGTTAAAGTTCTTTCTGCTTTGGAAAGTGCAACTGATGTGCATGGCTGAAGAAAGCGGCTGTTTGACATTGAAACTGAGACATTAAGAAACTGACAGTCATCCATTGTGAAATTGTGACACAGAAACTTTTTTTTATTTGACAAAGCCTTAAAAAGATTGTTTAAAGATAGCTTAAAAGAATTGTGCCATCCGTTTTATCTTAGATGCTTAATGAATTTGTGTGCACGTTTCATGATTCTGTTTTGTGTACGTCTTTGTATAGTAGTTGTGAGTTTAACAGGTGTTCATAAATTGTTGAAACAAATACTCTCTGCCTTCATCTCAGTTCAGATGAATAAGAGAGAGAACTTTTTCCAGCATTTTAGTGAGAGACTTCTCAACCAATGCAGTCTCAAGTGCAGTAGGTAACTATGCAATCTATTCAAGTTTCCTGACTAAAATGTTATTTTCATAGAATGGTAGGGGTTGGAAGGGGCCTTTAGAGATCATCTAGTCCAACCCCTCTGCAGGAGCAGGTTCACCTAGATCAGGTCGCACAGTAACACAGCCAGGCAGGTCTTGAAGACCTCCAAGGAAGGAGACTCCACACCCTCCCTGGACAGCCTGTGCCAGGGCTCCCTCACCCTCACAGTAAAATAGCTTTTTCTTATGTTTAAATGGAGCTTTTTGTGTTCCATATTCATCCCATTACCCCTTATCCTGTTGCTAGCTAGTATAGAAAAAAGTCATACCCCAATCTCCTGACATCCACCATTTATATACTTGTAAATATTAATGAGATCCCCCCTCAGTCTCCTCTTCTCTTGACTAAACAGCTTCAGTTAGAATCATAGAATGGCAGTTCCCTCAGCCTTTCCTGGTAAGAAAAATGCTCCAGTCCCCTGATAATCTTGCTTAAAGTTTCTATGAACTGTGGGTTGAATGTATTAGTTCATGTCATTTGTCATGTACTGTAACATAAACTTAATTTTGTTCAGAAGAAAATGGCATCATTTTCCATGTAACTTCTGGCTTCCTCAGTAGGAATTAAAAATTCCTCAATTTTTAAATTTAGTTTCAGATGACAGTGAGCTGCACACGAGTGGTACCCTAAAAGCATCAGAAAAATCAACGATGGAGCAGTTAGTAGAAAGAGCCTGTTTCAGAGACTATCAACGTTTGGGATTAGGGACCATCAGTAGCAACTCTTCTCGCTCAAAAACAGAATACTTAAGAATAACTGCACTGAACAGGATGTATTCACTTTGCAGGAGGTGAGTTTACCAATTCGGTTGAGTAATTGAAAATAAAGATGACATAACACACATACCACATGACGCATCCGTTTAAGCAACTGAGAAAGTTTTTGTCTACAGTAAGAGTATGCAACCAGTGACCTTGAAGCTATTTGTGTTCCATTCAGAGATTTGTCTTCTGGTGCCTGCATATGTATTCAGAAGTTTCAGAGAGACTGCCAGCAGTGATAGCTGCAAGTGAGCCTTCAGAGCTGCCCCAGAAGCTCTGTGAAACAACAGCAAGTCTTCCTTTCTAGGTTCTTTCTGTAGCCCATGGACTGAGAATGCCCCTGTGGCTGTTGCAGGAGACTAACCTACATACTCAGAATTTTCATTTTGAAGGAGTTTCACTCTCTTGGCTTTCTACACTGATGTCTAAATCATTAGGCTATTTTTCATCTTTCTGACTTAGCCAACAAAGTTAGCTGAAAGAACTCACTCTCGCTAAGATTTGTGTAACTTGCTGTGTTGGTACTGGAAATTCTAATGATATAAATATTATTATAATAGCACTGTGATTTTTTTCATATCATAATTATTAATAATATAACAGTTGCTTATAAAATCTGTTTTCTTCCTAAATAAAAAACAAGCCTTGAAAGCAATTCTACATAACCACTTTCTTCAAATGAAAATGTTTTATATTGAATTCATGAAGGTCTCTACTTCTAAGAGTTTGTCGTGTTGAAAGTCACGTGCTATGTTTTAACACATGAATGTTAGTAACTCCTCTTTTGTTTTGAAAAGTGTACTACTACTAGCTACATTTTTTTTTATGCAAAAAACATATCTACAGGAGTCATATCAGCAAATCATTTGAATTCTCAAATGCCAATTTTGGCTAGTCATTGCTTTCATTATGGATAATGGAATTGCCAGTTCTTCGTGGAAGATGGACACACAAGAAAAATGTTAGATCTTATTTTCTGAGTTATCCCAAGTAACAGAGTGATAACTGGTTTTGTTGAATCACCACAGAGCACAATGCAGATGAAGGCATCAAATCTGTACATTTTTGTTCAGCTTTGAACATTATGCAGAATACTCTTTCGTCCCCTAAAATCACTGTTTTTTTATATTCTGTAAGATGTTTTATAACATGTAATTAATATCTGAATTGTTTACAAATCTCAGGATGTAAATACTTATCTATTGGCATATTGTTTCAGTTATTGTTATTTAAGAAGTAGACCATAAATATTATGGACATTGATCTTGGACTGAATTTATGGCAACAATGTATATTATAGAACAACAACGTTGTTTAGTAAGCACTAAGTTTTCCTGCTGCTCATCTTTGGTTTTTTCTTAACATATAAAATTGGCACTTGAATGTTTTTTGGAGGAGAAAGAAAAGAATCATGGTAGGGTTGATCTTTCATGTTGCTTGAATACATCTTTCACTGACATGAACAGAACTACTATCTTTCTGGCTTTTCTTTTTTTAAAGATGTATGATCAGTGAATTTCTTGATCTCTTAGTTACAGTGTTTCAAAAAGTACACAAAAATGCCTTCTCAAATACACTGTTCCAAGGAATCTGACTGTAAAATGTAAATGTATTTTGACATAAACAAAAAGCTATTGTTGTAGTTGTTGTACTTTAGGCAATCTAGCATTCTTTCTTTTCAGTTCTCTTATTTCATACACAAGTCTCAAAACTACTGCATCATTTGCATGTGTCAAAATTCTCTTTCTGTCATGCTCAAAATATGGCTTCATTATAATGACATGTAAGAGATACACTAAGAACAAAAATTCCACCAGAGAAAGGATAACCTTTCATGGAAGGAGACTAGCAGTCTTGCAAATGTTTTGTAATTAAAATTGTTTTCAAAATATAGTTTTCTTTACAAATTAATGTATTTGCTAGGATTGTACTAAAAATGAGGTTTACTAAATAAACTACAAGGTATGTTCTCATTAAGGTGTTTACCCTGTAATTTTAGCAATTTTTTCTTTCATTGTTCAAAAATTATGGAAGTATTTTATTATTATTATTATTATTATTATTATTATTATTGGTCCTTTTTTTCCACATTTTTGTCAATACAGTTATCCTGGGCTTCTGGTAGTACCTCAGTCTGTTCAAGACAGCAGCCTGCAGAGAGTCGCTCGCTGTTACCGTCACAATCGCCTGCCAGTTGTCTGTTGGAAGAACACTAAGAACAGTACTCTTCTACTTCGATCTGGGGGCTTTCATGGAAAAGGTGTTGTTGGCCTCTTCAAATCCCAAAACACACACACTACAAGTGAGTTTATGCATCTAGGCTTTCTGTTTAAGTAATTTATGTAAACATGTATGCCTAGAGGAATTCAGTGATATGATTGAATGAAAAGTCTCAGGATATGTGTAGTTATCTGATATTAAGTTTATTCAGCTTAACTAGTGTATGTTAAAAAGCAGATCCTGAATGGTGTGAAAGTGGTTCCAAAAATGTCAATGAAGGGTTTGACTGGAGATATATATGTACCAAAGGTCTTCATAAAAGCTGGTATCTGCCAAATGAAATGCAAACTTTCCCATTTTCCTTTAGTTATCTGTTTTCCTTTGCACTGGTTTATGTAATGCGTGCATGTTGTCCCTTTTAATAGAGGTTTAGATAAAATATGAGAGACAATTATGCATGGGATTGTCTGTAGACCTAAAAGATTCTAGTTGGAAACTTTGCATTAAGTATTTTCCTTTGTGTGATCATGATAGGATCAGCACAAAGTTTATCAGAATAGTTAATTTTTCAGAATAATTTAACGTTAGGGCAGAATTACTTTTGAAGAAAACCTAACTCATTTAGACTGGATGCATTTTTATCATAATAGTGTGGCCCAGGACTTGTAAATCCTTGCACCTGGACACAAATGACTGGAGGTTTTCTGGTTGTTTGGAGGTTTGGGGTTTGGTGTTTTTTTTTTTTTTTTGAGGGGTTTTGCCATAGTTTTGTGTTTTGTAATTGGTTTCTTATTTGTTTGAAGATTGTCTGAAGTGCACTGTCTGTTTAACTTTCTCAGAGCATCATACCTTCACATCTTTATTTTTTTGTTTTTTTGGTTTTTGGGGTTCCTTGTTTGTTTGGTTTTTGTCTATTCTCTGTGTTTAAACTATGTCAGTTTCCTTTCTGGCTTTGCTTTCATCCAGTCTTTTGCAGCCACTTCTCTCTCTCTGAAATCGTCCTTCCTGTCTCCAGCAACTTAAGCAACATCAGTAACAATTGGAAAATTATTCTGTTTTTGAGATCTGTAATTACCTGAAACTACATGCCTGTAAAGGATTATTCAGAGGTTCTCAGAGAAGGAATTGTTCTCATAACAGTGCAGCCCCCACCTGCAGCTTAAGTAAGCATGTTGGAAGACACTTCCTGAAGTTACCAGAGACAGGCGGACTGTCACTGGGGAACAGGGGCATTACTTTTCATATTTGGAGATCCCTTTACATGTGTTATCCAGGTGTGCATCCTCTTTCCTCTCTCTAGTCCATTAAAAAGATTGGATTAGGAGTAGGAGTGGGAGTAGGGTGCCTGAAGGACATGTAAATTGTGTCCATTGATGTTTATAAATGCAGCAGAGTGCATGAACACTGGAGTCTTTAGATACATGTGTACTTTCAGTGAACAGGTGATGTAACAGGTAAGTAACCTTCCTTTACTGCAGTGAGGAAGAGCTGGTTGAGTATTCTTGATACAGAATCAATTCTGTTATCCACACTTTTTTTAAAAGTCTGAAATTTGCTGACAAGTAGCAAAAACTTAGAAATGTTTCTTTTTATTCTGAGAGTGAAAGGAAGACTACATCATCTCCATTCTGTTTGCATTGATCACTGGCTAATGATGAACGTTTTAAGTAGTGACCAGAAGGTAACAGACTCCTTCAGAAGTTTAGCTTTGTGGAGTGGAATGCAAGAGAACATTGCTGGGTACTGCTCTGCAGCTAGATGATGAACATCTGAGCATTCTTTGTCATCGAAGGAATAGCTTTTTGAACCATGACGTTTTCAGTGCTTTGCTTTAGATAATAAGCTATTTATTTTGTTATTCTATATATTTATAAATGTAGTTGTATTTTAATGTATTTAATTCCTCTTGTTCCTTTAGCTCCTGCTTCTTTAGAATCTTCAAGCAGTATAGAACAGGAAAAATACCTACAAGCCTTACTGAATGTGATATCCGTCCACTGTAAGATGAATGGCAGTAATACTCTCACTGTTAGGCCAACAATTGCTCTGTCTCCAGGTAAGTATTGTTTTATATAGTGGTCTTCTAGGATTAAGTTGAAAAGTGAATTTTCTCTCATTTGATGTTAATTCAGTGTTCCTGATGAATTCTGTTGTTTCTTTATTGTTACAATTTCCAGATGGCTTGTTCACTCTCAGTTTCAATAAATGTGGTTTTCATATGTAGAAGGATATTTGTATCCTTTCCCAAACTATTTTTCCGTATTCTCGGTCTGTCAATAAATGATTATCTACCTGTGGGTCATATTTTTTGAAGAAATTGACTTGAGTATGATGGCCAATCTTGAGGCATTAATAATTTATTACACTTCTGGAACAAATATAATACAGTTCTTTGGAGTATCAAAATGCCAAAACTTTCAAGGTTTGTTTTTACTTTAACATCAAATGCAAAAATTATATTACATAACATAATCAAAATCAAAGACTTTAAAGTCTTTTATAACAAATTAAAAACTGTATATTGAATAAGAGACTCACATATTGAAGAGAATGCAAAAAACTTTGCCATATAATGAGAAAATACAATATTGCAAGCTCCAATTCTGCATTAAGAGGAACACTATTTAGCTGCAACAGCAATGGATGGTATATAGGTATTTTCATGTGTGTTACATATTCATGATAGACTTTTAATGTCATTTTCAAGTACAGCTTCACTTGCAGCAAAAACTTTATTTCAGTTGTTATGTGATGAAATCTGCTAGGGTTTAGGTGAAGGTAACCCCATGTCTTAGAGGAATATGTGACTTGCAACTGTGTCTGTCTTATTCAGTTGGTGGTAATTGGCCTAATACAGCCAAACAGTGGCTTTTCTTGTAAAATAACACCATTCCCAAAGCGTGCATGCTTTGCTTCATTTATTGTAAAATATGTTGCTGGCTTAGCTGTGTCTAACATCTCTATACTGTTGCCAATGTACACATCTGTCTTAAAGAATAAATCTGAGGTACAAAATTGTCAAGGATTAGCTGTACTGTATGAAAAAGGGCATTTTATCAGTTATGTTAAGTGTGAGTCTGAGTAACACTGTAGTTTTTTAATCTTTTGTTCTTTTTTTAACCAACTTTAGGCACTGAAAGGAGGGCTTCAAGAATGTCTACTGTGTTTAAGCAGGTAGTGCCAGGACATTTGGATGTAAATCTAGCCAGTAGCTTTGCTCAAGGAGGTTAGTAAGACTAGCTCAAAATCTATTATTTGAATTCATGAATTATAACAAAATGTTAGTGAAATAAAAATAATTACTCTGCTTACTGATTCATTACTCTGTGAAACAACAAAATACAAATTACAGTTTAGTCCCAATCCATAAAATTATTTCAGTATCTAGTTTCTGTTTGAGTCCTTCACTTGCCATTGAAATAAAGCTTGTTTCATGTTGGAAGTTAGTGGAAAATTAAGCACTCAATCAGGAATTAAGTTTCTAAATACTTTGTGGTTCATTGGTATTTCTATTTTGTCTAAAATGTATGGCCTGAAAATGCATGTTTTATATTAGGATTCCGTGCACTGTAAAATCTCCAGTTACAGATTATTCCAACGTTTGGCTGAAGATTAGCTGATGCTTCAGAAAGTTACACATAATCTGTCTGAATAATTTTACGCTAGGTAAGGGAGGGAATTATGTGGCCAGGTGGAATAAGTAGGGAGATACAGTGCATTCTTTGGAAGTAGTTGCTCTCAGGTGCAAGAGCTCATCAGTGTCATTTCCACAAGAAGCTTTCATTCTGTGAAGTGGATTCCAGATACTTTTACTCTTTCAGTCTGATGAAATTTTTACAATTTTTCATGCAAAATACGTTCATAAATTAGTGCATCAAATTCCTTAAATACGTTTGTTAGAATAGGGATTAATCTTATTTCCCCAAATGGAGCATTTTATATTTAATTTATTAGCTTTTACCCTGAATGTTCCTCTTAGAATTATTTTTAAGCATCTAAAAGTTGCTTCTCTTCCTTTTTAACACCTTATCTAAAGTAGTTTAGACTTACTGAGGTTCATTCCAATCTAAATTACTGTATGCTAGAAAAACTGTAGCTTCATATGGGGAAGAATAAAACAAATTTGTAGAGAAAACTTCCAAAAGAGATGGATAGGATTAGAGAAATGAAGGAAGGAGGAAGGCAGGAGGGAGGGAGATAGGAAAGAAGAAAGGAAAATACTCAGAGCTACATGGAGAAGTTATACAAGAACTGTAGTAGAAGGGAAGAGAGGAAGGGCAGTAATTACCAAATAGAACATTCTGTGCATTTTGATGCAGTATAGTGTATGTTCGTGTGTGTGTATAGTATATGTATATTTCATATCTAAAACTTCTGCTTATGTTCTCAACTCTGTCTTGTTACTGTAGTACATGGAGATGCAAAGACATGGTGGTTTGAATTAAATAGGTAAAACAGCTAGGGACCTAAGAGAGGAGTTTATAGTGTCTGGAATTATTAGGTAAATTGGTGGCTGTGCCCAGCCTGACTTTGTAGTGAAACAGTGAAAATGCTGTGTAGATGACTGCAGATATTTCATTGTATTCCATCCCCTTGTGTTGGGACAAAAGTACCAACGGCAAAATGGTGCTGAGGGCCAGTGAAGGTGCTCCAGATAAGTAAGAGAAAGCTTGCTGGTTGACTTCATAAAGTTGTCTTTTGAAGATAAAAGGATTACTGCAGTAAGTGTTGCTGGTTTCTGAGATTAGAGTTTGCAGTAAGTGTGACAGGATGAGTTTATTGCTACTCGGTGAAGAAAAAAGGAGCCTGAAGGCAGTATTAGGTCACAGATATGTTGTTTTGTTGGACATTGAAATCCCTTGGCTAAATTTCAGCAGTAATCAGAATAGAGGGCAGAGAAGTTATCGTGTGTCTTGTTGGATTGATGCCACATGTACTCTACATATCTGAAAGGTGTAATTACAACCTAGTATCTGCAGTCTATTCACAATTCAGCATGATACATGAGGACTTTGCTGAAACATGAGAATGTTTGACAAGTACAATGGAAGCTGTAGTGAAGGTGAGAAGTTGGCAGGGTAAGAGAGAACAAGGAAAAGGAATATTTCCCTGTAGAGAAGGAAACACAATTCTTTTATAAGAAACTTTAAATACACAAAGTATATAGAATGTCTAAAATTATGGTTTTCAAATAAATTGGTTCACATGATCTGTTATTGCAAAGTTTTTTACGGTTCTTTCACAGCTAGTTATATTTCACATATGAAATACTGTCACAGGACTGAATGCAGGACCAAAAATACAGGATTTTGATTGACTGAAAAAACAATCTAAACATGCTCATTTTTCACTCCTTTGTATTTCCAAGAATTACTCAAAATCAAAAGAAAAAGGAAAAAAAAGACAATGGTGTTAGCTGGCTACTTTATCATAGCAAGCAGCTATGGATTGTGCACTGCACTGTACCAAATACAATAGCAGTATTTTTGTGGTTTTTTATTCTGGATTCCTCTTTCCTTCCTGGTTCATCCTCTCACATACCAGGGCTCAGAAGTCAGGTTCAGCTCTGATTCGCTAATCAAAAATGACATTTTATGGTTTTTGTGCCACACAATGTATTTTTAATAAAAGTCCTTCTAAAATTTAAGTTAAAAGCTGTGTGCTAATGTTTAGATAGTATTTCTCATTTTTAAAATCATCACTGTGCCAAGGGAGGTTTAGATTGGACATTAGGAAGAACTTGTACACTGAGAGGGTTATTAAGCATTGGAACGGGCTGCCGCGGGAGGTGGTGGAGTCACCATCAATAGAATTATTCGAAAGACACATAGATGAGGTACTGAGGGATATGGTTTAGTTAGTGTGTGAGGTTAGTGGTTGGACTTGATGATCTTAAAGATCTTTTCCAGCCTTGGCTTGTGCTGATGTGGCTTTGGAGCCAAAAATATACCTCTGATAAGCATATCAGGCTCCCAATATGAAAATGAGAATTTTTGCAACAGGGAAAGAAATCTCTTTGTGTGCTAGCACAGCTTCTAAATTGGATACTTTTGCATAGTACTTTTAAAAATATTTGTAGATGTATGGAACTAACATCTTTCACCTTGATTTGATTTTGAGCTCCATCAGATTGTGTACCTATAATAGACTAAACCATTTTTTTAATAAAAAAAGCACAGCAGTATGATTTTCAATTAAACTGACTTCCACTTGGATAGAAGCTTTCAATAAATATTCAGCAGAATGGTTTAATCATATATTTCCTTTGGTATTATAAATATGGAAAAACACATGATGACTGTGCTACATGTTTGAAACTCTGGCAGTGACAATTAAAATTGCTCCTTCTTGACAAATGGGTACTTCCTTCCCATTTTATATTGGTTTTCTGGGTTGACTGATGTTTTGTCTTGTGATGACTAAGATTTGTGCTGTCTGATAAGTCATGTGCTATATTCAATATATACTAAGTCTTTGAAAATTAATAAGTAACCCCTTTTCTTTTTTCCTGCAATGTGTCTCGCTGCAATGTGCATTCCATTCCTCCTCCTTCTGTCTTAACTGTTATCTACCAGTGCTTGGGTACAGAGATAAATGTTTCACTCATTCAAATTCCAAATCAGCAACTAAAGGAAGAGTCCATCAAGGTACTGTATTCTGTGTCCAGAAAGCACGTTCTTTTCTGCTATCTCCTTAACTACTACAGTATCTCTTAATACATGCTAAAGTGATACTGATAGAAAGCCTTGGTTCTACATTAACATTTTGGATTTTTTAGTTCAGTGCTGTGTTTTTTGTTTGGTTTGAGGCTTTTTTGGCCATTGAATGTATGATGCAGTGACTGTGATTACTCACACACTTCACCATGTTATTGTTTAATAGTTATGATCAAATGTGGAGAAAATACAAAATTTTCTGCGTGAAAATTTTAAACAGCAAAAAATTAGCTCTGCAGAGGAGCATTTAGTACTCCGACTGCTTTAGCAAATAGCTAAGAAATACTGTTACCTAGTCAATGAACTTTCTTTCCAAAATTATTTTTAATGTTAGTTAATGGGGGAAAATTGATCTCTTCCAAATTAGAAAGTCATAATAATACAGTAATATGCCAAATAATGAAAGCTAGATACTGCTAACAAAAAAAAAAGATACTAAGCAGAAGTAGGATAGAAATAGAATTGTGTCTTTTAATCACTTTTATCCATCAGTGTTAAACATCATCTGCATATATTTGTAACCAATTTTGTGGCTTTTTATGTGCTACTGGCATTAATGATGGCCTGCATTTCTAAAATGTTGGGAAGTGACGGTGTGCTTTTGTATATATCATCTTGGGGAACAGTTGTCTGCGTTGAGTCTTTTCATAGCAAACAGGAAAGTATTTCTTTTATTAAATGCTTGCTGTGATTTCTCATTGCTGAAGTCATTATTATTTCATCTGTAGTAGCTGAGATGTGGAACAAAAGTTTATGCTAAACATAGTGCTTTATTATGTGAAGTATTTTGTAAAACTGGCTGTCTTTGAAGTGGAAACGATTTAGAACTGTTACCAATTCCTAAGTTTCTAGCTGACCATTTTCAGTTACTCCTATTCATTTGCTCACAACTAAGATTAGCAGACAGATGGGCAGACAAGCTAAATTGTAAGGTCCCTGTTAAAGATTACTGTACAGAATTATTCTTTAATAAGAACATCATCCTACTTCTAAAAAATAGGATAAAAAATTTTACTTGGTGAGCTGTCTCACTGGGATTTTGCTGTTTTCTGCAGCTTTTTTTTCTTCCATACAAGAAATATTAACTATGCATATTATTGGATTTTCCTGTGGGGTTTGGAGAGTTTTTTTGGTACTGTAGTATCTAAATTTCTACTACTATGGGTTATTTCTGATGCCTCTTTTGGATGTAACTTCACAGATTTATAGACAAAGGGTCTCTTCTGATAACCTGATTTACTGCATATTGGGTTAAAGAATTTCACACTGCCATTTGGCTGCCAAGTTTAGTATACTTTAAGGAATTTGATTTTGAAGTAGTGCTGTTTATATTCTGAAAATTAAATACCTTTCACAACTTCACATTAGACACACAGAAGCAGTCTCACAAAACCATTGTTATTAACTATGGCAAATGAAGCAAAAATATTTACTACTGGTCTTCTGTAGTGCTAAATAGGCTTTGGCAATCTGTCTCATCACTATCTTAGGTTGAAATCACAAAACTTACTTAAGCTCTGATCAGATCAGAGCATGTCTGTGTGCTGTAGGAACTTCCCCCTCTGGAAATGACAACATAACAACATCAGTGAGGCACAATATGCAAACTAAAAATGCTGTTTGGAGGCAGAGGTTATGAGGTTGGTACAGTGCCATTCAAATAGTGCTGTGTGCTTTCAAATCTAGGTCCATGGTTCCTTGTCACACTGCACTGTTACAAACTCATATTGTTGCTAGCTTTGAGATTTCTGTACCATGCCCTGCTGCCAGAGCAATGGCAATCTTACTGCCAGATTCAAACTACTTCTCTCTACTTACACAGCTGTACTGTGTTCACATCTGCTAGAGTATAGTCATGAAACAAATGATTAAAAAAAGAACTTCCTTAAACTCATTTTTATTTCTAATTGTTTCTTGGGCATGGATGATTAAAAACTAAAGTTAATCTCATTCTGTATTTTCATCATGTCATAGCAAAAGTAAATATGGAATACCTGATCCTGAAATGTAATACTTGGGTTGATCAGCCTTACGTATTTTGTCATTAGGGTACAATATAGTCAACACTAATACATTGTGTTGGAGGGAAGGAAATTTTAAATGATACTGTTTCTGGTTTTAAATGCAATTATTTATTTAATATTCTTACTAGACTTAAATGTGCCTTTGACAAGTGAATACATCAATTTTTTGTCCCTACACCACTAGAACTTTAATTTCAATATACTTAACTGGACTCGAATGCTGTGGTTTATTTTATCATTGGTAAAATAGCAATTTCGTAGCAACCATTTGGGGTTGGACAAGATGATCTCTTAAGGTCCCCTCCAACCCCTACCATTCTATGATTTTCTCTACAGTGGAAAGCAATGTGCAGAGTTTGATTAGTGACTTAGGTTAAATGACAATGCAGTAGGATGGTTTTGATGATTTTTAATGTGGAAAAACTTCTCTCCAGTACGTGCTGTTAATTATGTCCTATGAGGGATGCATATGACATGTTTAAGCACTCTACTTTCCAAATTAAATTTTAGCATATGCCTTAATAATTATTTCCACTGCCTCGTGCAAGGAGGTTTTTAAATATTTTTCATCTTGATGAAGGTGTGTGGGCGAGTCTTCGTTCAAGCAACCGATTCATCAACACTCAGACCCCGTTCATTGATGTTGGTGCAAGACTCGCAGGGAAAGATAACACCCCTTCCTACAGTAGCAGCACTTTTCTGCAAAGTCAGCTTTTGAGACGGCAAGCAGCCCTCTATATATTTGGAGAAAAATCTCAGTTACGGGTAATGGCAATTTTTATTCTTTCTTTATTGTTAACAGATGTTTTGTTTGGCTTGAATTTAATAACCCTAATGCCTTTAACAAACAGTAAATACTATTCTAGGTAAGGCAGAAGGATGACTCTTCTAAAGGTGTAAACTCTCACAAGGATTATTCCTATATGCAGAATAACAACACCAATACTATGTTAGTGCTTGGTATGGCTTATAATATTTTCTATGTTATTACTATGAAGATGTGTGTTATTATGCAGGATATGGAAAGAGATTACTAGTAGATGTACAAACAACAAGCATTGGACAAAATCAGCATGAAATAGTCTGAAATCCAGTCAAATGTATATAATTTGGAGATTGTTTAAAAATCAGTACTCCAAAGATCTTTATATTACACTGGATGACTTTATTACAGTACATTTTATAAGTGTTGTAAGGATTTTTATTGTCTTGGACAGATGTTTAAACAGATTTTAAATTAGGAATGGAAATATTTACTAATAAATCAGGCAAGACTTTCAGATTTAATGAGACTGTTAATGAAAAATATGCATCATTTTCCAATGACATCTGCTGTTGTGCTCTTCATACAGGGATTCAAACTTGATTTTGCTTTGAATTGTGAATTTGTTCCTGTTGAGTTCAGTGACATCCGACAGACAAAGGCAAGCTTTAAAAAGCTGATGAGAGCTTGTGTTCCCAGCACCATTCCTACAGATTCTGAAGCAACATTCCTTAAAGCACTTGGGGAGTCAGAGTGGTTCCCACAGGTAATTTATATGACAAGTACTTCTAATAATCTATATGCACCACTGCTCTCACAAAATAAATTTCAGGCTCTTCTGAAAGAGAACTGCTGTGTTCTAGCCAACTGTTCCTTCTCCATTGTAATTATTTTGCACAATATTAATTCTGTCATTGTATAGCATTATTATTATTATTATTAATATTATTATTATTATTATTAATATTATTATTATTATTATTATTACACAATCATAACATTTACAAATTTGGGAGGCAGTGTTCATGATATAAGTTATGGTTTGTAACATGGAACACATACACAAGTAGAGATGACCCCTTTTTCTGCCTATAAAAATTTATGGTCTTAGTTTTAACTGCATTTTTTAATACATTTTAAAAAACAGAAGTAGTATAGAAAGAAAGTAGTATAGAAAAGTAGTATAGAAAGAAGTATAGAAAATAAAGGAACCTTTTAATTTTAAAAATGATTTTCTACTCTTCATATGTGTTCCCACTCTGAACTTCCATTTGCACAAGTATTTAACAAATAAGCTAGCATCTGTTATCTTTTGTGGATACAGGGAAGTGTTTTTGGGGAAAGAGGATTGTGTTTGTCAGCCTATTCTCTCTGAATCTGTTCCTTTACTTTCCTATCCTATATTCCTTTACATAAAATATTAACTAGCAAAGGCAAGGCTGGAAGTAATGTTGCAAAATTGAAACTAAGAAGGATATGGGAACATCAGCTCTTCATAACTCTAAAACCATTTTAATTATAGTGAATGTTTTTTAACATTTACATATTATGTTTGGAATCTTCTGCTGAATATATTCCTCTCAAGTGCAGTTAATCATAGAAAACAGAATAGACTTTTATGCTCATTTCTCAAGGAGGATATACATGTAACACAGTCATTTGAGTAATTAAGTGTCAGAAAACGTACTGGTTGAAATGTGCTACAGTGCAGGAAGTGGCTTAACTTCTTCCCTTGAGATATGATCACTCCCTAGTGAGCATAGTATAGGAGCTGTTCATTGTGTCTGGCCACCATGTTCTTCAGGAAGGGGAGAAGTGGGAAGAGCATGAAGACTTGACTCCATCACGTGAACGTTGTCAATCACAGAGTAGTTGAGCAAGTTGAGAAAAATGTAGATAAATTAATTGAATGTCAATTTAATTAAATAAACATATCCCTATAAAAGCAGAGAGATCAAGGAGAGATCAGAACATTAGAGTTAATCTTTTGGCATAGGAAAAGTAACAGTGTTATCAGTCTCTGCTCAGGACTAGATCATAATGTCACACACTAACTGTGACATGTAAACCACATTTCTGTGGTTTAAATCACGTCATATGTGACTTATGTGATAAAGCTAATTTATGCCTGATTTGACAAATATTCTGCAATTCCTGAGAAAGAACATAGATCTGTCATCTTGGAAATGTGTTTTTATTGTATTACTCTTACCTCTCCTGGGCAACAGAAGTTACACAGTATTGATTTTAACACTATATAGGCTAAGTATTTCTTAGTAAAGATGTGAAGACATAAGAAGAAATTTGAAGTGCTACCCTGTCTTCTCAATATAAATGATAAAATGGTACTTTGCATATTTTATATTGAATCTACATAACCAGATTTCTTATCAGTTTCTTCATTAAAGGTGGCAAAAAACAGCCTTTTTTCTATTTTATTGCATAAGAAAATGCAAAACAATTTTAAAAACTGCCTATTTTTAAAAGTGATTCTCTTTTCAAGATCCTTCCATTAAAATTTCAGGAAAAATAGTTTCTTTTCTAGGTAATGACTATGTGATTTTGCAGAGGAGTTAAGTGTTTTCCATCACAGTTTTTGTGGTAATAGTCATAGGACTGGGAGGTTTTAAGAGGAAAAAATCAGACTGCCCTGAACAGTGGTAAATTTTCTAGGTCTTCACTGGTTGATCTATTTTCTTTTTATTTTCTCCAGTTTAATTTTCTTGTGAGTCACTTTCCTTGTATACTTTCTGAATGTACTTTTTTCTTAGCATAAATGATCTTAGATGTCTTACTGCCTTTTGTTGGGTTTTTTCCTTTAGTGCTTTCTCTTTTCTTTCATCTTTCCTCTTTCCTACTGCTGGTATGGGTTGGATTATGTTCCGTGCTCTGCAAAGGGCAGTTTCATTTCACAGTAAAGAAACTGAATTGCTCCCATATTGTCTGTTATGTTGTTTACCAGGAATGGTGTCAGAGTATGGCAAAAATGAGTAGAAACCTACAGATTTTCCTTTGAAGTAATAGTAATTGATGTCAAGGAATTTTAATATCACTGCATAATGAATATTGGAATGCAAATCATTAATGCATCCTCTTTCCAGGTCTTAGCCAGTCTGCTCAAGTATAAGAAACATTATTTTATCTATCTAAACTATTTCCAGAATATAGAAATAAGATTTTTTTCAACTTCCATGACATTAAACATTAGAAAATACCTTGTAAATATCTTACATGGGTTCTCCCATCGAAGTCCTGAGTGACTTCATGGAACCTTAACATTTCACAGGAAATTATTTTAGTGTTAAGCCCAGGATGGAATTCCTCTACAATAAATCTGTCAGCTTTGTTGTTCCTTTTCTCCTTTTTATGACAGCTTTTTTATTACAGCACTCATTGGTTTTAATGGTTTAAGTTCCTATCTTCAAATCTTTGCTTGGTTTTGTTGTAGTTCAAATGAAAATTCTGAGACTGTTAACATTTTCTAGCTTTCTAATCCATTGCATGAATTAATTTCCCTGTGCTATATGTAGATCTCAAAATATGTTTTTTTAATTGTAAATTAAATATTAAAATATTGTGTTTATTGATAACATTTATAAACTTAAGTATAAGTGTATTACTTACTTGTAATACTTTATAGCTTCACAGGATAATGCAGTTGGGTGTGATCATATCCGAGCTCCTGGAAAATGGTTCCTCTGTTATGGTTTGTTTGGAAGATGGCTGGGATATTACCGCACAAGTAAGCTGCTTTTAAAACCTTGAAATAACCAAGTATAATGAAAAAACATCAGGTGATACTTTTTTACAAAAATGACTGTGAATTTGGTATAACATTAATACTTTTGTGGCAGCAGAGAAGAAATTAGAATACATGAATCCTTCCATTCATTTGCAATTGATACCATAAAAGAGTTCCTTAAAATTAATCTGTTTTAAATTTGTTTCAAATGCACATAGGGTTCTAAAGTTTAGGTATAAAATCTGCATTCCTGCACCTGAGCATATGTAAGAATAAAAGCTGAAACTTGCCACAACTGTATCTTTGTCAACACAGTACACTTTAAACACAGGAGAGGAGGAGAGGAATTCTTTCTTTTGCTATTGACCTTCCATGATTGAAGTTAGGAGACCACACACAGCAAGAAAACTAAAGTTGTGCCAAAATGACTGTAACACCTGCTCCAAGAACAGATTTCCACAACAGATAACTTTCTAAAACAAGCTATAAATTAGGTAAATGAAGACCCACTGCATCATTTAATGGATGCGTTGTGTCCATGTAGTTGCTTCATAGTTCAAAAAGTAAACACGGATTCTAGTAAATAAAAACTTCATGTGTAGTCAGCATCCCGGTACTAGGTAAACAAGCCTATGAAAGAATGTTAGCTATTGGAATAATTGTCAAACAGTGAAGAATCAAGAAGGGGCCATACATGGCTAGAATGGGGAGAAGTCTTTGCTGCATTTTAAAGTCTCCAGAGATGCTATCTATAAAAATGGACTGAAGCACCATAGCACGGCAACACTGCAGAAACTCCCTTAGTCACCCTCAGGACCAATCCTTTCTTTGCTGAGGTCGCCACTACTATTTTATGAATGTTTATTATCCTTTGTTAATAAAAATTACTTTATTTCAAATGTAATTTAAATGTGATAAGCATTATAATAACTTCCAGAATCTGTAGTTTTTCAGGTTTGACTTCTGCAGGTTTTGTAAAGCCTCAAATTAATTGAAGCCTTTTCATGTGAAATATTATGGTAAAATACTTGTAATTGGGTTTATATGAAGACTTTTGTTTGCTTGAACTGTGGGTAGATTATGGAATATTTATATTCATTAACTAAAGTGTTCTCCTAACTTCTGACACTCTTAACACAATGTATTCTGTCTTGTGATCTAGGTAGTATCTCTGGTGCAGTTACTCAGTGATCCCTTCTATAGGACACTTGAAGGCTTCCGAATGCTAGTGGAAAAAGAATGGCTCTCTTTTGGTCATAAATTCAGTCAACGTAGTAATCTGACTCTCAATTGTCAGGGTAGTGGATTTACACCTGTTTTCTTGCAATTCTTAGACTGTGTGCATCAGGTAAGTCAATCTCTGTCTAATTTTACTTTACAAGAAGAATTCATAAATAAGTGCTCAGATGCATCGTTTCAGATATTGTAAATAATAGTTTGAGAGAAAACTAGTAACTCCCTACTCTATGGGTTTTGTTAAAGTGGATTTTACCTCAAGAAGAGCTGGAATGGTTGCCCAGAGGAGGCTGATGTGTCCACACAAAATAGACTCGGGGGGAGTGGTTGGCTTTAAGGTCATTTGTGCGGAGGTTTCAAATGGAAGTTTTTTAAGCACAAGAATGGCTTTTGGCAGTCTAGAGTACCTTTATTCAAAAGAAGAAACTGGTTGTTAGTACAGTGACTAAACAGTTTTTAATTCCTTGTGCTTGATGTTGAGCTTTGAAGAAGATTTGTATTCAAATCGGTTGTGGAGACAAGCTGTAAACCAGGTCCTAAGCTGTTCTTATATTTCTGTATACTGCATGTTCAAAAGATGGTGAACACCAACAGTTATGTAACATAGGAAGAAGTTAATACTATTGCCCTTATTTCAGATTAATTCTAAAGCCTATCCTTTTCTTCATCGCAAACCAGTAAGTATAAGTGCTTTGCAAAATCTTTGTATATGCAAACAGAAAATAGAAGCTTGCATATGAAAGACTAATGAAGACTGTACGTCTTTCTTTTCCCACTTCTATTTTTCTCATTCGAAAAGCTGAGAAGGCACCTGGACATTATTAACCTGTACTAAATTTAAGGATGACTGTGTCTCACAGAAGGTGACCGTTAAAGCACCAGCCTTCTTACTGGAAACAGACATTCATATTGAGCTCTTGAATGAAATAGACCTTTTAAGAGAAGTCAGCAAGTAGATTTACTCTGCTATCTGAAGCAAATTCCACAGATTAAATAACTTGCTAGACCAATGTAAAACAATCTTTAGATATCCATGGGAGTCTGATAATGAATGAGCTTATAAGATGAGTAAAGACTTATGGAACAGCATGTTGCAGTAAAGAAAAATGTTGTTTGTATCCCAGCATTAATACACATTATTGCTGCCTTGCAAGTTAATAAATCATGTACTTTGAATGTGATTTGATTCGTACAGCGTTCCCCATTAGAAAACCTTAGAAGCATTTTCACATCTCCTGTTTCATCAATCTGTTTCCCAATGGCTGTGGTCCTCAGGGTAATTTTTATTTGAAAGTACTGCATTTTTCATTTAAACAAGTTAATTTGTCCAATTGTCACACTAATTCTTCCTTACAATAGCTTAAGGGTATTCCTCCTTTTCTGAAGTAGAAAAAAACAAATGTTTGGTTGCAATGGCTGCAACAGGACAGAGTAGCCGTCTCTTCCAGTAGTGAAATCCATCTGCTTGGTGTTTTGTTCAGTTCTATGTGTAAGTCATTCCATCTGGTGCTGTATTCTCTGCTGTCAATTGTCTTCTCCAAGCTGATGAACTGACTGGATAACACTGTGCATTAGCAGAATGAGGTAAAGCTACATTTGATTCAAGCAGCAATGTCATTTTGAAGCGAATCCCTCCAGCATCCCATTTTAGTATCTGTTGATGCTGTTTTGGTGCATGTGTACTAGATTTTTCTTGAAAGAATTTAACTCAAAAGTTCTGCTTCAGGTATCTACTAAATGTTCACCAACTCTTAAAATGATATGAACCAATGATTCATCACTTAGCTTAAAACCATTGGAGTCATCAGTGTACAACTGAGTCATCAACTCAACTGGACAAAATCAAGTCCAAAGTAAAACAATAAATGTGTAGTATAGCTGCAGGGACCTCAGCACCAGCTGCTTTGTTCTGTTCCTCCCTTCTCCTCTAGTGAAGATGCAGCCCTTCCAGTCTGTTAGCTAAGGGATCCATAGGAACCTGCTGGTCTTTAATGATCAAAATGATAGAAAGAGATTGGTAGAAAAGACCATCTTATTTTGATGGGCGTGGATTTAGAAGCAATTCAGCTGATCAATCTGAAGGAGGCAGTAACTTCTCATGAGGAAAGATAGGGCTGTCTAGTAGTTACAATCTTTTCAGACAGTGTTATCATCAGCTAAGAAAGGGCATGGGAACACAGCTTTACTGCATAATCAGTGAAATATAGATAATGTAGACTTGTCTGTTATTAGGAAAAATCTTTAAGCTAAATGACTTACAATCCTATTCAGAATGCAACTCTAAGTAAGTTTTCTAGAAATGGACTTATGAAGATCAGTGTTCTAATTCATGATGGCATAGTATTGATTTATCAAATTCTAACAGTGTGGTTGTAAACCTTGGTAAATTACTTTTGAAATAAAATTAATGCTTAAACTTCATAGGAATTTACTACGAAAAATAAATTTACTCAACATTGGTACTTGAATATTTCTGTTAAGTTTTATTAGTTTCTGTACTTGTCAGACACCTAAAGAATCCAATTAGATTGCAACTTGACCTTGAAGTCTAATATATTATGATCTAGTTTTGAAAATTGCCCATTAACTGGAAATAAGCATTTGGTCCCTTCAAAATAATTTTAACCATTACAGTGTCAACATACTAGGTGCGGTAAGTCATCACAGAGAGCCAGGTTGTGCATTAAATCTCATGGGTTAAAGTAAAGATACAGAGGAAACAAATAAAGCAGTGATTCCTAAATTAGAACTGCATCATCTTGAAAAAAGTCATTGTTTATGCCAATATCGCCAGGTGTCAGCTGAATTATTAATGCAAAATCATTCTTTCATAATAGCAGCATCTGGCAGATACTTTTCCTGCTTCTAAGACTGAGTTTGTGAAAGTGATGTCAGTGCAGGAAGCTTTCCTTGTTTTTCTCCTGTTATCTATTTGGTAATTTACTAAATACAATTAAAACAAAATTATTTTCTAGAACTGACTTTTTTTAAGCTCAATCAAGACCTCTGTTACACCACCCTGTGTAAGAGGAGGTGAGTGTGCTACTCCCATGGAAGATATCTCCAGTTACTGCAGTGTTTGCAGGAGTAGCCTCTTAGTGATTACTAGCACAGGACATTTTGGATACTGTATTCCTTACTTAAACTAAATAAATATTGATACATAATGGGATTACAAATCTAAAGTTTGTTAGAAAACTAAGAAAGGCTGGTGGAAGTATAAGATAAATATGTTTAGGAGATATTTAATTGGGACCATGGTGATTTGAAAAAGAATTCTAAAATACTGAGTTTCTCTAATCATAATATGATTAGAAACACCTTTTGATTTACTGAGGTTTTAAATTTTCTCATGCAGTGGAGATTAAGCATTTTAAAAGATGATGCAGTTGTAATTTGCAAAGATACGCTGTTTCTGTAGACTTATCTTGCCAGGTATGTGTTGAAGTTGTAATGTATAAAACAATACTTCTAATTTACATGTCAGCTTTTAGTATGTCACTTAAAAGCAGTGAAATAACTGAAATGGCATCAAAGAGTTATCAGAGAGAAGCCAGCTATATTGAACTGCAGTCTCGGTGGTGATGTTGTCTACAGTAATATCAATCTCTCTTTTAATTTGCTTAAATTGATAAAATAACTTTCTCCTCTGTTAGATTTCTAATTTAGCACTTCTGATGTTGGAGCTGTGTTTTATCAGGAGATTCATTTCCCTAATAGCTCAGCCATATTTAAATTTTGGGGACTGCACTGCAACCTAACAAATCATCAATAACAGTAGCTGTGACCTATCTGTGGCATCTTTCCAGTGTCCCAAGTGTGCCGAAATCAGCCACAGCCATTAAAACACGGACCATAACAGTAACTTCATTATTCACCTTTATCAAATAAGCGATTTAGATGATAGTTGTTTTCACTTAAAAAGGAAATTATATTATTATAATTTGTATTTACTTGTAGTTCCAGAAATCTCAGAAATGGGATCACTCAAAACACCTAGATCCATGACAGGATTTTAGTAACACGTTATTTTTTTTAACTCTTCAGATATATTAAAATAGTGACTGAGCTTTAAGTAGAAATTAGGACCCTGTATAAGTCATGTCAAATAGTAGAATGGAGACTTTTCTTCTTAGAATATATTAAAGAAAACTTCTCCTAACACAAGGAGAAAATGTATACTAAAGTACTTTTCTATGTTTGTATATTTGTCTAAATGCACACACATACACAGAGCTTTTAGGATTTCAGCTCAAAAGTAATTTTGGAACAGGGTTATTGTACTCAGACTATATTTAAATCTAATATATGCCAGGAAAAAAAAAATCTCTTTAAAGAGAACTAAAACATTGTTTTGCCTATGAAGTTGAAGTCTTGAATTTCAGAGAAAATTTGCTTAGCTTCATTCTTACAAAACAGTAGAGGAATGTAGTCATTTATGTCAGGGGAGAAATGGGGATAAAGTGAGTATATCAAACTGAGATATCTGAAAGTATCTTACATTTTAAATGCTTAGCCACAAGCTAATATTGAGATATGATAATTACAGTATCTCTGGCTGAAATGCTGTGTATGGGGTTATAGGTCCTTTCAAAGGATTTTCCTGTCACTATTTTATATTTAGTAGATAACTTTTCTTTGCTAAATGTATATGTTTTTTCTTCATTTAACTGGTTGGTCTGTTTTTTGGCTGGCATGTGAAAATCTCAATATAAGGAGCTTCAAGTAGTCTAATACCAGTTTCCATAAGTCCTGAAAAGCTCACATTTCTCTCTTGAGGAACCGATAAGTAGAGCTGAGAGAGATGATGAGAGATTATGGGACTGCAAAACACAGGACATGAGAAGACTGCAGAACTAAAAATATTTTACAAGTTTGACGTGAAGCTAGACAAAGCTTGGGGATTTCAGTAGTTACCAGACTTAATTCTGAAAATAAAGCACAATTAAAATTTAAAATTTACTCTTCATATAAGTTTGTGAAATTAACAATGGCATTTCTGAGAGCTATATCACATCCAGATATTTAGAATCTTTAATTTTATACCGATGTCCAGTATAAATATAATCAGTAATTAATGCTGAAATATTTTGCCATGAGTATTGAACTTCATGCACAGTTGCCTATAAATGTATTTATTGTCAACATTCACATGGGAATCGTTTTGCTGCCATTTCACATTATTATTTCTGGATTTTTTCTTTAGATTCACAACCAATACCCAACCGAGTTTGAGTTCAATCAATATTATCTGAAGTTTCTGGCTTTTCATCACATATCAAATCGATTTAAAACATTTCTTCTGGATTCAGACTACGAAAGACTAGAGCATGGTACATGTGATGTTTGTTTATTGCATGTTGATTTTGTAGTTGTTTTTATTGTTCTGGTCAATATTTGGTCTACAAAAACTTGCTTTGTTTAAGATGATTCAGTAATTGCATGATGGTGGTGTAATGAAATCCATTTCAGGAATATAAGGCAAAATGGAGATGAAGAACATGTAGAACTTTCTACATGAATGGTTCCTTGAGCCATGACACTGATGGAACTAAGAGAAAGTAGAGAAATTAATGCTGTGTCTCAGGGGTTGTTAGCAATTTATCCATGTGGTTGAATTTCCTCTACTAAATACCTTATTTCAGCAGAAACAAAGTCCTTGGGAATCCTTCAGAGAGTGCCTGAGCTTTCAGGAAGGGAAAATTTCTCTAGTATCTTACTTCTTTCTCTTGTGTTCGCTTCAGTGTTCCGCTTCTTTGATATTTTGTTTTACCTGCTCTAGGTGGACCTGCTTGAGCAAGGGCGTTGGACTTAGATGACCTTTATAGGCCCCTTCCAACTCTTTAAATTCTCTGATTCTATGAGACTATATGTCCTTCCAAAGTCATTTCAGATAGCACAAAACTATAGCTAACTTATTTACACTAGTCTGATTTGTTTTCTCTAAAATGAGTTAGCAAGTAATTTCTTCTGGTCCAGTAGGGCTGGTACCCTCTGGTAGTGGGAGCCAGAATCAGTTAGCAGGGCTTGGTGTTCTGCTCAGTCAGTATAGCTACAGGCAGAAAGGGACCTTCAATACACCCAAGTATTTCAGTAAATTTTAGAACAGGTCTAGAAATACAACATTACTGAATAGCTGCAGTTGCAAAGCACAGATGTATTTTCATCAAATACAATCCCCTGTTGTGGTGGCATTGGGTAGTAGATTTTACTATACGTTTAACCTATGAAATTCCTTTAGGCTGTGCTTTAGTATTTGTTACGTAGTATCGTGAATCTACCTTTTTGCTGCTATTATTTTCCCTAGGAACATTGTTTGAAGATAAAGGAGATAAACATGCCAAAAAAGGAATCTGTATTTGGGAATGTATTGAAAAGATGCACAAAAGGAGCCCTATTTTCTTCAATTACCTCTATGCCCCTGCTGAAATTGAGGTATGAGTTTAAAAAACCAGGTTGTTTGCTATTCTGAGTAATCCCTTAAGTATAATTTGATATCTTAATTGTTCTCAGCATTTGGCAAAGTTGACCTGCCATTTTTTAATATAAAGTGGTATGTTTTAAGCTACTCTGAAAGATCTACAGTCTCTGGCAGCCTAATTTATGTTACTGTTTTCTTTCCAAGTGGCATGTCCACCTATATTATATAGCCTGTCTTCTTTCTCTGATGGTGAAGAGTCTTGGATTTTCTGCTATGAAAAATTGAAGGATGATTGCTATGGAGTGTCTTTTGTATCTTTAACAGAAGGCAAAAAGCCTGTGAGGGCACCAACTACATATGCTGCGTTAGAGTTCTTTGTAGGCACCTGATTTAGTTGAATAAAAATGAGCAGTATATCCCCAAAATTAGTATTATTATTAGGTTTTGATGTGACTGAGCCAAGATCTTGCTGTGGAAATTATCAATCTGCAGCAGTACTCACCTAGGGCAATGTAATGTTCCTTTTGTAGTATTCTAAAAAATATCAGTAGTGTATTTGAAGTCTGAAACTCATAGACTTCCTTTCTGTCGTTATCATAAAACTTTATTTCAAATAGGCACTGAAACCAAGTGTAAATATGTCCAGCCTCAAAAAGTGGGATTATTATGTAGAAGAGATTTTGGCTACAGGTCCTTCTTATGACTGGACAATGGTAACTACAAAATGCAGTGTTTCAGAGGAAACTGACCAAACAGATGGTTCACTCTCTCAGACGAAGAGGAAAATAGTATGGCCATGTTATGATGATGTTAAAAAAATACAACCTGATGCCATCAGCAGCCTTTTAAATGTAAGTATGTGTGTTACACAGAACAGTAAGTTCTCTCATGCTCCTGACATTCATATTTACTTTTTATTTAAGTTATCGCCTTATAGATATATTGTTATTAAAATAGTTGTGATAGGTGTCAAAGCAGATGCTTAGTAAAATCAACTGGTTGATCTGGAGAAGTGATGTTGGTCTGACGCTCAATCAGACTTCCTGCAAAGCATATGTTGATCTGAACACTTTTCTAGTAGCAAGCTTCAATAGTAGTTAAGCATAGTAAATACTTACCTTGCTTTTTATAAGAATGCAGTAACTGTTATTTTAATTTGGGCAAATGTTCAATCTAGCTCCCTTGTCCCCTTTTACTCAAGTTAAAGTAGGTGTGTGGAAAATGATAAAGGCACAGATTACCAGACAGATCAGAAAATAGTCTGACATTTGTTGATTTTTAACGAGTGGCAGATACATAAAGTGAACATTTTTGTCGAGGTTTCTCACAAAAGCTTTCCATTATTACTTTTAATTTATTTGTGTTTACTAGGACCAAACTGATAAATTTTGATTCTTCAGAATTAGATGCTTGGTTTTGTCTTTTTCTTATTTGGGCTCATGTAAGCTGCTTAGGTTTCACCCTTTCTTCATTAGAAGATGAAAGAGAATCCCATTATCATGATAATTGTTGTAGTTATTCAGAATGATTTAACAACTGTTTTTTTCTTAAATGTTTGTTGGTTGATTACAATTAACTAACAGTCCTAATATTTAGATTATCAACTTAATTGTTAGCATGGGAAAATGACAAGGACGTTCTTAATTTCCTGCAGTTATTGTTTCTAGCTACATGCCTGTTCAGATACACATCACTATGTACAGGTGTGTTTATTTTGAAAACTATTTGGAGACTTTATCTTATATTAAAGATAGGATTATGAAGCCTAATATTGCAATGTTTGGAAAATTGGTATATGCTGTGGGTCCTCAAACTCTTTTGAATCAAGTATGATTTTTAGCCAAGTCCTAAGGCTGGAAGTTTCTGAATGGGCTGAAGTCCTTGAGGGCAGACTTACTTTTGCTAGAGAGTTAGCTTTATTCTGGCACATTCCTCATATTTTTTGGTTCATTCATTCCAATCATTATTGGTCAAACACAGCAACAATGTGCAGTTTTTTAAAAAAAAAGGAAGAAAAAGAATCAGTTGTAAAACTCCCCTTGACTCAAAATAAGATAGTCAGAACTTTGCAGAGCTTATAAAGGAGTAGCTTCTGAGCAGGGGTCATATTAGGGACTCTTTAGCAAAAAAACAGAGCTTACTTATCAGGTAACAAGAGGCCAGAAGTATATCAGGAATATAACAGTAATGTTCTTCTCCATTTCTTCCTGGGGTAGATGCCAAACCATCTATATCCACAACTGTGAGAAACTGCCACATAACAGGGAAATTAGCCATATTCTATTCTAAAGATATGTGGGTCAGGTTTTATAGAGTTTAAATGTTATTTGTGAATTAGATTATAGTAATAAAAGATAGCAATGGAGAGGAACATTTGGAAAACTTTTAAGAGGTTGTATAAAGGTTACAAAAATATTCCTCTAAGTTTAAAAAGCAAAGTGAACTTTCTTTTAAAACAAGTTGTTAATTTAAGGCTATTGCCAATGTAGGAGAAAGACCTTTCTTTAGTCGTAAATCCATTGAGAATGTGTTGGTGTCCAAAGAATATATAAACTGTGATCATGGTGAATTACTAGTGAAGATTGATTCTCCCTTGGTTTATGATGATGAGCCTAAATTTGTTTGTTCCAAATATATTTTTCAATTGAAAACTAGAGTCCCCTTCAGAATGTACAGCTGAAACAGAGAAATTATTGAGTGTCCTAATTCAGAATTTTCCTTGGTATAATGTAGTGCTCTTCTATTAACAGTGAAAGGTGTCATTTTTTAGCAGTACACATTTTAATGTGTTTTGGGCACGTAACATAAAATCCATATGTTTATGAGTGTTAGGAAGGTAACTTATCAGCACAGTTCATTCATTTAGTCATAAATGAAGCTTTTTAAAGATCACAGATGATAAATACAGAAGCATAGATTTCTGCAGAAAGCTTCTGAGTTCCCTCTACCACATTAGAGGCAGCCAACAAATATGAGCTAGATTGTTCAAATCTTAAATTCTGAGAAGGCTACTTTGGAGACATTAATGCTCCAAAGCAAAACTGAACAGAGGTATTTTCTTTTAAGACCATTTTCTGAGGGCCTTTCTGCATGATAGAAATCAGAAACAAGGTACTTATAGTAAAAGTAGCCACCCATGCTTTTATTTTAAATATGATTGTGAAACAGCACACCTATGCCTCTACTTTCTCTTTCAGGGATTAGTTGCAAATAGCTTTAAAATAATTTCTTCATTTAAAAAAGGTAGATTTCTAGAAAAACACTCAGAACTCCCTTTCCTTGCTTGTAACGTTCCGTAATACCAGTGTAGCACATCCAAGAGTTGTGCCTTCAGTACAGTCTGATGTTGTGGGTTGAGTCTTTCTTTCCTGTAAAGAGTGGCTCTTTGAATGATCCTTTTTCATGAGTATGTTGTGATATATTTTAAATGCAAGAACTTGCTTGAGTGATGTTCACGAAAGAAAGTGCAAAGTCCTGCACCCTACCTCTTGTAGCAATGACAGCTAGTAGTATCCTGGGTTAGATTAGGATTGTTGCCTGCAGATTGAGGGAGTTGATTCTTTCCCTTTATTCAGCCCTCCTGTGACCAAACCTGGAGTACCATGCCCAGTTCTGAGCTTCCAGGTACAAGACAGAGATGAAGCTACTGGAGAGGGTCCAGCAAATGGCCATGAAGATGATTAAGGGTCTGGAACATGTCTCACATGAGGAGAGGAGGACAGAGCTGCAGCTGTTTAGCCTGAACAGAGAAGACTTAGAGGAGAATCTTACCAATGTATATTGGTAGATATCTGAAGAGAAAGTGTAGAGAAGATGGAGCCAAACTCTTTTCGGTGGTGCCCTGTTGACAGGACCAGAGGCAATAGGCACAAACTAAAACAGAGGTTCTATCTGAACACGAGAACACAGTTCATCAGTGTGAAGGTGATTGAGCACTGACACAGGTGGCCTAGAGAGGCCATGGAGTCTCCATCCTTGGAGATACTTAAAAGCCATCTGGGTACAGCCCTAGGCACTTGGTTCAAGGTGGCTTTACTTCAGCAGGTGGGTTGGAACAGATGATCTCCAGATGTCACTTCCAACCTCAGCCGTTCTGTGCTACATGCCTGGTTGCTGGTTGTATTAGAGCTGGTAAGCTACCTGTATTTCAATGAAAATGCTAGTCAGATCCTTGAGGGCAGACACATCTTCTGTGTTTCCCACTAATTTGCTAATGTTCTTAGAAAGATATTCCATGCCCATATTTCATCGGGAGTGACTCAGATTCTGGTACTTTTAAGAAGTGTGAGAGATGAACCTATGTGTCCTATTCTGACAAACAAACAGTTACAGTTACATCACTTAACATTAGATGATGATTGCTCACAGAGAGGTTGTCAAACTGAAAGATGCCACTTCAGGAAGCCAGATTCAGATATATGTTGTAAAGACCTAAAGGAATCAGAGAATAACCGATGAAACAATAAAAACAGCACTTCAGATTGTGAACTGTTCTGTAACTTCCACCTTTGTGCATAAAGGCTGATTCGTCAAAGTGGACACTGAACCAAAAACTTTATCCAATGAACAACTTGTTGCACACACAAGTCTGAACACTTGACAGAGGCAGCAGTTTAATCGCTGGATACACATCCGTTTTTTACATATACATGTTTTCATTTGTATTTGAAATCTCAGAAACCTTCTAGCCCAAGTGTTGAAGAGAAAATACTGACAAGATAGACTTCCAAAACAGGGTACTCTGTTACAGAAGAAATGGTTCACTAGTGTAAGACTTTGTCCAGATTGTTCCGTGTGTGCACGACCACAGTGCATACAAAGGAGGTGATCAGTCTGCACAGTTCTGGAATGTCTGCAGAGTTAGCTCCCGTCTGTACCATCCAAATATTACAAAGCAGATTACTTAGTGGATACATCCTTTGAAAGGCACTTCCTTTTCAGGAAGTGGGTATTCATACAATTCTGTTTGTTATAACCTTTCTTTTTTGTACATTTCAAGGAGATGAACCAGAAAGATAAATTTAAGGCAACACAGTTATTCATAGTCTGTTCCACACATGGAAGGAAAAAAATCTCACATTTTCAGTAAAATTTAAAACTCAAGGGGCAAGATTAAATCTTACTGATTTATTGTCATTTAAGTTTTTTACATGGAGTTTATTAAAGAAGAATTTATTCCTAACTTTTCAAGTTCTGTGTAGGAGATTGTTGAAAGTTTTTCAGTTTAAATTCTTGACACTACTCATTGTGGAGCCAAAAGAGAAGGAATGTAACCCGGTTGCTAAGTAACAAGTTTCAGTGACTTCCAGATTTTGCAGAGAAAGACTCGTACTCAGAAGTCAAAACTGGGGCAGAAAGAGAAAGATCAGATTAAAACCTGAGTAACATTCAGCACTGAAGAGCTTGTATCCTTTTGCAGCAAGTTGGAAAGCCTTTTACATGAAAAGTCTGTGGTAAATTGATTCAGTCGTACGTATTCCATCAGTATTCCAT
Source organism: Colius striatus (assembly GCF_028858725.1). NCBI lineage: Eukaryota > Metazoa > Chordata > Aves > Coliiformes > Coliidae > Colius > Colius striatus. The sequence goes on from NC_084765.1 coordinate 11,099,766, forward strand.
CGGTGAATTGATTCAGTCAAACATATTCCATCAGGAAGCACTTTACACTCAAAACTTTGAAAGTGGGACAAATAATCTAGAGAAGCCTTTAGTCTGGCTTTTGTTCACCATTCCTTATTTAAGTATCTACCTGTGAAGATACTCTAAACAAAACTATTCAGGTTTTATTTCTTGGCAAGAAGAAAGTTCCACAATATTTAATGTTTATGTGGCTTTTAACTGCCTTCAGTATTTAAAATTTCTGGTTTGATTCCAGCTGTGAAGCCAGATTTCTTGTATTTAGTTTTACGTTTTAATTTTGCCATTTTCCTTTAGCAAGGAAGGGGGTTTAGAAATATTTTGTTCCTGTTTACACTATCAAATACTGGCTTTTTTATTTTAACTTCAGAGTTTAAAATTTAGGGGTTAATTTCCTGGTCTAAATGTTTTCTTACTTTAAAATATGGTAATTTTCTCTAGGTCTTTCAATTGATTTCCTGAAGAAATTGTCATTCTAAAAAACCAATAGGAGTTAGAGAACATTATGTAGTCTACTTTAATAATTTGGTTGAAGTAAATTTACTTCAGAGTAAATAAAGTCAGAAACTTATTGTCCCTACTTGAAAAATAACTGTCTTGGGGTTTAGTTGCTTTTACAGAGCATGGGAGTTCTCTGTCCTGTGGCAATTTCTTGTTCCAGCATCAATTCTTAATTGGATTTGTAAAATTGATTTTTAAAATTTGATGTCATTCAGACTCTGATTTCCTAACAATGTAGTTGTCGAAAGTAAACACACAGAAAGGAAGCATGTCAATTAATACAGACCACACATCAAAGCAATGACAAATGTATTGATGAGTATCCACAAGTAAGCGTAAACTAATGAAATTGCCTCTTTTTACTTAACTTTGTATGAACTGTCTTATTAACAGGAAGTATCCCTAACTGGAGTTTATCAACATAGGTCATATTCCCAAGTTCCACAACAAGAACATGTTGTTACAGTTTGGCATCCAAACGGAATAAATCTTTCTGTTTCATTTCCTTCTTTTATTACAGCTTTGTATCATGTTTTATAAACGAGTGTAAATGTTAATATTGGCCATGTACAACGTTGGTATCATAGCACAGAATTTGTTCTTTGCAAATGGTTGGGTTTTTTTTGTAAAACATAGCCTATTCTTTTCATTGTTGTATTTCTAGTGTGGCAATTGGTGTTGAATTTTGTGTGTTCAGGAGACTTGGCAGAGAAATGAAAGCATAATGGCTCCCCCAGCCTGTGATGTGCACGAGGAGCGATGTGGCTGATGCTGTACTTGGTTGTCTTTGATTCCTGAGTCTGGTTGATTTCAGTTTATAGCTGGTTGACAAGTACTTTACTGGGTAACATGGGCTAAAAGTTCTCTGTGTAAATACATTGACTAGAAAATGATAATATAAAAATAATTACCAGGAAATGATCAGGTAAAAGTGCTTATCCTTAAGGAATCCTTCTTATTTGTTTCAGGAAATTGAAAGGTTGGAAAGTAAATTAAATCAGAGCCCAGAAAGGTGGCAGCTTTTGTGGGAAAGGGTCAAAATTAATCTAAAGGATGATACGAGACAAGACAATGTAAGTAATAAAAGAGCAGTAATTTGATTCCTGCTATATACGCTACCCAGGGCACTGACAAAATCACTGTATTTCTTGGAGTAAAATACTGCTTTTGAAAACTTGAACATGTTGTTCTAACCCATGATACTGGCTCTGTATTTCTGCATGTAGAAAAATATGTTTATACATGTGCTGTTTGTCTGATTGCTTTTCCAGAATAGATTAAGGTGTACAGATAGAATGAGCATGAACATTTTAGTAATACACAAATATATGACTTGATAGATATATGTAAAAGATTCTTGGAAGTAAAAAAAAAAAAATTAAAAATCAATTCCTGAAAGTAGCAGTAAGGACATCACTGAGTTTCAGAGATGAGTAAAGATATTTCCATGTCTAAATGGAATTTTTTAGTTGTACATTCTAGTAAAGGTAGGAAGTGTTCATGCTCATATTTCCAATTCTTGACTGCAGTAAAAAGAATATCTGACAGTCAAAGGCTGCCCCTATACTATTTACGTGCACTAGGAAGAATGTTGGGTGCTGCTTTTTGTGAGCTTTACTGATAAACTTGGCAAAGTGAGTTAGCAGCTCAAGGCTGTGCCCTAACATTTTAGCTTCATGTGCTTGTTCAAATTTACCAGCTTCTTTGCAATGGTTAGTCCACAGCACTGCTTTGTTATATGCATTGTGCTGTCAGTAAAGCAATATACTTTTATGTTTCTCAGAGTTATTCCAATTCACTTTATACCTTAGACAAACTCAAGACTTTTTATTGAGGATTTTTAATTGAATTGGAAGCAGAAAAAAAATACAAGTAAGGATTCCCAGATAATGCAGTAGCTAAGGGTCAACCACAAAGAACTCTAGGATTCTGTCATTTAAATTAAGACCAAATTCAGGATCCTTCTTGTTCCAGGTTATTGAGATTCTGATAAAATGCTTTAGATCTATAAAGCAGCTCTTGGAAACTGCAGCCCTTTTCTTTCTAGCCCTCCCTACCCTTTCCTTCCTTCTCTGTGAAATTAGGGAAATATATTGTAAGGAAACATTGTTCAAGATTAGGTCAGTAGAATATACAAGGCTTTTCTGAAGTAATGATTTCTCACACCAGGTGAAACCCTTCTGCTTAAGAAGGGCATTGAATTGCCTTTCCTCTGAATTCTTTTCTGAGGCAGCACTGACTTGTATTACGAAGATTTTTTTGGCCTCATAATAATTCACAACTTACATGTTGTACCATGTATTATGAGTAAAATGTTGACACGATCTCACAATGCGAGAGACGTTGCATTACCATTTCTCTCTTATTTTCATCATTTTTAGCTCCGGAGACATCCTTCTGGCACCTCAGGGATGATGTCAGCTAATCTACATTCCTATCAAAAGAGGTCTTTGTTGGAAGTACCTGACAGTGGGCTGAGTGAGGAACAGAGTGCAAATATCTCTCCTTCTAATGGAGTAGAGAGAAGAAACACTACGCTGTACAATCATTTCACATCAAAGAATGATGAAAATAGGTAAACTGAATAATCAGTTCTATTAGAATGGTACTTGTATTAGTCTGGTACAAGCGTCTGCTGTAGGGAGAAAAATCATATGCACAGAATATTCCACAACTACTTTTAATTACATGTAGTTGATGGATGGGCCTCTCTCTCCTAGCAGTAACTTTCAGTCTTTCCCTTTAAATGCACAATTTTAGCTACCTGTGTAATGCATCCAGAGTACTGAAACTGTTTATCCGTGTAACGCAGTTATCAATGACTAAACTGTTCTTTTAAACCTGATTTGTTTTACTTCTGTGAAAGAAGTGTTTGAATATATATGTAGCCATACATTATGTATCACTAGTGTTCACATTATGGAACCACTTGCCATTTGTATTTTCTGTACCTTTCAGATCTTTCGAAGGTACGCTATACAAAAGAGGAGCTTTACTAAAAGGTTGGAAACCGCGCTGGTTTGTGCTGGATGTGACAAAACATCAGGTAAAACCTTTTCAGAGAATGGATTTTTTAATGACTAGTTTCCTGCTTTTTTATTCACTGGGTTTGTATAGATTGATTTTACAAATAATATTGAGTATTTTCAAAGGTGCTATGTGTGTTATATGATTGTAGACCATATGTCTATGTTGGTCTTGTGCATTCTGTAACTGATAGAGCCTTCTGAATGGACAGAGGGGTGTTAGTATTTTGATTTTTTTTAAAGGAGTGGTAACTGTTTAACATATAATGATGAAAGACTTCTTGAACTGGAAGTCATATGTTGTTGTTTAGACCTAAACATTTTTTTCCTGCTTCATACATCAGAAAAAAAAAGTCATGTGGTGCCTAAGGACATTTTCTGGGCATTGTGGTGCACAGAGAATACAGGGAATTCTTGAAAGCACTGCTAATTCTAGAATGTCATTAAGCAATTGAGTGATGAGCGTAATTTGCCCTTTAAATATGACCTCTTTAGTTTCCAAAAGAACTAAAAAAACTCTTTCTAAAGTAGAGAGTAAAAAACTTAGAAAGTATTTCCTAGAGTGCAATTGGAATATAGAGAGCTAATACAGTAATTGATAGCAAGTTTAATTCAAGCATTCATGTTGAAACTGTAGTAGTTATTATATACTCAGTGTGTATTTCACACAGCCTCTTTGTTCCTCAAGCACTTTGCTATGAACATTTTTCTTTGCAAATGAAAGGGCATTATACACTCTGGAAAATGATAATCTGAATTGCTTCAGCAGAAAAATCCATTTCTCTCACTTGACGTTTTAGTGGTTTTCTGTAACCTGTATTTTAAGAAGCTGACCTGGAGTCTATGAAAGTATTTTTAAGTATAGAGTACAGGATCACAGATCACTCTGAAATTAGTTTGAATTTTGTACGTTACTTTAAATGAGTTAAAACTTCACCTTAAATCTTCATTTCTAAAAGTCCTGAAAAGCAAAATTGCTGATCGAACAAGAATTTCATCTCCCATATATAGGTGTGTTTTAGATTAATCATAGTGATGTCAATCTAGTAGCAAAATTATTCATAAATATTCTGACAAATCATTATACAGCAAGGAGCACTAAAAACACAGATCTGCTTCTCTAAACATTGTAGCCAATTTACGATGTGCACCAGAATTCTGCAGTGGAAATTTGTAGTCTCAAGTACTTTAAATAATGTTGGGTCATCAGGCAGTAATTTTCATTGAGCCAAATATGAGGTTGTAACCTCCAAGACTCATGTATGCTTTTGTCTAAAAATACTAATTTATTGTAAACAATACACTTAAGAATAGGTAATATAGATAGACAGCCATCTTTCAGAATGCTAGTTGAGGATTTCTAGATTAGCAGGGTAAAATACCCATAAATGTACTAATTATAATTATTGTTCCTGATGTACTGGAGAAAGGTTTCATTTTTGCAGAAGAAAGGAATACTTTTATATTTGCTGTATAAGCAAATATCCTCCTGAGTGTCACGGATGTAGGAGTAATAAAGGTCAATTGTGGTTGGAATTCTGTTGCTTGACCTTTGATATATAGGTTTGCTTTACTATTTTGCATTGATTTATGGATTTTAATTTTTTTTTAAGCAAGTATCAGATTTTCTCTTCCGGAATTTGTTTGTATCTTGAAACTCAGTTTACAGAGTGGTTAGCATTGGTATCAAATTATCTTCGCAAAGGGTGAGGCGGGGGGGAAAGCTTCATTTACCCACTAAATGCAGTGTGGGAAAATTGGAGTTCTCTGTGTAGTTTATCATTATCTACAATTATACTTAAATTTTTGCTGATCATTTGAAATTCTTGAAATATAGAGAATAAGTGTTATGTTAACTCCTTGATGAAGAGAAGCTTTTGTGTTAGTTTCAGCATAATAAACAGTGAAGAAATTATTTCTGTTAGAAAGATTGATAAGGAGTGCTGAATCTTGAAGATCAGGTTCTGCTTTCAACCTTCACACATCCTCTGCCCAGCAGCAGTGCGTGACTATTTGCAGTTTCTCTGCTCTGAATCTCTGGTGACAAAATGGATCTCCTCCAACTCCACGTCTACACAAGAGCAGATGATGGAGATTTTGCTATTACCCAGAGATGTCAAATAGAGGACTGGCCATTTAAGGGCTATCACCAATCCCACCATTTTCTATATAGCAAACCTATGGTTTCTGTCAGCTGTGTCCCATGTCTGATGTCCTCAGGTCCTAATAATACCACTCCATGACCCCAAGTTATATCCAGGGAAAGGATGAAGTGAAAGAGACATCTAAATAGTGTATTTGGACTTTTTTTTCTCTTGTGGTTTAGCTGCGATACTATGATTCTGGTGAGGATACGAGCTGTAAGGGACACATAGACCTTGCAGAAGTAGAAACTGTGATTCCTGCATCTCCAACAATTGGAGCCCCAAAACATGCAAGCGAGAAGGCGTTTTTTGATGTAAGTATATCTGGTCCTTATTTGATCTTTATGTGGAATTCTCTTTTCTTAGTGTGTTGACCTACTGGTTAACTGTGGAAGGTATGTGCTAGGAAGGAGCTGTCACGCAAACTCAGGACAAAAGATTTTAAACAGCTAGCACCTGGGCCTCACTTTGAACAGCAGAAGTTCAAAAAATGTTACATTCAGACCCAATTAGTGCATTCAGAATTACAGTTTAAAGTTTGCAGGTTTCTTTCTCTGTTTTGTGTGTTGACTTGTTTTTCTTCATGTTCTTATTTTTCCTTTGCAGTTGAAGACAAATAAACGCGTGTATAATTTTTGTGCCCAAGATGCACAGAGTGCTCAACAATGGATGGATAGGATCCAGAGTTGCATTTCAGATGCTTAGAGAGGAAAAAGTTGCCATAATAAAGACATCTTTAAAGCACCTCTTCCTGTGAGAAGCTAAGTTCTGAAATGTTACTAACAGACAACCAACCTTCCTTACATTTCAGTCATGAAAGTTCATCATATGCTAAAGTTCCTTTTCTGTTTAATGCCTATAACCACTGTAACTGCTTTTCTTTTTTTTCAGCAGGGGAGACTTTGAAAAATAATAATCCATTTATCCTGAATTTCCAGTTTCTTCAGTACAATTCCTAACTATAAAGTGGGCTGTATTTGCACTATCACCTAGTCCTGGTTTTCTCATTTCAGAGCAGAACAGTTCTGCAAAATAGGAAACCTGTCCCAATGAAACTGTAGAAATTTTCCCTCCAACAAGAGACATATCTTCATTTTATTTATATTTTTAAGCAGTATGTTCTTATTTCCAGGTTAATCATGAATAAGAGGGAAAATGTCTACAATTCATAAAAATTCATAATTTAAGCTTGTGAGTCCAGTGACATATATATCAGATTGCCAGTGTTTATAGATAGTTGGTAGTTTTAATGACCAAGACGTGAAGTTGCCCAATACCAGACTTTCAAGTGTCTTCTCATCGTGCAGGTCATTCTCTAATCTTGTGCTCTACTAAGTGCTTCTGCAGTGTTGTGATGGAATTCCCAATTCTAGGGATTATCTGAAGATCACAGCACTTTTATTTGAGATTCTGTTTGCGATTACAATGGGATCAAGGAATGAAAACTGGCCAACACTGTCCAGGTGAAACAGAAAACAACAAACTAGGAATTCAGTAGTAGAAAGATCTCTTATGTGTGAGTTGTATATGTTAATTTATATGCCGTTCTGCTCACTGTAAAATAAAAAAATAACAAACAAAATGCACTAAACAATGAAGCAAGCACTTGCACTGAAATCTTTAAAATGCAACATTTTGCAGGCCAGAGCTAAGTTATTTATAGCAGAACATTACTAGCTACTTAACAACAATTACAGATACTAAATATGTACATAATCAGGTTTGATGTGTTGTGACTTGATACTTTTTAAACGTTTTTTGCACATGAATTGGAAGACTGTTTATAGATTTTTACATTTGATAAAATTGTGTTTGTTCAGCTTAAAATCCTGGCAAAACATTTTTAATGGCCCCAAATTAGTAGAAATTTTACAGTCTACAGATAGTGATGACATTGAGTAGAATGCATAGGTAATTAAGCCATTGTTTTTATTTTGAAATGTTAATATGGTAAATAGCACACTAATATTGAAAGAGGTTTGTATATATGATTCACTATTTTCTCATTTTTCCAGACGTTCTGCTTGTAATTTAATGTCAGCCTAACCAAACTGACTGTACTTATAAGGGTTTTTTTCAGTTATTAAATTGTTTGTGGTTTTTTTATAACTAATGTATTTTGTCAGAAAGGAACATAAATTTCTCACCACACACAATAGGAAATGCAGCTGTTTTTAATGCCTTTGCAATTTCAAAACAAAAATATGAAGGATTTTTCTAGCATTTTTGAATTGATGAATTTCCACCTGTGACAATGATGTTTGCACATTTGTATTTTTCTTTGTATATGAAGTACTTTTATATGTACTTTGTAAAATACTGATCCTGTTGTTAGGTTAAATGAAAATATACATACCACTGCTTATTTTGTAACTAGTTAATTTTAATTCTTGTATGTTATGTGATCTGTGTATGCTAACCATCTTGTAATAAACACACTTCTTACGGAAAAGTAAAACCTTTCCTTTTACTGCAAAAGAGAAAAAAGCAAGACCCACATGTTGAAATATCTCCACAGGCACAAGACAAATCCTTATTTACTCTGTATTAAGAATAGTAGGTGTATTAAAAACTATGTGGTCTTTTGTATACTTGTAAATATTCTCAACATAAAAGTTGCACTTGAGCATCGTTAACTCAGACACTTGTCAACAGTAACACTAAAGACTAAAGAAACCAGAATTTAAAGCAAAGTTATCATTCTAACAAGTCTCAATGTATAGCCTTTTTACTAAAAGGCTAAATACATGTAATGTTCATATTAAGTCATTGAATAATGATATTAAACACTGTTTTTTTAAAAAACACAACTATATGGTATCACAAATCAACTGCATACTTTCACCCTGGAACATATTTTGCTCATTTATATCACCTTATGCAAAAAATTACCTAGTTCATAATAAAATGTAAAAAATGGCAAGGTCTTACATGAGAATGTCCATCTAAATTGAATTACTGAGTGTAGCATGGGATAGCAGAGGAATGGAAAGGGAATGTGTGATGGAGGTAGGGGACCTGTGACAATTCTTGGATGCTGTGGTGCTTAGATGATAAGGTTCGCATATTGAGCTTGGCATGGATGCTAATGTTGCCTTAAATGTTGATCTCAATTTTTAGTGTCTGTATTGATGGAAAATGGACTTGAGCAACTTAACTTTCAAATATCCAAATAAAAGCTGAAATGAGACATGACATTTGTGGTGTTTATATAAGAAACATGCAAAGGAATGGTAGGCATAGGCTTTTGGTATGAAGACGAAGTTTGCAGTGTCGCTGAGGGTCTCTTCTATGCAAAATGAACTTTCAAACAGAGGCTTAGAGAAAACTTGGAGAAGTTAGCATAACATAAGCTACAGGGTTTGTCTGTGTGTTTGAATTGTGACAGCAGAAGGAGGGCATTAGGAATGGAGAATTTGCTTGGGAAAAATTCTGTGCGCAAAGGGATCCATCTTCATATCCTGTGAATATTTTCCAGAAAAAGGAACCCATCAAGGAGCTGGGGGTGAAGAAAACATCTCTGGTGTGTCCTACCACAATTTTCATACGATGTATCTTAACATTCCTACTGTAGAAAAGAGAATTATCTGGAGCTTTACATAAGGGAAGATTATGTGCCCTTCTCTGTTCTGAGTAACAAAATGCCTGCATAATAGGGGACAGGATGAGCTGAGTTTAAGTTTTGAAGTTACTGCTGATATGTTATATTAGTAATGTCTCTTTCCTATCTGGCACACAAGTATATAATATAAAAGTCTTTATTTTGATGAACTTAAGAGTTACTGTACTAAATAATAAAATACTTAACATGCCACATGTGTGGGTCACTGGTTATGTAATAATACACAAACAAGCTAACAGACTCGGGAACAAATGTTCAAAATGTATCACATCCCACACACATTATTTGTATCTGATGTTTTGTGAATTGCAGACGTAACAAAAATGTCCAAAATCTTGTCCAAATACTGTCATTTTTACCTTTTCATCCTCTAATATTCTTGGAATATGTCAAAGTGGCTGCATCACATTTCTGGTTTTTCATATTTGTGATCATCCAAATGTTTTGTCTGTTCATGATTATCCTGTGGTTGCTTTGGGGGTCAGAAAACTGAGATGAATCTACCAGTTCCACAGTTATGCTAAAGTTCATGCTGAATATCACTGTCACACCTACTTTATGGGGTTTTGTCTGTATTTGATCGATTTCCTCCTAAATTTTGGCTACTGTGCAAGCCAAGGGCAGGATTAGCATCCACATTCTTATTTAGGAAATTACTGTCCTGGAGTTCTTTTACGTATAACTTTTTCTTCATTGACTTTCAAATAAGGATGCTGCAACTTCACTGTTGTTTCCTCTCTTTACTTATTAGTCCAGCTAGCCTCTCAAAGGAATTAATTACTAACATAAGTATTGCTGATAAGAATTAGTTTTGTGTTTCTTTTAGCATAATACAAAATCTCCCAAGACTAATTTTACCTCTATTTTTCTGCTGTAGACTTTTCCAGTCTAAGCTGTTAGGAGTTTTCACTCAGACTCTTCAGTTCTTTATCTTGAATTGACTATTCTTTAAGATTATAAGACCAAATCAATTAAGTGCAATCAACTGTGGCTACCATCTTTGTCTGCAGTCATACTCCAGTAATTAAAACTCAGGTACTAACTTTGCTCTTTAGCACTGACAGATACGGAAGTTTCTCCTTCAGTCAAGAGCTGAAGGGACTGAACACTGATGTCATTTCTGGTTTAGCAAGCAACTATGAAATAAACACGGCTTTTAATGAGTTGGGATTGTCAAAATGCTCACTTGAGTGATTCCTGAGAAGACAGTCTTAAACAGTGATATGTGGTTTTGTATGTGGACTCTATATGTTACTCCTAGCTCAAAACTGAATCTCGGAGTAAAAGGTAAAAACTGCATTTTAAAGGCAGGCTCTCCAACATAATTTGTTTATATCTTGATCCCTGTGCAAACCCTAAAATCCAGGGGATGTGCTACTGGCAGATGAATTATAATTCCAGACTGCTAATCGTAGCTAGCCAAAATACTGCCTTATTTATATTTTTCACAGTGGCCTAACCTGTTCTAATCTAATCTCAGCTTCTCTAAAATATTGCTTGTTGTCAACATCCAATGGGAAATTACATTTTGTCCAGTTTCACGTTGCATCATGTAATTCAAGGTTCTTCCTTTCTCTTCAAATTTTGCTTATATATCAGAATTTGTGCATTTACAAATAGGAAAGGTTGCTTGATTGTGGCAAGTTTAATGCTGCTGTTTTCCATTGCCCATTCTTTGGCAAAGATGTTTTGTTTGTGATGACTTATTTATTCATGCATATTGACAAAATATCAATGTATACATTTTTGCTTAATGAATTTCTCTCTCTGTTCAACTCGATAAGGATTCTTATATGATCAGTCTGTCACCAAACAGGATGTCTGGAACTTGTAGTGTCCCTTTGTGTTAGAAGTCTCCATTAGTTGTCCAGAATTTATGTTAGGTACCTCATCCTTGTAATGGGATGGACAAATGATGGTCAAATGAGACAGCTTTGAATTAAACACTCAGCAAGAGCATTTTGTGCAAGTGCTTTCTCAATAAGGAGAAATTATAAGGTAGCTCAAGAAATGAGCATCATGTTGACAGCACTGAGAGCTTTGCTGAATTGCACTGGCTGTGAACCATCTTCATTGATAGTGCCAGCATGTTAATAATTCTCTTCACATCAAGACTTCCAGTAAGTTCAAAATAACTTAATAAAATTCTGTGTAATTATTAATTTAAGCTCAACATAGTAAGCTGTAGTACAGGTAAAATCATTCTCACATTTAATAGTTAACGTGTTCAGGTTTTGCATATGTTGCACTTCTGCCATCACAATAATTCAAACTTTTTTATTTCAGCTCTGCTCAGATTATCACTGGCAAATATTTTAATGCAATGGTTGAAGGAAATGCTTACACTGATATTTTTAAATCAAAAAATACTTGTTTAGTATAAAGCATTAACATCTTTGCAGTGTTCCAGGCAGGCAAATGATTTGGGATTGGAATTTTGGACAAAGAAAACCTTGGACAGTTGGTGGTGTGATTACCATTTTGATGCAGTTGGACAGCCTGTTTCTCAGATGCCTCAGAGATATTTTCTTGATGATACTCTTTTTAAATGTTCGAAGAGCTTTTATTTAAAATATGCATCTTGCTTCCAATGCCTCCTGAACTGGAGTGTCAGTAATGTATTTGCTTTAAAGTGAGATGAAATTAAGTCGAAAAAAATCTCTTCTGCTTTTCTTACTTTAAACAAGTAGTTCATCTTTATAACTGTTTTCTGACAAAAAAAAAATAGTGAAAATATAAGTCAAAATTAACTTGGCTTCTTGCACTTGAGGCTCCTGACTCAAGAAAAGTGTGCAGTAAGTCTCCTTTTCTGGAATGTATATGTAGCAACGCATGAAAACCTGGAAAATATCCCTTCAAGTGATAATGAACCAGAGCCAGAAGTAAATTGAGGAGTTAGTTGTGGTATGTAGAATTGTGTCATAGACCACTGTGTGCGTTATGTATGTTAGCAGTGTCAGGGCAGGCTATAGGTCTTACTGCAATCTCCGAAAGTATCATACTGTTGCTACAGCAATCAGACATCTGGTTTTAACTGTAAAATAGCTAAGCCTTGTGTCCTCTTCTTCCTGCAGAAATGAGACTGAGACTTTGTCTCTTTAGTGACACAACATTTCTGTAGAGAAAATAATTTTTAAGATAAACTCATTTTTATCAATTATTATTTCAGTTGTTAAACCACACAGCTGACCACACAGTGGCATATGTGCCAAGTTTCTCAGCCTTGGAATAATAAACAAACATGGAGCTATTTCCTATGATACTGAATGTGATTTAGTTCAAAGAACACTGTGCAGAGATTTTTGTCATATGAGCAGATTTTCCATTTTTGCTATCAAAACTAAATATTGCTGTCAATAAGGTCATGTATACCCTAGCAACTTGTTATGGACTAAGACAAAATTTTTCAGCTGTTGTCAGAAAAGCCTCCATTTAAAAATATTTCTCTGCCACCCTAGGTCACATGCAGGCATGTATGTTGCCTTTTAATACTCAGATCTTTCCTGAAAACACAGTTCTGTGCAGCTTCTACACTTTTTCTTTTCTCAGGCCTGTTCACCATTTCACAGGGAAACATTATGCATATTTTAATTGTATTACATTCATATAATACTTGAGACAAGGACAGCATTTTTTTTTTTTTTTTTGCTGAGGGTATCTCAGCACAACTTGATAACTTTATTTGAAAAATGAACATGTGCAACCAAACCAGACAGAGATCCTTCAGTTTATTGTAGGATTCCAGACCATTGATTTCTGTTGTCATTATCAGTCTGAGTTACGTGACAGTGTAGTGAGGCCTTCAGTGACACTTGAAATTACAAGTTGACTGTATTACTGCTCTCATTGGTGTATATTAGAAGTTAGGATTTTAAACTTAACCTTTGTTTATATTTTCTTCTCACCAAGGCCATGTTACTGGATCCCATACACCCACATCTCCAGCAGCAAAGGAAGACTTGTAAGGTCCTTTGCTTTCCTCTCGGTAGTTGCATTATCTGTTTGCAAAAATCTCCCTCTGTACTTGTCTGTCTCCCTGTTTTGTGTTTTTGACCTTTACTTGTCTGATCATGTCTAAATTTAGATGAGAAATTTTTGAGAAGCGGAGATGATCAGTGTTAACTTCTTCCCTAGAGGTGCCTAGAATACTTGCAGGTGCTGTGATATAATTAAAGCCAAAAGGAAAAGTTTGTTTTTCAAAGTGCTCTGAAACGAGTGGCTAATTCAAGTTGTACGTCTACATTTTGGAATTTTAGGGGGCAGGGGAACAGAATTGGCAATTGAGTTTGGTCTGCTATAAGGGATAAGGGGCCAGTTCATAAAACTGGATCTGAGCCTGGATTTCAAACACTCTCAACATTTGACATGTGATTATCGTTCTTAGATTTAACAGCACTGAGGAAAGAGGTTAACATGAAGCCAACATCAAGTATGCTGAACTCTGGTCATTGAAAATACCATTGCTAATATTACTATAAGTGTATTTCCAGTAGAACATCACAGCTTTGTTTATCAAATGTAGGCTTAGCCAAATTGTTATCAGCTGCTGGAGATGGGTACAAAGGATGCACTGTCAGGTCTCTACTTAAGTTTCCAAATTTGGGCCATTCTTTCCATGATGTAACATACTTATCTGTTATATAGATATTCTCAAATGTGGAATAATTAATAATACAGAATTTTATCCATATAGTAGAATATGGATGCTTTTGCCTAATGTTTGTTGGTTTGACCAAAATAATTTGGTTATAAATTTTCTTGTGTTTTCTTCAGTGTATCTGAGTATGAGCTACTGTCAGAGACAGCACAGAAGGCAAAAAAAGACCACTGTGCTGACCAAATACTGCTAATATAATGCTGTGTCCTATTACTAGGGTAATTGTTGCTAATATTATTTTGAGCTGTTATGTAAATATTGATATTTCCTGTAAGAATGAGAGAATTCCTAGCAGTTTGAAACACAAAGAGCACACCTAAACCAAAAGCTCCTTTAATGCACTTACTGAATGTTTTTCAATCAGAAGCCACACAGCAAACTCACCTGTTTCATTTTATGTGCATAAAGAAGCACAACACAGAAGTGATATGCCAGTAACAGTTGGCTCAGATGTCATTACTTGAGGAAAGTAATGCTCCTTAGGACTGTTACCTTTGCTCTCCTTCTCTAAACTAAAGGAAATTGCTAGATAACGTAAACAATTTTTTGTAAACTAATATGTGGTTAAAACAAACCTGAGCTTTTGCTGTGTTGAGTAAAGCAGTTCCTTTTGCTTTATTTCTAGCAAAATCAGAATTGATCATTGTCAAACTCCGATTTGCAAGGCTTGAAGAGAATGAGAGAGAGGAGATAAACCTACTGTCTGTTTTTTGAGAACAAACATGGATAGTAGTTACAAAGTGAGATATGTACTTAAGAAACAAACCTTCATATTGGTCAACATCTGAATTATCACTGCTGGATTAAAAAATAAATGAGGAGGAGGGGGACAGAGAAGTGAGAGGATCTAGAGGTGACAGGACAGCAGCCAGGCCAATGGAGAAAATGGGAAATTATTATTTGCATATGGAACTTTTAAAAGGCTTTCATCTTGCTTGGTATTGCACAGGCTTGCAGAGAGCTTAGAAAAGTCTAACAATCTCAAGCCCAGGATGGACAGAAATTGTAGACTGCAATTTAGGTAAAGTCAGTGTGTTTCAGTGTTGTCGTTGGATCATTGCAACCTTTTCTTCTGAAGGAAAAGACTGAGGACAAACTCAGAGGTAGAGAAACAGGTGTGATTTGTATTAATTGTACCATTCTTGTACATGTTATTTAAATTAATACTTTATTACTCCGAAAGAGAATTATCAGGTTGAGAATTGGGGGTTATTAAAGCCCTTGACAGAAACACAGTCTGGTTGGATGAAATGACAGCTTGTGCACCAAAGAAGTTACCCTGGGATGATGGGCCAAAACAACTGAAGACATGCAACACAGTATGAATGCTTGGAAATGGTTAATCAGTATGAAAGTATCTGTAGCTGCAAGTGGCTCTGGTCAGCAGAGGGCAGGGACTGACCCATAGCTGTGCCTGGCAGCACTGGGGAGGAGGGGCACTGTCAGCCTCCATAACGATAGGTCTTAAATCTAAGCCTTAAAAAAAAAAAAGATTAGGCCTTAAACTGAACAAACACCGTAGAAGAGAAACATGCCTAATGAATCCTGAAACACAGTCCTCATGCCAAGTAGAGTTTACTCCTACTTGTCCTGAGTGCCCTTTGAGAAAAGAGAGGGCCCAGGTGTGCCTCGTGCACAGCCCGGCGGGGCAGCAGGCCTCGACGAGTGGCACCTGTGGGCAGCAAGGCCGCCTCTTCACCTCCACTGAGAAGGGAGCAGAAGCCACCATCTTCTCGAGAGTGTGTGGGGGATTGCCTATTGCTCTAAATGTGGTTTTGCCCAAGGAGGTTCCAAAAGGTAAGCAGGGGGCAGAGAGAGTTTGGAGGGCAGTGCTGAATGTTCTGATGTAACAGTGTAATTTCAAGGATTATTGTTCTCTGGAAACTGCTAAGGTGTAAAAGGCTGTTCAACAGAAATAATTTAGTATGCAGCAGTCTTTCAGCGTGGTATTTTGGGAATGGGATGTTCCTGAGAGTATGTTCTATTCTGGATTATTTATCTGTAGCCTGTGTTGGGATGATATTCACAGATGTTCGTTGTGTTAAGGGACCTAGTACTTAAAGGAATTCCCTGATGACTTTTTTTGTGCTATTTAGCATGTCACCTTCAGCTTGCTTCATAGGGAGCTCTGAAGTAGGTGGTACAAGACTCAAATGCTATGATACAGGTAATGAACTTAGCCCTAAGAAGGGGAGTTTCAACTTACTATTCAAAGACCAGCTGTGTAACTGGGTGGTTAGTGTTTGAGATGTGTTGCACCAGCCTCTCACAGTACATTTTATGTAAAGTTGTTAAAGAAGCATATGGATACTACATCCTGCCTGAGCTGATGTCTGTTAACTTTGAAATAAATGCAAGGGTGTTTTCCCTTCATTGAAGTGATAGCACCTAGAGCTTTGCATAGTCCAAGCAAAACCTGCTAATAGGCTATAGAGAAGGAAGCCAAGAGGTGACTCCAGCTGTTGTTTACTACATTATTACACATTTTGATTCCATATGTGCCTCCACGGAAAAGATGTGCTTCAGAATAAGCAAATAAAAATTATCCAAATTGGAGAAAGTAAGTACAGCTAACACATCTTCAATATCTAATTTTCACATTACAACAGAGCTTTTCTGTATCCCATCCAAACTCCCCAACAGATTTAGTGTAGATCAGAAATACTTCTGAGCCTAATCATGTCAGTGGAGTTCTTCAACAGAAAAATAAAATACCAAATCTGCACATAACTGAAGGTGTTGGAGTTATGTAGAATAAAAGGAAGTTTGGACATTGTATTAACATGATGGAGAGTATTTTGATGTTGTAATTTAATTAAAAAGCATGTGTAAGTAATTGCTGCCAGAGACACTGAAGTCAGACTGACTGTTGACAGATACAAATGTTTCTACCTCCCAACCAAGGATTCCTTATTCTTTTTGCATTGCAGTGTGTTATAAAGCACTGATAAGTACTCAGCTTTTTTTCCTGTTGTTAACTGTTTCTTATGTTTTACCTGAAAAATTGTCATGCATGTGACATTTTAGAAAATATTTCTTTCTTTCATTCTGTTACGAACAAGAAGAAATCTCCTGCACTCAAAAGGATAAGATTCTGTTCTGATCAAGGGAGTAGCATACTTACATCTTTGCATTTTGTGCATTACACGTGTCATTAACCTGTGTATGATGTGCCAGTTGAGGCAGGACCTTTTCAGATGATGTTGCCCATTCAAACAGCTCACACTAGAAACCATATGAATTAGTGTGTCATTAAGTAAAGAAATTTCCTATAAGTGGCAGGTGAGTGCTATAGGTGAGCTCCATATAGATGACTGCTTTCAGAGACATGAAGTAGGATAAAGTAGCCCTCTTTCACCATGCAATAGGATGATCTTAAAACACCTTTTTAAAGATCTCTCAGCTACTGTATTTTAATGGTTGTAATGATGATTTCAGATAATTTTACTATCTTAGACTAATCTTTCTTTGCTTTGCTGTAGTACTTTTGGATATAACGGACTCTCAGAAGGAATCAATTCCTCTGCTAAGTGATGTTGTAGCCAACCAGAGCATTTCTCTGTGATTACATTAATATAAACAGTACTTAGTTTGACTTATAGCTGACTTCTGGAATAGTGCTGTCAACAATAAAAATATTTGGAGTTCTTTGTTTTCTTGGCACATTCTTTGACAGGTCTGTTTCTTTGCTGTCATAGGTAGCCTAATCCAGGAAAACATGCAGCTGAACAGGAAAACATATATATGAGACCAGGAAAAGGGCTATTTTTAGTTTCTTTGTCTTTTATACTCTTGTTTCTGAATTCTTTTGGGGAGGTTAAATTATGTCCTGTTCAACTGTTTGGCAAAGCTCACCCTGTGTTCAGCAAAGAAGAGATTTCATCCCTCATGAAGGTTATCATATCTATTAAATTGAGTTTGAGTTTTGGTCACATGGAAACCAAGACTTGCTGTTATTATTAAAGTTGATTGCTTTTAGCAGCGTATTTTGGAACCGTGTTTCTGTCCTCTCCGGATTTATCATCATAATTTCCAAAATACTGTGTTTTGGAAAAAGAACAAAAATAATACATGTTAATAACCATGGGATGAAGGGAAACTTCAACTGGATTTGAAAGTGATGCCATAAATGGGTTTTAATTTTGTGAATTTATGGTTTCACAGAAGAAACAAGGAGATAGTATTTGTTACAAGTAGTAATCAAGATGAATATATGGTGCAGGAATTTTTTTTTTGCAGAGTCAGCTAGTTTGATTGTATCTCTTTGCTAACACAGCAACTGTAGAAACTAATTTGTGCTTTATAGGCAATGAGTTCTGATTATCTGTAAAATAAATACATAGCTTTTATGTCAAAGCATTGAGCAGTCTGAGTGCACAGCCAAGAGAGTGACCCTGAGATCTTGCTTGTATAGGTTGTTTACTGTGTTAAATGGGACTCGGTCCTTCAACCCTTGCTTATAGAGACATAGCCCAAAATAAGCTAGTGTAGAGTCGTAAGTTATAGTATAGGCTACAGAAATTTTCCCAGTTATCTCTCAAACTATTGATAAGTAAAACATATATTCTGAGATGTCAGGTCCATATTTGGTTGTGAGAAGTATAGAAAATTTTGTAACTACGTATAATGAGCAGTTGCCCCAGGATCATTGGAGGCTTTGCCTCAGGCCAAGCTGCCAAGGGAGTATGCAGGTCAGTAGACCTGGGACTGTGGGGATCCATGGGCCCTGCCTGTGAGGCTGGGCAGTGTCCTTGCCTGCCTGAGGTGGGCACCAGCGGAGAGTCTGTGGCACTCAGTAAAGGAGCAGTGGAGGTAGGGATGGTTAAAGTCGCCCATGAATACCTGGGCCTGTGAATGTGAGGCTGCTTCCAATTTTCTCAAGGAGGCCTCATCTACTTACTCTTGGATTGTGTGGTCTGTAGCAGACACCCACCAACATTGTCCACGTTGGGCTGCCTGTTAATTCTGACCCATAGGCAATCAGCTGGCTCGTTGTATGTCTCAAGGCAGAGTGCTAGACACTCTTGCTGCTCTCTCACACAAATGGCAGCTCTTCTTCTTCATCTTCCTGGCCTGTCATCCCTAAAAAGCCTATCTCCATCCATCACAGCACTGCAGTGCCGTGAGCTATCCCACCATATCTCCCTGATGTCCATGAGATACCATATCCCTGCAACTGCCTGCAGACCTCTAATTCTTCCTGTTTGTTTTTCAAGCTGTGCACAGACCCTTCAAGGAGACATGCAGGTGTGTTCCCAGAAGAACTACCACAGTGTGTTCATAATGCATTCAGTGTCACTGAACATTTCTAGATGGACAGCTCCAGTATTAGAAAATGGAGGTTAGCCTAACACATAAGACAGCAACCTATTCCTGAAGTGATGTGCAGGGCAGCTCTTTGGTTCTAGTACAGCCTCCTATAGTGAGGGCTATGTTTGCTCTCCTGAAGTGCTGCGCTGTGAGATATCCACCTGCAGATGTAATGTAACTCAGGAACGTTCCTTTGAGTCGTGATTCAAAAGCAAAACTGGACTTGACGGATCTCTTCAGTCAAGTTACAGACCATTTGAATTCAGGAAACTATTTAGAAGCACAGAGAAATTCTGATGTGCTGTTCTGGTTCAAGCCAA
The DNA here is from genome assembly GCF_028858725.1 of Colius striatus. Lineage (NCBI taxonomy): Eukaryota > Metazoa > Chordata > Aves > Coliiformes > Coliidae > Colius > Colius striatus. The sequence goes on from NC_084765.1 coordinate 11,119,364, forward strand.
ACCCTAGTGAAGACATGTGATATTAACTTATACTGTTGTATGGCAAAGAAATTCAGCATTCCAAGTGTCTTACAAAGCTAGTTACTGCTCATGTAAGCTTAATGTGACATATGTCCTGTGCTAGCTTGCTTGCTAACATAGGTTGCCAATGACATTTGTTATTGTGAGAGCAAGACATGCAATAACTTCAAACTTGGTTTTGCCAGTATTTCTGTACTTCAGACCCTTCCGATGGAGATTTTGCGTATGGTTTGCTCTGAAGGATTATATGCATTGCATTTCATATGGTTTGCAATGCTTATGCTGCATTGCTCTGTATCTCAGTGTGACTTTGTCAGTCCTAGGGTCCCACTTAAGTTTAGAATTCTAGTCTATACTTCCAGTGGATCACAGTTAAAAAATGTGAAGACATATGTCAATACACCAAAAAATGCTTCTGTATCTTTAGAGTCTGTGCTCTGTATGCCAGAGTCATTCATTTAGTTTATCCTTTTGAGTATCCATTATTTAGAAAGTGGAAACGGTAACACATCTTTCTTTAAACGCTGGCTTTGATAAAAACACCACTTCTGAAAGATCTCAGGCTCTATTTATTGGAAAGAATTTTGTATTTTTTTGTGTGCAAAGCTGTTAATTCTTATGCAGGAAAAAAAGCCTTGTTTATGTTAAATACTGTAAGTGCTAGAGTTATGTCAACTGCAGACATCTCTGTGAAGGGTGATGCAGTAGCAAAGATCCATAAGGTAAAATTCATGAATGAGTTGGGGGTGGCAACCTTCATTGGCTTGGCTTTTGTTTTGAGGGAGTTTTTTTGTTTCCACAGGTATGACTCCTCTGCTGACATAAGAAGGGAAAAGGATATTCCTAGTGCATATGAGCCCTATTAGTTTACACCTAAGTTGGTACTCTAGTGTCTGTTAAAGCACCAAGCTCTTAAGTGTATGTAAGACCTTCTCTTTCCTCTCTGCCTACAGAAAAGAAAATTGTATACTTTCTTGAGAAGTTGCTATATTTACACCAGAAGAAACAGAGCATGTGTTTTTGATGTTTCCTTCATTTTCCAAAACATACAAATTCAGAGACATCATGAGGTCAGCTTTGTGATTTAAAACAAAACAAACAAACCCCCAAAACAAAGCACAAACACAGCAAAGTAAGTGTTAGACTTCTATAAGGAATTTGCTCAAGCCCACATGAACTCAAGCTGAATATGAAGTATTTGTGTATTTAACCCATGAAAAATGGAACTAAATATGGAAGTGCTAACTAAAACCAGTGTTCTGTAGTAAAACAAATAAAATACCTTGTGAATCAAGAAGCAACAGAGCATCATACTTGAGTGCCTTTTATCTTAGCAGATTTCTCAGAAGCAAGCCAGCCACATCTGTATCCCAACATCAGATCTGAAACAGGATGGTGGATGCTTCTGAATGAGGAACACTACATGAGGGCCTGGAATTGTTCATTAGTGCAGAGAATTCTCAAACAAAAGCATTCTAAGCATGGTGCTTGGCAATATAGGCAAATGCACTTTCTTCCTGGACCGCCTGTTCTATAACAAAATACTGTTGTTGGTAATACCAAAGAGCATTTGCAGTCCCTAATGTCCTACAAAGTACCTCACTGCACAAAGGTCAGGCTTTCAGTCTTGCAATATGATAATTTACTCCTTCTGTTTGTAATCCAGTTGAACTGTTTATTCTGACTATCCCGAGTTTCTTGTCATTATTTAGGGAAGTTCTCAACTCAAAAAAAGATGACTAGAGCAAAAACTTACACTCTTTGTAGTTTTTCAGGGTAGGCATTTCCAGAAAAAAAAAAAAGGTTGATGGTTTTCAAAATTATTTATATACCTTTGTTCTAGATCTTCTAGTCCTTTGCACAGTAGAACCAATATATTAGACAATGTGACATATTTTTTTCCCTATGCAGGGTTATTTTTTTGTATGCCCTAATTTAAAATACAGAAGAGATCTCCTAATTTACATGGAAGGTGGCTGACACTCTGGGTTTGTGATTGATTTATTTTCATTTTGGAGGCTTTTTGCCATTTCTAGACTGCAAATACAACCTTTTACATTGCAGGAGATGAGTGTTTGCATCAGGAGGGTCACTTTTGCTTGTTTTCACTGTTGCTTTTTTTTTCTTTAGAAATCTTATTTGAGACATTTGGTGTAAAAGCTCCTTATGCTGTTGATAATATCCCTGCTATAGAGCATTTGTGATAGTGCTGCAATATTTTGTTTTGTGTTTGGAAGATGAACCATTTTGTTTAAATACCGATGGAAGTTCTTGTTTTGCTACAAGTTTTCTACAAGTTCTTACTATTGAGTTTAACAGTGTTTGGATGGAAAGCCAAAACCAAAAAGGATTGAGAGGTTAGTTTTATTAATGTCTTCCTAAGTGTCTTCCTAGGACAATTTCTTAATGCTTTTCAGAGTATTCCTAGATATGACTTCAGATTGTTAGCCAGTGTCCTTCAGCAATTTTTGAAAAATGTTCAAACACAATATACCTGTCCTTTTAGTGACTGAAATTCAGTACATACTGTTTGATAGAAGTGAATAATCTTCATTTCTAACTTAATCATTCCTTTAAAAATTGAATTGATGAAGACTTAAAACAATTCCTATCTAGCTTGCTCAAGTTTTCCAAATAGCTTACTCCAGTTTTTATGCTGAACTCTGAAGTATCTGTAAGATCTAATTCCAAAATGTCAATGCCATTGTAGAGTACACATCAAACGTGAGTGAGGAGGGAAAGGAGGCGTGAGTACAAGAACTTAATTTGTTTTCAAAGGACTTTACACATCCATGTGGCCTGAGGTATACCTGAGGTTGTGTTTTATTAGCCTTTGGTAATAAATTGAGTTTAGCTGTTACTGGTACTTAAAAATGCTGATCTAACTTTGTTTGGACAGATGTGTCATCCATCCTATGTTGTGTAGCCATCCCACCCCCTGCCAAAACTTACTCCATCCCCCATGCCCAAAGGTTAAATGTATTGTTATACTGGGTGTGACTATTTATGCTTCAGCAGTGCCTTGTAAAATCTTTCACAGTGTGGTTCAGTTAGGAGCAGACCATCTGAACCTAATTCAGTTTCTATTTTTCAATATGTTCAGGAGCTATTATTACAAACTCTTCAATGTGGAAATAGTCACTGACTTTTATGTGTTCTCACCTTGTCTTTTTACCTTTGCTCATTAAATGAGATTGCTAAAAATGTTGCTCACTGGGATATGTGATTAGTGTAGCTTCATCTTCCTTCTGTGCTTATCCACACTGATTCCTTACTTTTGACAGTGAGGCAACGTTTGAAGTCCAATCACCCTGCATGTGTTCCTATTTTTATTTAGTTTTGTATGGCTCTCTCCTATGGCTGTAGGGGAAGAACAAGCAAAACTTTAAGATGTACCATCTTTCTTTAAATCTGTCCATATTGCAGGAGAGGTTTCCAGAGTTATCCAGGAAGTTGTAAAGAGATTGATACTCCAGTACTTAGTATTAAACCCAACTTTAACATGCCTGGCTGTGCCTCCTTAAGTATAACTTTTTTTGAAGGCTACAAATGGGGAAAAAAAAAAAAAAGTCAAATTAACCATGTTAGTACAAGTCTACATAGGCATCAGACAGAGCTGTGGAAGTCTTCAGGTACTTCTTGGTTACTTTTGATCAGTGCACAGTTCCATCTTGATCTCCTGAGCCATTACTGTGCCTGTCCTCAGCTGCACCACTCATTTGGGGCTCACTTCTATAGGTACCAGTCAGCCAGAGAAGGACTGATCTTGTAATAGGCACCAGCTTTACAAAGCAATTGTGATACCTTCTAAAACAGCTTACCTAATATAACGTGGTGATTTTCAAGAACATTCACTACTACTGCAGTCTGAAATGCAGCCATAGTGCAAAATTTACTTTTAGTTTTGTTCTGATATTTTTCTTCAATGATAAACCTCAGATAGCATTCTGTTTTTATTAACATAAATGCTTTGACCATATCAGCACAGCAAAGTGTGTGTTATTCTGCACTGACTTATTTCTACTTTGATAATGGATTTCAAACTGGTTTGAGCTCTCCACAAGGTGATAACTGTAATAAGAGGTGGAAATGTAAATATTCTTGATCAAAACAACAGTATGTATATCCTTAACTTGTTAACTCAGATGGAAGTTGATTATGATAGACATGTATTTACTGCTCTTCTGGACTGAGGTCAGTAAGGCCTGGCACTGTCAAGATAAAGTTTTGATTTGGTTGCTACAAAATTATTTATATAGGTGAAAGAAAAACTTTTTTGTTTTGAGTCCTAGACCTCTCGATGCTTTATGATCAGTATCTTTGAAAGCATAGCTTTCAGTATATTCTAAAGGATTCAGCTGCAAGGAGAGCTATTCAGTTGGAGCCTCTTGAAGTTTGCTGTTAAAGAATTACAGAATGGTTGAGGTTGGGAAGGGATGACTACAGATCATCTAGTACAGTCTCTTACTAAAGTGGGTTCACCTCAATCAGGTCACTCAGGAAGGCATCCAGGCAGGTTTTAAAAAACTCCAGAGAAGGAGACTGCACAATCCCCCTGGGCAACCTGTGCCAGGGCTCCCTCACCCTTGTAGGAAGTTTTTCCTCATGTTCAAGTGGAACTGCCTGTGTTCCAGCGTGTGCCTGTGCCCGTTACCCCTTGTCCTGCCACTGGATAATACAGAAAAAAAGACAGCCCGTTGTCTCGAAACCTGCCCTTTAGATATTCCTAAGTATTGATAAGGTTCCCTCCTCAGTCTTTTCTCCAAGCTAAACAGCCTCAGATCTCACAACCTTTCCTCATAAGAGATGTTCCAGTCCCCTCTTCATCTTGGTAGCCCTCCACTGGAGTCTCGCCAGAGGTTCTCTATCACTCTTGAGCTGAGGAGCTCAGAACTGGACACAGGACTCCAGATGAGGCCTCACCAGGGCAGAGTAGAGGACAAGGAGAACTTCCCTTCACCTGCTGGCCATACTCTTGTTAATGCACCTCAGGATGCCCTTGGCCTTCTTCGCCATGAGGGCTCATTGCTGGCTCATGTTTAGTTTGCTGTCAGTCAGAACTCTCGGGTTTCTCTCCACAGAGCTGCTCTCCAGCAGGTCCACAAATGGCTGTAGTTGTTCATCAGATGGCATGAATATATATGATTCCCACTTTGATTTGTAAAACAGACTATTTGCTTTCAGGAAGGGAAGCTGGGGGCGGGGATGGGGAAAGCAGTCCTGATTTTCTTCATAACCCTTAATACTCAAGGGTGTTCTGGCACATGCCATGCAGCCTTCCTGCAGTAACAGGCCCAAGTTACGATGAGCAGAATGTAGCCTGGTTGTGCCCTTGATGCAAGAGCTGATCTTGTTATACTGTGGTTTGTCTAGAGGAGCTCAAGCCTTGTACTCTGAGGGTGGCATTTCTCTTATTTGTTTCTTCTTTGTTTAGCCCTGTGTTTTTATGTGCTGGCTGCAGGTCAGTTATTGCTCAGCCAGCAACCAGCCTGGCCAATTCAAAGAATCACTAAACTGAACTAAACTGTTAGCATGATTGTTCATCCCTAGGCTTCACAGGATTTCCAGCAGTAAATCTGGAAAATACATCTAATCCCACTAAAGCATTCTCCAGCTTTTTTGACATGAAGGATCATGTGATGACCATTGTGATTTGTGTGCAGAAATGAAGTCTCTAGGACACAAATCAGTGGTTAGGAGCTGTGTGATTTGGGGGAAAGGAGAGAGTTTGTTTGCTATTTCTGGGTTAGGGAAGGAAGGCTGTTAAACTTTATATTAATGAACTAGCTAGAGGAAACAGACTCCAAATCCAAAAATCCTGCCAAATATTAACTTTTTGTTGATTGTAGAATTTGTTCAGTTTATACACCTGCTGCAGAAGTGCCTTTTATCAGAATTTGACTCTTTTCCAGAGAGGAATATAAGCCTCTGGCCAATAATAGACAGAATAATACAGAAACAAAACCAAAATTACAAGCATCTGTCCATAATGATTTATTCACATTTTCATCCTCATTGACAGCAAATGTTTTGATTAATTTGCTGCAAGTTTACTTCACTTGTTTTCCTTAACATTTTTCTTTATTATTGGATTTACATCTTAATACGAATAGTCTGCTATATATTTAGATATATTGTTTTGCTTATAACACTGTAATTGAAAAGAAAGATGAAATTGAAGATAACTACCGAGGTGCAATGAATTTAAATTTATCTAATTTTTTTTTCAGATCTCTGTTCCTTAACTATGAAAGGTAGAAAACCAAAATTTCATCATATTTTGTTTTCCTTATCATAGAGACAGTGTTGCTGGCTAATGATGGCAGAGCAAACTTAGAGAGAGGGAAATACTTGTGGTTTTTTTAAATGGAATAAAAGAGGATCTCTCCTGGCATTGTACTATACCTCTCTGTCCATAGATAAGGTACACAATGGAAGAATTTGGCTCCAGAATGGTCTTGCCAAATAAACCAAAGAGGAGTTTGAGAAGTTTGGTCTGATGCTGTAACTCCTTGTGAACTTGGACTCTTGTGGAGCTGGTGCAGGAAAACTGGGAAGCCTCTTGTATAGAAGCAAATGGATAGATATTCCTTGCTGGGCTTTTTCATTTAGTTGTGAAATGTTGGATACAGTTTGGGGCAGAAACTGGGGAAAATCTAAAGTGATATTGAGTTCTTATGAGTTGTTTCCACAGAATGCGTGCAGTTGCATATGTTTCATATACTGGAATAAACACATTGGCTCTTGGGTGCTTCCCTTTGGAAAAATGCCCAACTCTTAACATTTTTCCCATCTGCCCACTGTTCATGCTTTTGGAGTTGCTGCTATGGAAATCAGCAGCTCCCTTCCAATGTTCTGAAATGAGTAGGGTGACGCTTCCTTTTCTCTTCTGCCTTTCTGCATGCTGGGAAAGGGTTGCTGGCGCTGGCTGTGAGTGCCAGCTCCTGCCCATCGGCTTTCTGAGCGACAAGCCTCCACTTGGCCTCCTGATTTGCGGTTCTAGAAGAGGTCTACGGAGGCAAATAACACCCAGGCTTACCTTTGTTCTTCAGTACAAGTCAAGCAATTCTCACCAACTCCTTGGATCTACCAAAAGTAGCTCTAGTTTATTTAAATGAATAGCAAGCACATCTGACTCTCCTGTTTGCTGTCTGAAAAGCTGGAACCTATTTTCCATGGCCTCACTCTTCCTTCCACCCCCGCTCTCTCCTCCTTCCCCCAGAGGAGGACAGCGCTGCCGTAGCAATCCTCAGCCCTGGAAGTGGCCAGTTCAGGACAACTGGAAAGGAATTTGAGCCATTACTGGAATTCTAATCTCAGACTCTTCTAGAAAAGAACTTAACAGCTTTTTGCTTGTCCTCTTGGGTCTGATGTTTGACAGGAAATGAGTTTGAAGGGTTCAGGAGCAGGTCACAGAACTCTCCTTTGCTGCCAGCTGCTCTGCCGACCTTAACAGTGTGTTTGCAGAAATCTGATACACTTGCTTATTATTAAAGCCTTTTCTCTGAGACAAGTTACTTCCAAAGCCCAGTCCTACCAGACGTATTGCTAGCATATTGCATCCTCGCCTCTCTGAATTCTTCTCCACTGACACTTGTTGTGACCTAAGACTCTAGCCATGTGAAGAATGCTGTTTTGTAATTCAAGGCAAAGTGAACAATTGTGTTTGCAGTCATGTTTATGTTTGCCTTTTGCAGCACTTATTTTGTTTGTCCTTTATGTGCTCATCTGTGGACCTCAAAGAAACCTAGATAATTTCCCGATCTTTCATAATTGGTGTTAGGATTCATAAGGTCCTTCAAATCTGGTCTTGAGAAAGCCATTTTAATAGATGGGCTGACTGTTTCCTGTGTAGCAGCTGGAAGTATATTTCCAAGCAAATCTAGGAGTAAAGCAGCCTCCATACTTTCCTGGAATCCTGTTGGCAAGTCACTGTTGTTCAGACTAGTACGAAGTTCAAATAAGCCATGGAGACTGCTGACATGTCCCTCTTTCTTCACTGTTTCTAATTTAGAAATTGCTTTCGAAATTGAAAATATCGCAGTAGGGCAGACCAGATCAGTGTGGGAGCCCGAGAATGGAACTACACTGGCAGGGATGTTACAACTGAACACCCATAGCAGAAGTATCTATGATCACCTGCTTTGAGAGTGCTGCATCTTCCCAAGAGGACAGTTTAGCAACTTTGTACATTGTCTTGTAGAGGGACATGCCTAGAGAACAATCCTTGTACAAAGCCTCTATTTCACATGTGGGAGTCTTGCTTTTCTCCTCTTTTCATCCTGATCAAGAAGCTTAGGAGTTCTTGCAAAAAATAGTTAAGGAGATGAAAATAAAGTAACACAAAATATGTAAGTCTGATTGACTATATATCACTACATTTTTTTTATCATCTTTTTCTTTTTCTCTCAGTTCTATAGGAATTTGGCTTATCTGCAGCTTCTGCTGCTTTAAAATGTTGGTCAGTTTGTACTTCAGTTCAGCCTTCTCAAATGTCTGCTGTCTCTCCAGAATCAGTGTGTCCTGGAAAACTAAATGTGTGCAAATACCCTGACAAAAAACAGACAGGTGGAATCCATAAAGGTATCAATATTTTTACTTATTAGCTTAACTGGTCAAAAGTCTTCAAGAAATCTTGAACAACAGCTGAAATGGGCTTGCAAGCTCAGAAAACTATCATTCATGGGTCTACTTCAACTCTAATACTTTGTGGCTCCTGCCCCAGCTTAAAAATTACTGCACAGACCAGTCTACTATTAATGCAGAACTGAATAGTAGTTTTATTCCCCAGTATGATTACCAGACCTGATAGCACTAAGCAAAAATAAGATGTAAATTTTGCTTCAGTCCTCTATAGAATGGAAAGGCCAGGAATTAATAATAAGGACCATTCTGACTTCAAATGTTTCTAGTCTCTTTTTCTTCCTTAGAGGTTATGAAAAGTTGGTTGTTCATGGCCGTGCTATTTGAGAAGAGCTCACACTTACATAAAAGAAGAGCGGAAATTTAGAAAAAACTATTCTATTACTTTTTAGTGCAATGACTACTGTGAGTGTGGGTAAGTAGAATAGGTCATGAATGGCATAGATGCCAAAGCCAGTTGAAGTTGAAGCTTACTTGCCTGCTCAGGACTTTCTTCTCATAGGATAGAGTCATGGTTTTCTATGTAAGACCTGGAAAGAGACGTAGAGCAAAAAGTCACCACGTAGAAGCAGCAACAAAAACCATTAATGCTCAAACAGTCTGGTCCTTTTGCAAATGCATCCTTCCCAAAAAACAAAACCAGTTCCCTTGCTGTCAATGGAGGAGCTGGGACAGACTGCATAGTTTCCCCTAAGAGTGCTTGGGAACTTCAAAACAGTGAACAGGCTCCTTAGAAGGAACGCTTTGTGCACCTCCAGGCTACCATATGAGGCAGCTGTCCTGTCTATATAACCCCTCAGGTAAAACCTCCAGGCTTCCAGCAGTATAAAGTGGCGGCTCAAATTCACATGGGATGCAAGCTTGCATGTCACAAATGAGTCTTCAGAGTAGACGACATGTGGGTAGTAAGAATATTTAGCTATTTGTGAGCTTCTACCCTTTCCTGTGGTGTAACAGCAGGTTTGGATGCACTCAGTGCATCAGGAGAGATGGGCTCAGCATATGCACAAGAAACTTTGGGGCAGCATGAGTAGGGATTAGGCACACTGATAGCAGAGTAAGTAGGTACATGACCTGCCTCAAGAAACCAACTGTGTTAATTCTTTTTCTAGATGAGAAGAAACATCAACCTTAGCAGCAGCAGTCAGTACTATCTTTAGAATCAGAACAAGTAATTTTTTTTTAATTGCTGAAGGGTGCCTTGTGGAGATAGAAATAGTGATGTTTATGGAAGGAAGTATTTAAATTAGGCTAAGATTTGTTTTCAGTATGGACATAGGAGGCATTTTATGTACCATAATTGTTATGAACAGTTTAGGTTATAAAGAAATGAATGTCTGTTAGTACAACAGTAATAGAATTTTAACATGCCTGTGTAATAAGGCTGAAAATACCTGTTCCAACCATCCGGTGAGGATAAATACTTATTCTCCAAAATAGCAAATTTGTTAAAATTATCTGAATGAATGAAGTGCTTCTGCCTAATTCCTTGAGAGTATCACATCCTTCTTATTAAGAAATGGAAAAGTTGACTTGGATTTATGTGTAGGTACACTCATATGTGAAGTGTGATGGAGACAACAATGGGACTGAAGCTTGGCTTCACACTGAAGTGAGAATGAAGCAACTGGAGGATAACCAATCCAATGCTAGAGGAAAAGATGGGAAGAGAGATGAAACCTCATCTCAGTAATTTGATTTACAGCAGGAATATAGTGGCAAAAGCCACAATAGCTTGGTTCTTGGTTAATGGTGACCTGCTGAGACAAGGATGCAATACATTGTTCCTTTAGACCATTGTAAATTGGCCGTGACTTTGCTGAAAGCTTTCTTAAACTCAGGGTTAAGGTGTGAGAATCCAAAGACACTAACTACTTGGTGAAGGGGTGATTAGCTTTCCTGACCACTTTACCAAAATTTCTCTGTGGCAAGGGCCACAGGACATGTTTCACTTCTACATGCATGTATTCAAACCAGAGAATAGGTAACCTTCAAAAGTAGCTCACAGAAAGGAGAGAGGAGTGGCTTTCCAGAGGCTTTATCTCCCTGTTGCAGAGGCTGCAATTCTGTTTGCGGCTTTGCCCTAATCCCTGCCTTGGCACAGCGCTGGTGTGGTGGTGTTCTCCTGTGGGCACTGCCCTCAAAGTGCTTCAGCTCCACTACTTTTACTTTTTTGCCTACATGAACATAATTAGCTACATTTTTTGATGATTCAGTTGCTCTTCTGTGTCATGAAAGAGCTGAAAACTGCAGCATTTACCTTCCTCTCTGCTGGCTGACTTTGTCTTTACATTTTTAGGCAGATTAGGCAAGTGCAAGGATGAAACAAACATCAAAAAGGAAGTTTGGTATTGGAAAGGTTAAAGACAGGAATGTTTGTTAGAGGAACTTCAGAGTGCAGATGACTACTGACCCAATCAAGGCACCTGGATGGAACCACTGAACATTGCTTCACCGCATACAGTGTGGCTTTGGGGGATTCTTTTGCCTATGTTTTTATGGGGTTGTTTTCTTTAAGAACATTCCGGTTTACCGCAGTGGAGGCCGGGAAACCAGTGCCATTCTTGACTGAGCCTTTGTTTCAGAAAGTTTGTATCAGAGGAAAAAAAAAAGTGACCCAAAAGATAATGATGATTCCAAGAATCATTAATTTTCCCCTTCTGGACAGAGGCCTGAAAAAACTTGCTTGTGAAGGCAGAATTTCAGGGGAAACTCCAACTTAAAGAGTCATCCTTGACTTCCAAGCCAAACAACTGTAAATGATGATTAAGAGCAGTTTAAGTCAAATCTGCTTGCGGATTCTCCCGTTTTTGTCATATACTATCAGCTTTTCATACTTAAAGGTTCTCCTCACTGTTGTGAAAGAGCTACACAAAAAACAGAGGAAACAATGTGCTTGACTGTACAAGGTGTTATCAAATGTGCAGGTTCACTGAAGTGGAGAGAAGGAAAACACTCTTTTCTGTTATCACCTCTAGTAATCCTGGGTATGGGAACAGTAAATGGGTGGGGGAAAATGTTGAAAACAAGTGTTATTTTCTTAAATTAATGTTATTCACAGCAATTCACCTCTAAGTACTGAAGCTAGATGCATTACATTTTTACTGCCCCGTGGGGTATGTGACTGTCTTAAAGGAAAATGCTGATTAAATGTATTTTTCTGAAACAAACTTGATTCTTCTTGCACAGCCTCTTTAGTAATCATCTCTTGTGGCCCGATCGAAAAAAATCCAGTGGAACTGCAGTTGGGATTCATTTCATTGACTTCAGTAAGCTCTGGATCAGACGCATGGGGAATGAAGAATGACTTTCCCCTAATCTCTTAAATTCTTCTCCTCTCTCGTTCCAAAGTGATTACAAAACTGGTGAAATGGAAGGAATCGTTTCTCTCGGTCTCGTGTTCTTCATCAATCTTCAGGTTTATTTTAGGCTATAAATCGCCCTAATCATGGATGCTTTCTTGTTTTTGTCTAACAATGTTTAGCTGCAGAATGCCAAAATGCATGTTTACTGCCTTTCTGCAGCTGCTGTTGTACTGAGATTGTTTATCTGCAGTGCCTGTCTGTTGTGGCTTCTTAGGTATTTCACAATCTGAGAAGCTCAAAACCCTTTAGTAGAGTTCTCAAATTGATAAGAGAACTGAACCACAATGTTCTGGGAAGGAATCTATCAGACTGGAAAAGCTAGGGTTTTATTTTTCCTTTTGGGAAAGCATTGCTGAAGGCCAGCATAATAATAGCAATTTTCTGTGGCTGTGCTGTCTTGTGGTGCTACATGCTCCACTCCATTGCTGGCAGAGCACAAATATATGCAGCAAATGGTTTGCATGAGGCTAGAAACAAGATTCATACCGTGGTTTCATAGAGTTGGATTGTGTGCCCATAAACATTGTGCAGTGAATACTGTCATTCTACAGCCAAAGTAGTTTTAACTATGTATCACTGCAACTGTTGCAGCGTGTCCAGGCAAGTCTCAGGCTCTTTAGCCAGGCTTCTCAAGATGCATTGCTGCTGCTGTGTAAGATCCTGGGACTTTACATACTCTGCATCATAGCACTTGACTTCAAGATGATGGAATTTTGAGGCTTGAAGTGAAATTTAAATTCTCGTGGTTCTTCTTATCTCACATCTATCTCAGTTTTCGCAATGCAGCCAGCACCAGTTTAAAAACATTGGCAAGCACCGAGATGTTTGTGGTGATGAGTACAAACAGGCTGTTGCAAACATGTCTGAAGACATGCAGAGTTTTCGGGACCAGGGCAATAAGGGCAGTAAAGGAGGAGTCTGAGAGCAGGCACACAGAGAGCCACCCTTACCAGAGCAGCCTTGCTCGGTGGAGTACGGTCCATCTCGGGCAGTCAGTGGTGACTGGGAGTAAGTTAGTTTTGTAGACTGAGAGCAAAAATGGGTAAAAATTACTGTAATCAAAGCTCAGAGCTCTGGAGAGGTAGCAAGGGATTCCTCGTGTAACAGTAGTTTTCCCTTTGACTTGTGCTTCTTCATCCTTCAGCATGCCATGAGTTAGCCACTGACTATCTGTGCCAGACAGAGGAGCTGCCTGTTGCATAGAGCCATGTGCTGCTGCCATGAAGATGTATTAGGCTGAACAAGCCCTAGTAAGTTCTTGGCAGGTCTGTACATTTAAGAGTCCCTAAATTGTTTGGGTTTGACTCTGTTGCTTACACTTGGAGCCCTGGAATAATTCTGTAAAGAAAGGCCCACAAAGCCAGCAATTGCAGGTTCACCTGTATGAAGGCATAGCAGTCTTGAAAAGCCCCTTATGCCTAGGCTTCCTAGAGCCATGCTTGCAATCCTTGCCCTTGTAGCCTTGGGCTGGATCCCTCACTGCAGAGGAGAGACTGATTTGCTTGCCTGTTGTCTCCATGTCTTTTCATGAAAGTAAGGGTGGCAGCCTTATGCAACAGAATGAGAGAGAAGGCTGGTAGACCCTGAAGGCAGACTTATCCTATAGCAATTCAGAACACTAAACAAATGCTGCCACAAATGCTCCTGCTTTGAGGATTAAGACTGCTCATGGAAAAATGTATGTTGTGCTTTGTTTGGAACTCATCCCACATGTTAATGTTGTGATGTGTAGCCTCCATCTTCCCCTTCAGTGTGTGGCTGGAGTGGTGAACATGCAGAAATGCTTTATATAGGGGAGCATTCATGCTTTGTAGAGAAAGAGAAGATTTCTAATAATAAACACATTTTGTGTGGGTGTGTGGCTAGTTGTTTGTTTGCTCGATTGTTCATGTTTTTTGTGAGAGATCAGAACTATGTGTCATCAGTGCACTCTGGTCATAGAATGTTGGAGAAAAACTGTCCTGCTGATAAGAGCTCGTGTTAAGGGCTTTTCCAGTGCCCAGTATTCTCTTTGCCATCACTTTGTGCAGAAATGCGTGGGAGTACAGGCCAGGCAGTGCCCTGTGCCCTGTAAGAGGATAGTTGCAGCAGCAGGAACTTGCAGACAACAGCCAGACTGGAGTCTGCAATCTGTGGTGGACTCTTAAGAGTCTGGGTCCCTAGCTGTGTGAAACAGACTGTCTCTTCAACCTCTGCAACAGCTGTATCTGCGAGGCCACTTCTCTGTCCCCTGTTTTTGCTTCAGGAACCCTTTCCTCCACTGCTCTGTCTCTTTATTGGCCTCCTGGGATGCCCTTGTGAGCATTTTGAAGATTTCATCATCGCTGGAGCTCTTCTTTTTTCCTACGTAGATTGGACAAGTATTTGCTTAACGACAATAGCAGTCCTGTCCTTAGTTGCCATGAGTTGTCGGCTGTTGGGGGGGAAGGAGAAAATGAGCTATTGTAAGAATGATGCTTTCATGCCAACTGGAACAAAGAGCTTGGGTTGCTCCCCCTTTTCTCTTTGTTTTAGCTTTCTGGTTATTCCCAGTCTTGGAGACAGCAAGACATTTTCAAAACCTTTTGCCTCTGAAGAGCAGGGGGGGCATCAGTCTACCTTGGTGAAAGGAGATGAGAAAAATTCAGTGCAAATCAGACTAATGCATCTGTTCTTATAACTTGTGCTGTGGCAAGAGGAAAACAACAGTGCATGCAGAAGCAAGGTGATGTTTGTTTGCAGTTGGTACTGACTGTCCTTACTTAAGCAGATACCCCTTTTCCAAAAGACGTCGGATAAACGGAGCTGTTACACTGGAGTGGAAGGACAGCACTGTCTCTGAATGGTACCATCTGTTGTGAGTCACTTTGAGATAACTGCACTGCTGTGCAATTCTCTTCCCTAAATTAGATTTCCTTAAGGTTGCTCTTCATTTTGGGTTCTCTTACCTTTCCCAACAACTGCAGTCAGCATGAATTGCACAACAGCTAAGTGACTCAACAGTCCTGAAAGAGGTATGTGAAACCTTAGTTGTGCCTTGAATCATTTGTATTTTTGCAATCTCTGGCTGGTTTGGTTTTGTTTTTTTTTCAATCCTCAGCTGCTTCGTTGCCATTGCAGTTGGAGCTTGTATTTCTGTTCCGTTAATTGGTGGAGTGCTGCAATCTTCAGTTAGGTGACCACATAGGCTGGAGGGGAAGAGAGAGTTCTTAGAAGGGAGGTGGGGTAAGTACTCAGATGTTACATGGCAGGACTGAACAAGTGATTGTTCTTGTTTATCATTAAGGGGAATCCAGAGAGCTTGTACTTCTTCCAGCATGATGTCTTCTTGAAGTGAGAGATAGTGCCTGTTGTTAAAAATGAAGATGGGGATATTATAGATGAACACAGCATCCCTTGTAGGCTATCTGGAACCAGACTGTCTTAATGAAACAACTGAAAGGGCAAGAGGAGCTCTGGCACAGTAGAAACATTTCCACCTTCAGCTCTGTGATGCATCTTGTTTGGCAGATCAGCATGATGGTCTTCAGACCATCTCTTCTCTGGCTTAACCCTCCAGTTGAGAGTTTCAGTATTACATTGGTCCTCTTACATTGGTCTCCCTGATCACTTGAAACAAGGACAGATTTATTCTGTGACACCCACAACATGCTGTGATGGGTTTTATTGGGAGCTCCCACCTCAGGGAGCAATAAGGTTTGGGTTTCTATGAGCATTTGGGTCATCTGGGCTTCTGCTCCATGCTGTTGGCACAGTCATCTGGATTACTGCTTTTGTGCATCTACTCCTCACAATGGCTGCAGCTCAGATGCGTGCTGCTGCCCATCTCTCTCCAGAGCAGTGAAACCAAAGGCCTGTGTACTGCATTAGGCAGGGGTATGAACCATGACTGCTGGCTCTGGTAGGAAGGGGGATGCAACAGAGCAATTGGGAGATCCTCACCACTGGTTCTGCAAAGAAAGATCCTGGCTGCCCATCAGCACTGTCTGTGAGGCCAGCTCTGGTTGGGATGATGGCGACATTGTGACATGCCAGCAAAAATTACACAAGTTGCTGGGAAAACAAGTGAATGTGGGATGGGACCAGCCTGTGGCTTCACTGGGAGAAAACTGAACTCCCCCATCCACCGTGCACAGCTGCTAGAAAACTTGTAAGTAGCAGCAACAAAATTTGAATTCACATGCAACTTTTAGGGGTATTTGTTGTGTTTGTTTTGTTGTTGTTGAAGTGGAAAATGTTTCTGATCAATGCATAATAAATTACACCTACAGGTAAGACCCAAAAGATTATATAGTCTAGACTGCACAGTCTGCTGTTAGAATCCAGGAATGGGGTTATATTGAGGATTTGTCACAGACTGATCATGTTTTAGACTTTATCCACTATGGGTTTACTTCTGATTCCTTAAACTATAGTTCGTGCATGTGTTCCTTTCCCTCCCTGAAGCCTCATTAAATGTATGTTTAGTGAATTGCTTTATGTTTCTGATACAGTCGACTGACCCCTAGTGCTTAACGGAATTCCTTGCAACAGGAGTGTTAGAGCTGCAATGGGATGATAGACAAGATCAAACTGTAGGACAGCTTGTGAGACACATCAGAACGTGTGCACGTATGAGGGACAAATAGCCTCCAGCAATTAGAACAATTCCCTATTGCCATGTGAGTTAGTATGTCACAAGAGCATTAATCAATAACTTTATTCCAGGAATTATTCTAGGACTGAAGAGCAATCTGATCATCAGCAGAAGGATATTGATGCTGCCAGAAGCAAAGCTGCAAACAGCATAGGAATTTGATAAAATGCATTCAGTGCTGTATTTGTAACAATTTACATGTTTGTATAACTGCAGAATGGATTAACTATATTCCCACTGCTTACAGTGCAAGGAAATCTGAGACGATAATATTTTCCACTGGTGGTGATAATAAATGTGACCTGTATTAACTAGGTAAAAATTATTTGAGCCTAAATTCCATAAAAATTGGAAGATCATGTATGGTCAGTTTTTCCTGAAAACTGTCAAGAAAGTGAACTCAAGGAGTGATGCTGAAAGTGGGAATGTTTAGCTATACTTCCAATGCTGCTGGAAAAAGACAGGAGGGTTCATATTGGCTAATGCAAAAATACGTAGAATGATGAAATACTAGAGGAAAATGAAGGGTTTTTTCCTCCCCATGTGTACATTGCTCAATGCAGCTGCCACACCAGCCACCCCATCCTGGGTCTAGGAGGCATGGCTGCTTTGCCAGCCCCACCAGGTTCCTCCATGGCAGAGCTGGGCCAGGGTGCTGCAGTTGGTAGGGCTGTGACTGCCTCTGCTCTGCACCACCTCTGCACCACCAGCCCCTGGTGCCTGCAAAATACCTCCTCAATGGCTCTGTCCATGCTGTCGGGATGGAGGGACAAAGATGCTTCTTTAAGATTCCTGTAGGAGCTTTTGGTATTTCCAAAGTGAGTTGGTCTTTCCCCTTGTTGATTTAGAGAGGAAGATTTCAGAGTGAGACGCTTTTGAAACCTTGTATGTACTTATGTGGATACGTAAAATAAAGGTATTTTTTAATATATATGTTTAGAGTTATGTATATCTTTAAAGATATCTCTAAACATGTATGTTTAGAGATGAGACTAAAGCAAATCTACCTTTTAAAACCCAGCTTGCCCCTGTCCCTTTTCGGCCAGCAGACACATAGCAGAGCCAGCTGCAGAGATAAGAGTTTGCCTTGCTGCGGCAGAGTGATTAAAACCTGCTGCTCTGAACTCCTGGTGCCTCCCAGCACTTCTGAGCCAGCTCTGAGCGTGGTGGCACAAGCCTGATTCTCCAATGCAGATAGCTGAACCACTACAGCAATCACGGCTGAGCACTAGAAAATGGAAGAAGTGAGTCACATGAAGGAGATGAAAGCCAACACTAAGTGCTGTGATTATTCTATCAAAATAACTGCTATAAACATGTCTTTAAAAAAAAATTCCTTAGCTAAACAATGCCATCAGGTGATACTAACTGGTGACACTTTCTAATCTGGGATTGTGAACTAACTGGCTTGGTGTATGTTTTGCATGGCAGCAAGCTGTCAGAAACAGAGGGGTAGCTACACTCACCAGACTGGAGGCCCACAGGGTTATGACACCTCACTGCAGAGGCTAGTAGCACTCTGACCAGTTGACACACAACACCATTTGTGCTTGTACCACTATAGAAACAATTTTGCCAGAGAAAGCCAGGGCCAGATGATGCTATGAGTGGTTGGCATTTGGAGGCACCCAGCTCCTCCCGCTCTGTGCCTGGGTGGGTCAGTGCTGGGACCAGTACTGTTCAATATGTTCATTAATGACTTTGATGAGGGATGTTGATGTTTGCTGACGATACTAAACTGGGGGGAGTGGCTGACACACCAGAAGGCTGTGCTGCCATTCAAGGAGACCTGAGCAGGCTGGAGAGTTGGGCAGAGAGAAATCTAATGAAATTCAATAAGGACAAGTGTAGAGTCTTGCATCTGGGAAACAATAACCCCATGTACCTTTTTATTTTTATATAAATATATATATAAAAATATATATAAAACAGGTTGGGGGGTGAACTCTTAGAGAATAGTGTAGGGGAAAGGGATCTGGGAGTCTTGGTGGACAGCAGGATGACCATGAGCCAGCAACGTGCCCTCATGAACAAGAAGGCCAATGACATCCTGGGGTGTATTAGAAGGGGAGTGGTGAGTAGACTGAGAGAGGTTCTCTTCTCCCTCTACTCTGCTCTTGTAAGACAGCATCTGGAATATTGTGTCCAGTTCTGGGCCCTGAGTTCAAGAAGGACAGGGAACTGCTGGAGAGAGCTCAGACCAGGGCCACAAAGATGATTAGGGGAGTGGAGCATCTCCCTTACGTGAAAGGCTGAGGAAGCTGGAGGAGACTGAGGGGTGACCTCACTAATGTTTACAAATATGTAAAGTGTGGGTGTCAGGAAGATGGAGCCAGGCTATTCTCAATGATGTCCAATGATAGGATAAGGGACAATGGGTATAAGCTGGAATGTAAGAGATTCCAAAGAAATGCAAGGAAGAATTTCTTCACTGTATTTCTTCACTGTGAGAGTGACGGGGTGCTGGCACAGGCTGTCCCGATGGGTTGTGGAGTCTCCTCCTCGGGGGACATTCAAAACCCACCTGGACCACTCTAGGTGGTCCTGCTCTGACAGGGGGGTTGGACTCAATCTCTCAAGGTCCTTTCTAGCCCTTGAGATTCTGTGATTCTGGATGATCCCTGTCTGGTGGCAGCGGGGCTCTGAGCCCGTGTCACGGGGCTGTGGTGGGAGAGTAGTAGTTGGCCAGGCACGTAATGCCACTCGCCTGCACCATAAATGGGCTCAGCAGAGGTGCATTCAGAATCAGTTATGTAATCTGACAAATTTGCTGTCAGAGCAGCAGACCTAACCTGTAATCCTCGGGGAGTTTTGTAATGCCGCTTCCTGTTGCTGTGTTAACAGCGGCCAGAGAGTCCCTGCAGCCTGTAAAACCTGGCCAGAAAACAGAGTGGATTTTTGGGACCTTGACTAGGATCATTTCTGTGTCATTTCTTGGAAGGTAGTTTGAAACTTATTTGTGTGTCTCTACACATACTGCATGTGCATTGTTTGAGCTGCACTGCCCATATAGACAGGTAAAGCTCTGTTTGGGCGAGTTCAGAAGTCTGCTGTAGTTTGCTTCAATATTCGTGGCTCACCTGGTTATGGCTACTAAAAACCAATATGTCCAATTATTTTAGTGCTTTGTTGGGTGAATGAAACCCACTGTTTTGCTGTGGTGGTTGCACTTGCAACAACTGCCATAGCTCTGGTGCACTTCACCAGCAGGCTGTTTTCTGGAGCTCTCCTCAGCAGGAAAAGTCCCTCTGTAGTCAGAAATACTGACTGTCCCTTTCAAAGAATTCAAGAATGGGAGAGGAAGAGATTTTTCTCACACTCCTCACTCTCTTCATGAGACCAGGGGAGTTAAACCCTCAAAAGTCCCTTTAAAATGTCAAGATGATGTAAGGTACCTGTGTCCCACCCTTCTTGGGTGTTCTTGGCTCCACTGTCCTTGACCTAAGTAATTTCAGTACTATTTGTTTTGAGTAATTTTGGTTTTGCTGCTGCATGTCCTGTGAATAAGAAACAATGTTTCTATTGGCAGCAGTTAGTTCTCCATCCACCCATGTCTCCTAAAGTATGATAAAAGCACAGAATGAACTCTCAGTCTCTGACCTTTCCCACGTGTGTGTGCGTTTTGTCACCCAAGTGGACAGAGAGCAACATTTCTTCCTTTAAAGGTTCGTGTGTTCATGCTAGTGAGAGAAGTCATAAGATTTGGGTGTAGACTTTGAAGATACCTCAGGATTTGGATTTGGAGGTTGGTTTGATGCCACTTGTGAGTGAAGCTCTAACTTCTGTAACTTGAGAACAGACTGTGTGAAATCACTGGGAGCTCTGCCATGCCTATTTGGGCATTACGATGTCATACTCATAATTATCTGTATTTGAGATTCAGTGTTTCTCTCTAAACCAACTTTAAGTAGGGAGAAGCAGGTTATTAATAAGGCTAGCTCTCCAGGGATTTTTTTTTTTCCTTGCATGTTCACATTTCTGGGAACTCAGCACTGCAAAACTTTGGACCAAAGGTCTTCTCAGGTTCAAAAAAGCAAGAGGGTTCTTACAAGCCTGTGGGAGGCATCTCTTTGGCATCTTTATGATCTTGGCTGCAGTCTTAAGCCTACTGGGAAACGAGTGAGAACTTTGTCTTCTGCACACAGTATCAGAACATATGCTAGTTTTGAACTTACATTTTTTTGAAATGGTTAAAATGCTTTCTGCTTAAGAAGAATGAATCTCCCAAGATGTGTATCTGCTGCAAGTGAGAGGACTGAAGTTCTCGTAAGCTTCTCCAAAGCTCAATGGAAGTTCCCTGCTAGATCTGTAAGCACACCCTGTCAAGTTCTGAGTTGTGGAAAGTATCTCGCTTGAGTCCAGATTTCGTGACCATTTGTTCCTTGCAGAGACTATAATTTGTTTATACTTCACTGAAAAGTTGAATCACTAAATTCGTAACATTTCTGATGCCATTGACTGCAAAAGGTAGAAGCTGTCACTTACTGGGAGTGTTAATAGACATGTTGGATGACTTTGTGGGATGCCTAGCTTATTTTTGTTCTGCACTGCTACACAGCTGTGGTTTTTATCTTGCTGTATTCATAGAACCAACAAGAAGACCTGCTCTTGCATCTGCCCCACACCTTCCTTATTGCCTAGAATGAAAAGTGTAATGCTGCTGCTCATGGGGACACGCAGCCCTGTGGTAACAGAGGTGCATGGCAATGGTGACTAAAAGTGACTGTGACTGGGTGTCTGTACAATGGCACCTTCAATTCCAAGCTCTGCTTTCCATTTCCTAGATGGGCTATTCCCTAGAGAAGCTACTTCTTGATGAGTGACTCTAGCAAGATAATTATCATCCAGTGTGAGATTCTTGGTTGTGCTGTGCCCAGGACATAGGTTATTGTTATTCTAGAACAGAATGGTATGTATAAAGTATATACCTATACAGTGTATATCAAAAGTATGTACCTTAACAGGAAAGGACTGATTTTTTTTGCAAGTGAAAGGAAGTGAGGCTGGAGTGATTGTTTTGTTGTCATATGCTCACCTGGGTCTCATTTCTTTCCCTCTCCCCCCCTCCAGAAAAAAAAAGTGCAGTAAGAGTCTATATTTGACAAAAGAAACCCTTAAACTTTTTGTCAGGGTCACATAGTGGTTACATGATAAAAAAGGAATGTGTATCCTTGAGCAGACCATGGCTCACCTGACCTGGTGAAATCTTGGGGTCTGTGATCTCTTGAGAATTAGGAAAACTGTGGAGTTTGGACTTGTTCCCATGCATTCGTGTTAGTTTGGTCAGAGACTCCCTTCATAGCTCTGCTGCTTCTATGAGACCCTGGACAAATCCCTAAACTTCTCAGTTCTTCAATCTTTTGCTCCATGAAATATAGAAAATCTTTATTTTTATCCTCACCTCACAGGGTTAACATATGGCTTCTTTGCACTGTGTTGTTTGATCCCCTGATGAAAGCTATCATGTAAACTCTGATAATCCAGCATGCCCATACTGAAAAAGCATGCAGTCTGAATAGTTAGGCATAGTTTCTTCTCACTTTCAGAGAATACAAGCCTTTCAACATGTTTTGTTTTCAGATTTTGATCTTTAACCTTGATTCTTAGGATGGTTGGAAAAGGGAGAGGGTTGGCAAGTGTGTCTCTGGTAGAGATTAACCAGACCAAGACCAGTGGAGCAGCTGGGGGGGATCCCAGCTCTTTGCTGTACAGCACACCTAGCCCAAGAGTAAAGTCTGTGTCATGTCAGCAAGGAAAGATCTGCCTCCACTTGGCAACAAGTCCATAATACTAAACTTGCCTTCTTGCTGTTCTTTCTCTCACTATTGCTGGTATTTTCTTCACCTTCCCATGTAAGCCCTCTTCTCCAGGCACAAGAAGGGTAACCACTGTGTTCTCTTAACAAACTTGAGATGAAGAAGTATTGCTAAAAGTTAGTCTTTTAACAGTACTTAAGAATCCTTCTTTCACTCCCTTGTGAGAGGTGAGAAGATGATGTGGAGAAATTTTAGGTTTGTGCTTTGACTTTGATTTGTCAAGGTGAAGAAACCGTGAAGCAGCTTGGGGTTTTGGTTTCATTTGTTCTGTCCTCTGGTGGCATCATTGTGGAAATGTAAACAATGCACAAAGTGTCTTGTTGCAACATCTTCCAATAAGACCAGTATAAAATTGACTGGATTACGTGATTGGTTTGAATCTCTGTTGCCCATTATATTCTCTCTGATTAAGTAATTCAGAGATATACATCCAAATCGAGATGTTGATCTCTCCTGACGTCATGGTGACTTCTACCATAGAGAAGTCCATAAGCCTTGGCTTCCTTTGTGCAATGGTCAGTCTACGCTCCTGCAGTGAGCAGGAGGCTGATACTTCTGTAACACTGGGTGAAGTGCTGCAGCAGGACTTGGCTCTTTGGCTTGCGCCAGGACAGGGTTAGGGTGGGAAAGCTGTGTCCCATACCTATCAGGCTAACTCCTGGATGTGCAGAGAAATGCTCATGGGCATATTGGGAATAATTCACACTTACATCTCCAAAATGTTCTTTCTTAGAGAGGTTTTGCAAGCATCTGAGTGATTTCCTAAACAAAGCCCTTCATTTGTAAACCCCATACGTTTGCTATACAACAATTAACAAGTGACAGTTCCCACAATTAATGCCAGCACATGACTGGCCTCTTTCAGAATACAATAAGCAATTCCATGATCTTGTGAGTGCGACTATGAGGAAAGAGATTCCAAAATACTGACTACTTGAGGGGATTAGCAAAAAAATGCAAACGTTTGTCTTTCAGGTTTATAGCCTCTGTGGATGGTGTCATTCTGCCCTCAGGACCCTGTGGGTTGGCATCAGGGCTGTCTCTGAGCATGTTGAGAGAAGTTAAAGTATTATTAATATAGGCCACATTCCACTGATGTGCAGCTTTGAGGTGCTGAGGACGCCCTTGTTAAAATCTTGGCAGATCATCACAAGCATCTTCCATGCTTTTGGCCTGAGGGAGGTGTTCCTTCATGAGCTGCATTAGTCAAGAAAAAAGGGGAAGGTTTAAAAACAAAGCCAAAGTTCAGATTCTGGCAAAAAAGTATTCTTTTGCCTTTTAAACTAGCATATGGTTCTGGGGCATGTAGTTGCAGGCGTGTGCAAAGCCCCAGGAACTGTAAAGAAAGGTGTAAGGCTTGCTGAGAAGGGAGCTCTCAAGCTTTCCGTACGGTCTGACAAGCACCAACTCCTCCGTTAAAGACTTGCACTTAGACAGGAAGTTTCCCAGCTGAAGCAGACACGTTCCTAGCAATGAGAAAAAACAGTTTACTGAACTTCACTGGACTTGCAGAAAATATCTGAATATTTACCGTAGAAGCCTTTTTTCCATGCGAGGGGACGGAATGCGTAGGGCTTTATGACAAGTGACAAAAAAAAAACTAGAGCAAAATGAGGGTGTCATAAAGTCAGAGTCTGTTCCTTAAGCCCCTGGCCTGTCCAAGAGGCTGCTCAGAGGGCATCCTCTCTGGTTGGCCTCTTGCAGCTGCATAAGGAATGTGCTTGAGAAGTGTTAACAGATCCCACTTTGCTTGCTTTCCAGTGACTGGGTGAACACATCAGGAGCAGTGCCCTGTGCAGTCTTGCCCTACTATTCTCTGTCCTTGGAGCAGAGGTTATACACAGATGAATGTTAATTCTCTGGAAATGGAACAGACAGGATAGCATTTTTAAAAGCATTGTAGAAAACAAAAAGAAAGAATTTCTGTTACACTAAAACTTTATATCTGTTGTGCATTTACTTTGAACAGAAATGCTGAAAACTGAATTAAAGACGTGAGTGTTTTAAGTTCCTCTCTGCTTTGTACCATTTTCAACCCCAGCTCTCACGTACAGATAGATAAGTCCAAAGAAAATGTAATTGTAGTATATAGTTAGCTTTTCTCCATGCCCCAAAGCTTGGAATCTGGTCATATTTACAGTTTGTAAGAATTCATAATGTTGTCAGGCTTGGTGAAGCTTCTGCATCCCTGAGGACCTTTATTTAGCACTCTCTTCTTCACAGGAGGCGGCTCCTGACCACTGTAAAGGCTCAAGTGGACCCCGGAGTGGTTCCCAGTTGAAGCAGGTTTGTAGTTTGAATGGGTTTTATGCTGAAACTTCCTGATGAGTGTGACAGCAGCTGAACCTGCATGTCTGCCCTGGCACTGGTGAGAGATGCGTGCTGAGTAGGAGCGTGGGCTGAGTAACATCCCAGCATCCCTGCTGACCCGTGTTTTGTGGTGCTTTGTGGTAGTTCAGGGAGATGACACTGAGGTTCAGTAACATGCAAAGCCAAGCAAGCAGGCAAGGTGCAGAGACAGAATGAACAATTACAATAGCATTAGGCCACGAAGGAGTGTTGAAGAATGGCTGTTGGATTCACATGCCTGTACATATACTGGGGTTTGCCTGTTCCTACTGTATTAATCTAGAAGTGAAAAGATGTAATTCTTCATCTCAAGAGAGATCCAACCTGCTTGAAATGTTTATAACAGTTAAAATTTCTCTGCTCGTAGCAGGCCAAAAAAGATTGGTATGCTTTGGATGAGTGTGTGTCTGTCTGTTTCAAAAAATGCCTGCATCTTAAATTACCTTCTGCAGGCTGCTGTGAGGAGTGAAATGTCAGGGAAAGGCCTTTATGCATTTGTAAGATGATACATCATGCTGATGTTGGATTTGTCATCTGGTTTGGAAAAAATAAATAGCACAAATAGAGAAGAAAATGTTTCCTATTCTCCAGATCTGCCTGATTATCTGTGAGCAATTTATTAATCCACTTGGCCTGCTGTAAATCTCAGAGGGTTTCTTTGGGTAAAACACCTAGCACATACTGGTTCAGCTGAAAACAAGCAATCTTTTGAACTGTTCCACTTTGAAAGGATATTCAGTGGCTAAATTCAGCAAAATTATACATGCATGTTGAGTGGTGTTAAGAGAAGTCTGAAAACTACACTGTTTGCTGTTAACAGAAAGCTTTCATCAGGGTGAAAAGAAATGATTTGGGATTGACATGGAACAACTAATTGTTTCTGTAGGGCAAATAAACTGGGGAAAAATCAATTCTGCCACATAGCTTATATTGGTAAGTAAGGGGTGGTCATCCTCGGCAGCTCACTGCACAGAGAAGAGATGCTACAAAAATTACTCAAGACTTTCTCATTCTCTCTGATGCATTTGCAGGGAGGAGCTGGTGATTTAGTAAGTGAAGTCTGAAAAGCTTGGACATCACCCTTGTTTTCTTCCCTAGGGAGCCTTCAGGTGGATATAATGCTGTGCTCCAAAAAATCATCCTGTACCCTGCTAACATCCTGTGCTCCCCATCCTGGGGCAGGTAAGAGCTCTGCTGCATGGGAAACAGGTCGGTATTTGCAGCTTTCCATGCTGCCAGAGCATACTGGTGGCAGCAGCAAGCATGCCCCCAGCAGCCATGCTGGCTGTAACCCACCCCTTGGGCAGGGGAGGAAGCCACAGCCCAGCCAAGCCCCATGGAAAGAAGTGTCCAGCCCCTAGGGAGGTAGAACGATGACGTGCTGGGGTGGCAGGAAAGTCTGCTGCAAGGAGGAGTTGCCTGACCAAGATGTTCTGCCTCAAGAAATCTGGGGCATGTTTAAAGTTGACTTAGTTCAGCATCTGCCAAAGGCAGACCCAGGAGCCTTGCTGTCTCTTGAGGCCTTTTTGAGAAAGACAGACTGACATTCAGGGATATGTTGGAGCAGAGCTAAGCCCAACAGCACACAGCTGTTTTACCATCATAGAAAGTCTAGCTTACGAAGAGGAATTTTTCCCTGTTGATTTGTATGATTTTCTTTGGAGAGGGATGGTCCTTGGGGCTCTCTGCTTTTTCACTCATCTGTTAAAAAAGCCCCATTTTGGGACATCCTACTTCTTTCAGCCAAGAAGAGCTGGATTCTACTCCTGGCTTGCTCAAAAGTGGTTGCTCAAGAACAAAATGAAGCATTCCTGTCAGGAATTGGATGCACAATATCCAATGTGCTCTGGGGGTCAGAGAAACGGGTCTTAGGCTTGAAGAGAAATCCTCCGCATGGCAGTATGTTACGTCAGTACAGAAATGGACTGTCCAACTTTGCATTCCAACACAAAACACAGCAGCCAGGTGATATGTCCAACAATATGCAAGTTTAATAAACTTCCTGTTTGAGCTTGCAGACAGAGTAAATAGTTCCATCGTGCTTGCTTAATGAGGACAAACTGCACACCTAGAACCGTTGCAGTTAAGGGACTGTTGACATTTCCCGTCTGGGTGGATGACTTATCTGCTTCACTTCACACCAGCGCTAACTTGGCATTTGACTTGCCCAGTGCTGCTAAAAGATTCTGTTTTTACTGAATATAATTCCCATCCACTGGCTATGTCATTGTTGGGCTCGAAAAAGGAGTTTTAAGCAGCGCTACAGTAGAAGGAAAATGAATATTTAAACACATAATTTTGCAAATCCCTGGAGAGCAAGAAGGAACTCAGAGACGAACACACACAGAGTCTGGAGATGGCAAACATTCCCCCCTGCTTGCTTTTAGTTTTAAAAAGGTCCATGGGATTGAACTATTGCTCATTAGTGTCCGCCCCCCCCAGCTCTCTGTTCCGTACCGGACGCGTAGTGTTTGTACAGAGAGCAAACTCATTGCGCTGTGTAATAAGATTTGAATGCAAACATCTAATTAACGTTATCTGTTCAGAAGCATTATTTAAACAAAAGTTAACCTTTCTTTGCCAAAGCTGAATGAAATTTTGAATCTGGAGGTTAGTTTTTCTGTTCCTCTGACCAGTGCCGTGGATTGATGTGCTGTTGATACAGCCGCTTTCTCGGATTTCACATATGGAAGTCTATGGTGGAGTAGTAACTTCATTAATTTGGCCCATACCAATTCAGTTGAATACTAATATTTTGACCTTATTCCCTAGGAGATATTCTTCCTGCTGCACAAACTTGGAAAGCGTGGCCATCCCTGTGGTGTGAGCCACATTTATGACAAGCTTTCCGAAAGACAATATTTCACATGACTGTTGTTTCTTAACACTTTCTGTATCATCAGAAAGAGGTATAGGTCCTCATTATCCTTTGTTTTCCCTTTTCTAGTACTCTGAGATATATATTTCTGCATGCCTTGTAACCTGAGAGGGACAAGGATGTGAGTCCTGCATCCAGCTGTCCTCACCTGGGCTGACCCAGAGTTTTTCACATTGACCCCCAGCAGAGAGAATGGGTATCTACAAAGGTATTTAAGAAACCAACTCTTCTCATGTCTTTGTGTGTCTAAAGTCCTCTACTGAATCCACCAGCTTCCATTAATTCAGCGTGTGGAAAAGGTGGACATTGGTTATGCATCAACTGACCCCCATAGTCTCACTGAGGTAGAATCTCCCTGGTTATCTCAAGGAGAAGGAGGAAACTGGGCTAGGAATTATGTTTTGTGAAAATACAATACAAATTCCTAACCCAGTTTTCAGTTAGGAGAGCATGTTATTGTTGAACAATTGATACCACTTCATCTAACCTTATTTTTTGTGCCTTAAGGGAAATTCAATTAAGTGAACTTGTATTTTAAAACACCACTCTTTCCTGTCACCAGTGAAGCAATAACAATTACAGAACACGGGATTTTCTGGGAGTGTTGGTTGGTTGTTCTCATTTATATCAATTTTGCTACCTCTCTTTCAATCTTATCTATAACACTCCCTGAGGCAGCCCACTAGAGACCAAACTGATTTCACTGGTGCTGTGACTCCAGGCTGGTGTGTACTTGCTGCTGCCCACTAAGGAAAGAAGGTATGTCCCACAGCTGTAGGAGTTAGTGCTAGAGGTGCTATGGCCTCGATGAGTAGGGCTGTACATGACAGTAACCAAGGTCTGTGGCATACTATACCCTCAGGCTGTTGCTGACACCCAGACAAGCTCATTTCTCTACATAGAGAACTGCTTCTGTCACTAACCAAAAATGTAACAGCCCAGAAACCAAAACGTTTACAAGTGATGTAAGTCCATTGTCTAGTCCTTGCCCTTCCATACTCATTACAGCTCAGCAAATGCAGAGATTTGGATCTAACATGACAAGAAGGTTCAGAATAGGGGATTAATTCTCTGAAACAATTTCCATGATGGGATGCTGCCAGGAAGCTTGACTCTGCATTCCTTGGACACCCCAGATTTCCACAAACTGTGAGGAGAGGACTGTGGGGGCAAGGAATGTGGCATGAGCTTGTAATCTTTTCAGCTAGAGTTATCTTAGCACATAAGTGGGGTACTCTCAAGAGCCTGCTGTGCCAAAAAAGCGACCCTTCTAGGACTGAACCATTTATAGAATGTGGATTTTAGTGCCGAGCACGTTTTTATAACTGACTTCTATAAATGTTAAATACCAGGCCAATTAAGCTTGACAGTGCTGACAAGAGTTTTAATTAAATCAGTGTGAAGAATATCAGTCTTGCCTAATTCTGTTTCAATCAAAAGCATCAGAAATTATGACTAAATTTTTTTTGTCCCTTGTAAGAGGCAAAGTTCTGACAGCTTATTCCTGTTGCCAGTACTGCTATTTCATTAATTTGACCATATCTCTGAGCTTTCTACTTCACTCCCATCTCTCTTTGGTTCTCTGTTTTGCTTCCTTAGCATTGACATTTTGGCTCATTCCCTGTAATGCTATATATTGGCTACAGAGGGTCCTAGTGTGCCTTTCCTGTAACCCTTCTGTCCCTCCATTCAATAGCAGAGGGTACAAACCTGCGGTCCTTTAACAAGGATGGATCCTGCAAAACACTAACTACCAAGAGCCTGTATTTGGTGTTCACTTCTTTTGGGATGGTTTTGGGGTTGGCTTTTTTTTGTCCCTAGGCAAAGCTGTCATTTAAGCATAGTAGAAATTCAACAGACAAGTAGATTGCTGAGCCAGAGCCGCTCCGGGACATTGGCAATCCACATGACTTCTGTGAAACGGGTGCTGATTAATTACTGGGTATGTAAGAGTTAATGTAATGTCTGGTCTTGCTGTCAGTCTCCTACCTGTCTGCTCATGCAGAGGGGGTGCCAACCTCTGAGTCATGCAGCAAGACAAGGGCAGCCACACGTCCAAAGGAAGCGAGGGCAAAGTCTTCCACTTTCTGCACAGGTGAGGGGCAAAAATCCTGGCAAGCCACTGGTAGTAGCTCACTTCTTTCTCTGGTTTCACTACCTGCAATTTGAGACTCATCAAAGCAGCTGTTACCTGAGGTGAAGTCAGGAAATGCTCATGTGATTTTTTTTTGCAACTCCAGCCTGCTGGGCTCCCCAGGGGACCACCACTGACAGGAGAGGGCTGGCCGCCCTCTCCTGTCATGGGATAGCTGGGGAGCACTCGCTTTCTCAGCAAAAAGTGGAGAGCATGAGTCTGGCTTCATCTGGCCTGATGTCACCCATGGGTCCCCCCCAGGAAGAGGAAATTCCCAGCCGCTCCCAAGGACAGCTTGAAGTCCTCTCTTTTTCTGGAAATGGGGCAAGGGGAACTTAACCTGGACGTCATAGCTGGATCTGGCCTGAAGTCTCCCTTTTAACTCAATAAATAGTTTGCCTGTCTCTATCTAAATATTTTTGGCTGCCTCTGCTTAAAAGCTTTATATAATTTCACAAAACTACTCACATGTCCAGCACTGCAAAACAGATAAACAAGGAGAGGAGATGAGTGTATAACAAGCTGGAATTCAACCAAATAATGCTTAAAGACTGTGATCAACTTGGTAGCATGCAGGGATGACCAGTCACAAGGGCTGGCTTGAGTTCTTCTTGCTCTGTCTTCTGCCTTTTTATCCCATTTACATCTTTCATCTCTGAGTTAATCATTCTGTGATGACTTAGGCTCAATGAAATCTTCAGGCCTTTTGAGTATATAGTCGGTGTCTTCAGGAAACACATGGATCAAGTTCTCAGGGTCACCTGAGTGCCACCGTGTTCTGAAACACCATTTCTTAGGCCGCGGTTCACCTTGTGTGTTCTTCATTTGGTGCCCCGTTGATTTGTGTTCAGAATCAGCCCGCACCATGTAGAATGCAAATAAAGAGGGTTTGTGGAAGACTACTAGAAGATTGTAATCTTCTGGTCTTATCTCTCATTCCAGACTTATCCTGAAATGACTTGTTCTTTCTTCCCTATTTCACAATGTAAGCATTTCACAGAGGAGGTGACAGCTTTCAGTGCTTTAGCATTTCATCTCCCTATGTCTTCACATTTTTTTCCACTTTCTCATCCGTGTGTTAGCAGCTTGATTAAACTTCACAATGACTTTAAAAATACAAACTCTAACAAAGACTAGCGAGGCTGTTTCTTGGCAGTTGGTCACTGTTTTGCCTTGGGCCCATAGCTTTGCTCACCACTCTCCACTGGGTGCTGAACTCATGCTTGTGCTTAAAGATAACTGCTCCAAGCACGATTGTGTCACAGTTTCTGTGTATGCTTTCAGGAGGGTTTCATGTTGTACAATCTGCCCATTATAACTGCATTTCCAGACAACAGTAGGCTGCAGAATATGGTGTGATTGTTAGCAAATCTTGTCCCTGTCGTTATATTTAGGTTCCAATGAGCTAGTTTAAGAGCACACAGGAAAACATAAACCAAAAAACAACCAAACATTAACTCAAAGCAATGGCTGCAAATGTAACCAGTTTTCTTAGTGCACAAGCAAAGATGACCTGGCCTCTAGCTGAGGTAGGTGATGTTTTTCCATCTGAGTCTGTCTGCCAAAACAGCATAAGCTTAAGCAAGATCTTTTTTACCTAATCATGCAGATTGACTAATCACGTTGATGTGGCTGGACCAGCTTTCAGTAAAGGCATTGGAGAACAACTGCATCAGCTGTCATCTTTCTCTGTGGGATTTCAGGTAGATTTCTGAAGCTCTGTGTGTCTTGCAAGTATGAGCAAGCAGAGTCTGTTGAAAACAGAGGAAGCTTTCCCGTTCCTCCTGTCATCTTATGACCTGTTTTCCACAAGCAATACCACAATCCTAATTACTTCTCTAGCAGAGCAATTTGTCGTGTTTTATTTTTCTTCTCTGAGCATAGTTAGTACTTGAAGGAGCCAAATTCCATTCAAGACTGAGCATAAGTGGCTTTCAGTTTCCTGTCCTGTTAAAGGTACAGCTGGTCTTTAAAGAGCAGGAAAGTCACATTCCTTGAAACACTTGTTGCTTTGAATTCCTGTAAACAAACATCTTCAACTTTTGAGTGCCACATGTCAGCAAAACTCTAAAACCATGTTGAAGGTATGTTATTGCCACAAAGGTACATGGATCAGACTATCTTTTGCAAGACTAGGAAGAATCTGATCTTGTCTCAAATTGTACTCCTGATTCCTAGAAATACTCTTGCTAAAAGATAAGCAAAATTATGTAACCCTGGATGTCCACTGGGTATTCTGGATTGAATGAAATCCTTCTTGTGCACCATGAGAATGGTCATAGAAAAAAAAAATCCAGATGGGCTAATCAGAACACAAACATTTACTGAGGTTTCAAGATAGGACACCTGGGAGAACAACTGTGGAGCAAAATGCTAAAAAAGAAAAGGTGTGTTCATCCTGACAGAGGAAGGCTCTTACCTTGGTGTGGCCAGGGCCCCTTATTGAGAGGAAATGTCCTCTTTGTTTGGCCAGCATTAATTGACGACTGTTTCCCAGCCAGTTCACTCTTGGTCTTGAAGGTGGGCTCATGAATCTACCTACTGAGTGGGAAGAGAGGTCTGTTGGGGAGCCATGTCCCTGGGCAATGGCATCATGGAAATCCCTGGTGCCTCGGAGAGGCTTTAGAACAGCGTCCCCAGTTTGTCTTCATCAATGTTTAAATGTATCGTGTGGAGAATAGAGCCGACCTTGAGTTTGCTCTATGTGCCACCTACAGGTATTAGGATGAGACAGACTTCTGCTCCTGCTGAAGACATCTTTATGCTTTGTATTTAATGTAAACAGTGTGTTTAGATGTGTATTGTCTGTGGCAGATCTGACATCACAATGAAATTCTTTGAAATAAAATGTTTAAGGGGAATCATGTGTCAGCTGCCTAGCACTGAAATGCATGGAATGGAATTAAGCAAACCTTTTCTTAATTAAAAAATGAAAATGGATTCTGAACTTTATCTAAGGGTCACTTTGGGATGATTTCTAGACAGAAAAAATCTTGGCTTTCTGGCAGGACAGCTGTGAGGGAGTGTTCTATTCATTAGAACACAATTTGTCCAAGAAAATACGTTCCAAGTACTAATCAATTTAGATGAAAACTTGTTGGATAGGGTTCAAGCAGGCCAGTTATGGAGTCTTATAAAGCCAAACCCACATGTCTCAGTGGGCAAAAGGCAAGATAATCTTAGCTTACAATTGGAATGTTTAAATTTATGCAGCTAAGACACTGACATAGGCACAAAGGTTGGTTCTTTTGTGGGTTTTTTTAACCAGAAACATGTGAAGAATTAGAGTCTTTAAAGAGAGAGAATGTCCCTGTAAGATATAATTATTCATGGTGAATGGACTGTAGCCAGATTCATCCCTGCTTTAGCATCTATAGAAAGATTTTTGGAAAAGACTAGCTTCCAAAGCACTAGAAACGTAGATGTGCCTCCAAATGAAGGTCTTTGGCATCACGGGCTCTTGCAGAGTTTTGTAAATCCCAGCTGTATAAGGATGGGGATTTTTGGGTTGTTTTGGGTTTTTTTTATGAGCTGCTTCAGCAGTGGAAATTCAGCAGTTTGGAGAAGCTGTTGCACAGTTAGCCCTTGGGAAGGTGACACTATGCACCACATTGTTCAGCCGTTAAAATGTAGGCTCTTTGTGATGACACATAGCTACCAAGCACAGAAAACCACAGGATAACACACCCCCCAGGCTTCCTGGTGTGAGTGGTCACTATTTTAGGGTTTTCTTTTCTGTCATTCAGTTAATTTCCCCATTATTGCAGCTAGTGTTTCAGGCTACAGAAAGGTGCTTAAATAACTTTCAAGCAATGCATTTGCAGATCCACGTTGAAAATTCCCGCAGGGATGACATAACCTGAGCAATCTTTGACCTGGGGAATATTTAATTTCTTAACTTGAAATGGTTTTCTGACTTGCAAAGTCTTAGCCAAGGTTAATCTCCACCACAAACATGAATCGAGTGTGTGTTTTGCATAACTGTCGCTGCATGGTAAAAAGCCACAGCAACAAATTGGTCCCTGAAGTGCCAGCTTACATCCAGCTCTGTGCTAGTGGATCCTCTGCTCCACTGCACCCATTGCTAGGAGGTAACAAGCATACCACTTCTCCTGTCTCATCATTCTCTGCTGGCAGTTGAAGGCCTCCATGGACCTCAGGGGGGGAAAAAGAAGTAGTCTATCTAGCTGCAACTGGCCCTGTCTACACCACAGGACAGTCCCTCAGTCCCTGACTTGTTACTCACCAGCCTTCTCCTGTCCAAGGACCAAGGGAGCTGTCTTTTCTCATCACATCTCCTGCCATTTGAAGAGCCAGTGAACCATCCCCTCTGCTGATCCTCCTTTCATAAACAGCTCCATCCACACCACCACCCATGCACCTGCATCCACTCTCTTGACTTGAATAGGGATTTACTCACATGACTGGGGCTGGATGTGAAAGAAAAGGAGCATACAGTATTATTAAGCAACTTGTGGTTGAAGTCACAAACTCTGGAGACTCCTCGACTACTGTAAACGCCAGCGGTTTGCTGTCCCACAACCTCTTCCTTCCTTCACGCCCCACTCTGCCAAGTCGGCCACCTGAGACTCGGCTCATTGCTCTTGTTTTCCCTGGCTCTTCTCACTTGTTTACTTAAAAATCTCTTTCCCTCCCCTTCCCTTCATTTGAATTTCTTGCAGGAGGGTCTTATAAGGACACCTACTTTAATCAGAATTTCCTGTGAGTTAATAGGCAGCTTTTGAGGGGTTTTGCATGTTTTGAAATGGTGTAATCATTCTTTAAATGCCGCTCTCCCAAACTATGCTTTAAACCAAACCCTTTTCTTACAGGAAGTAATGGTTTCAAAGCCCCAGTTTAAAAGACAAACTCTGCAGAGAGGAAGAGGGGGAGGAGGGGTGCTTTGGATGCAGCAGGACAGCCTGTCACCCAAGGGAAAACAGCCGACATGCTGCTGAAGCTGACTGCATATTTTCATTTTCAAAAAGCACTTGAGACTAAAACCACCTGTGAGTGAGTCTAGCCTCTCTGGCTGATTTAGTAGAGCCCAGAGCAGAGTGTCCTGTCAAAAGGCACACTTATTTTCACGAGGCAAATGAATCAGTTTTTTATGTGGCAGGGCTACAGCTCGTTGGGATGAACTCATTAAAACTTAGTCAAACAAACTGCGAGCGAGAGGTGCAATATTTCATTATCCAAACCCGGAGAATAGACAGGCTTCCTATGGAAGAGTGACTCATATTCTCTGTGGTACATTCTGTTCATTCTGTTATAATAAACATAAGTGTTTGTTTGCTGAGCCCATTAGCATCCAGCTATAAACTTGATTAGCAGGCCGAGTTCCTCAGCCCGCTGCTGGGTTAGCGTGTGCACTGCCATTTGGTCACTGTTGTATAACAGCACCAGTCACGTCAGACTGCCATTCCAAAAGGAAATAACAGCACTTTCCTCATTTCTTTCAAATCCAAATACCAAATTTCTATTAAGGACATCAAAGCAATGCCTCTAATACTTTCCATGCTTTCCAAACAACTCATCTTTTAAAGAAACTGCTGGGAAATAAGGCACCACTGTGGTTCCCTAATTTCAGGATTCGAGACTTTTAAGAATCTCATAGAAGAAAGTTAAACCAAGAAGCCACAAACCTTCTTATAAAACCCTTCTCCATGTTTTATATGCTAGTATTTGTTTCTGTGCTACTAGCTTGAGTTGGTTTTGCAAGCTACGTGCCAGAAGATAAAAGAGGTTGTTAGTGGAGCTTTGAGATTGCAGAAGGTAAATTTAATGTGTTTTATCAAATGTAGTTATTGCTGCCATTGTTGGAAGATGATGGCCAAGGGAATGACTCTTAAACAGGGTGGTGGTTGGCCGAGTCTAGAACTAGAAGCAAAAGAAGGGACGATCTTCTGGAGACACGAGGGCTTCTGGGAAGGAAGTTTCTATGCAGCATAAATAGCGTCTTGGAAATCTGACTCTTGCCCAGTTGTAAGAATGAACATGGTCTCCAAATTCTTTTCATGTTTGCTGTGTTTCTAAAGGCTGTAGATGAGGTGGGAGGGGTTGCTGCTGACTTCAGCAGGAAGAGAGTTGGAGATTAGCCATGGGTTAGAAACTTGTTAGGTTATAGCTCACAGAGTTTCATCTACTTCCACAGCATCACTTGCTTATTACAGTTATTTGTCTAGCATAGTGCTCCAAGAAGAGAGGTTACTGTCCTGCAATATCTGAAAAGGAGGACTGAGGGTGATGAGTATCCCCTGTCTGGCTCTGACAGGTAGGCATTCCCACCTCATGAGGTGCATGATGCTATCCTTAAGACTGCTTATTTTGCTGTTTTCCTTCCACCTTCCTCCACATCAAAGAGGCAGTGCTGTGAGGTTGCAGACTTTCTCCAGCACAAGATGAAGCATGCACTGAAAAGCTGTGGAGTGACAGCATGACACCTGCATGTGAAATGGCTACTTTACTCCTCAAACTGAACCTCCTTTGGTGCACTCGAGTAGGAAATAAAGAATCTTTTGTCTTTTTACTATGACAAATATCTGATGATAGTTTTTGGGGTGCTTTCTGCTCCTGATAATATTTTAAAATAAATTTCTCTTCAAGATGTCTAATTACTCAACTCCATTCCTCCTTTTAAGTCCTGTGTTGCAGGTATTTTTAGTAGTCACGGAAATCCCTGTACTGTCCTTCCACAAAGCCTCCCTATGGAGTGGAGAAATGTTTCAGAGCCATGTCAGATGCTTTTGGCATGCAGCCATGGGGACAAGGCAGCCACAAGAGCCAGTCCAGCCCCAGGTTCCCAGAAAGATGTCTCCTATCCCAGACTGAACCAGCAGCCAAAGATTCTCCTCGCCCTCTGCAGCACCTCAGCTTACCTCCGTGAGTCATGTGTCTCTTAACTATAAATGGGATGTTTAATAAACCTAAGGGCTTTTAATCTTTAGATGTTCATAGCTACTCACAAAAAAAAACCCAAAATACACAGTCTGGCATGATCAGCTACATGCTGGGAGAAAAAAACCCACATAGCGTTGAAGCGCTGTACTTGGGCCGGGCCAGGATCTCTCAGTGGGTTCTCTGTCAGGAATGAATGGTTGGCATCATACTTTTTCTGGGTGAAATATAAGAAGTTTATGTAGTAACAGAGCTTGTTGAATCCAGAGCAGCCTGAAGTCTTGTAACACCCCCTGCACACACATGCCAGTGTTGGAGGTGAAAACAACAACGCATGTAAGAGATGAAGAATGATTGGGTTGCTACTATTTATGCTCTAATTTTCCCAACCAGTAATTGTTTTTTTCCATTGTGGAAATTGTCACCCTGTGGACATGTGGTTGAAGAGGTTTTGGAGGGGTTTTTTGATTGTTTGTGTGGGTGTTTTTTAAATCAGCTGTCCCTGCAGAAAGGATTACTGTATGTGTGTGGGTACTCCTGGTAAAGCAGGGGATGTTTGGAGCTGCAGGTCCTGCTCTTGGCTGTGATGGCTCTCAGTGAGGCATAGACGTATAAAGCTGTTTGGTATGTGCTACTGCAGGAAATACATGTGCAAACGTGGCATGATGTCTGTGGATGCAAGAGCATCTCTTTGGGAAATCTAGTGTTTGGTTTGCTGACAGCATTGCTGCAGTGAAACAACTTTTAGCTGCTTCTCACCCCCTTTTGTTTTATCTGTAAAATGGGTAATAGGGAACTTCCTAGAGAACCCAAACCTCAACTTTTATTAATTCATGGATTTTGTATACCTTTGAGGAGAGTATAAGCTGTAAATATCTGAAGCAGTATATCAACATTTCTGTGGTTTAAGCATCTGGGGATCCTCTTTTCTGAAGACACTGCTGTATTCTGTTTTGTGGCAATTCTGTGTTCAGCCCTTGGCATGCAAAGTCTCAGCACCTAAACCCTATGACTCCTTTCTGTGTGCAAACTCTTTTTTTTCCCTCTGTCAAGCCTCTCCTTCCTGTCCCTACAGGAAAGTGCCTGTTGTGTGCCCTGTGCCTTTAGAACAGAAGTGGATCTGGACTCCATGGTGTGTCGGGGTTATATGTGCCCGTACATCCACAGGCAGTGACCCCTCCCCAGCACAGACACAAGCCACAGCTACGCTCTGCACACAGGGCCAGTCCCCAGCGGGGCCATGGGCACACGTGGTGCCTCCCAAAGGGGCCGGAAGGTGGGTCACGTTCCCCGCTGCACCTCGGGAGCAGCCCCGCTGCTTGGCCATCAGCTCCCGGGAGGCTGTGAC
Source organism: Colius striatus (assembly GCF_028858725.1). Taxonomy (NCBI): domain Eukaryota; kingdom Metazoa; phylum Chordata; class Aves; order Coliiformes; family Coliidae; genus Colius; species Colius striatus. The sequence continues at coordinate 11,157,430 of NC_084765.1, forward strand.
ATTTGAGCTCCCAGCGCAGGGAGGTCAAACAAATTGAATTGCTCTCCAAATTAGCTGGATGTGGCTTTGATCACTGTCCATTTGAGACCTCATGTGTTTTAGCTGGAAAAATGCAGGAAGCCTTCCAGCCTCCTCCTGCAGCCAGGAGAGCTGCAGTGCCCCTGGCAAAGGCCTGAGCGCTCTGAGCGTGACTTCGGCTGCAGAGTTACTGCTGAAGCGTGGCCTCTACCGAGAACGGTCTCAGTACACCAGGCCTATCTCTTGCAGATGTTAATTCCTTGCTATTATCTTTACCAGTTCCAACAGAATAGTAAGCTGCAGTAAAGAGAGGGGATATGTTCAATTTAAGCAATGAGATTACTATGTTCTGAATAAAGCCACTTTCATTAATAATTACCTCTCTGCCATGACTTTAAATTCAAACAGCTGGACAGCCTCTGCTCTTTATTAATTTCCTTGGATCCTTTGGCATGAAGCCCTCAATTCCTGTGATGTAATGGTATAAAAAGTTGGCTCCTGCCTGAGCTTCCACCCACAAGTTCTAAATTTGGAGCATGGCAAATTTCTGCAGATTCCAGAGTCAGGCTATGTTCAAGACGTGCTGATGCCTTCGGTCCCATCCCATTGCACCAAACAACAAGATTGTGTGCTTTTTATAACTAGGATCATAAATATGACTCAGATGCACATGTTGTCTAAGTAAGCACTTGGGGTTGGCTATCACTTTATGGCACTGGGAAGAAGCCAAGCCAAATAAAAATTGTTTTGAGTAAATATTACATTTCTAGAGCATGAATAACTTTTCTCTGCAGCCAACGTGTCACTAATGGGAATAAGGAAGAAGACAGGGTGGGGGGAAAGCAGTAACTAAATCATCCCACTAAACACAGACAGTCTGCAGCAAGACCTGTTGTTTGGACTCGTCTGGGGTGTAATATCCCAGATAATTCTTAGCAGGTCTCAGCAAGGCCAGGAGTGATGGAAATAAACATAGCTCTAGAGCTGAGCACCATCGTGCAGCACAGCCCCCTCTTGGGTGGGATCTCCACCAGTACATTGAACAGGTGACCAAAGAATTGAGTGTCCTTCTCTCCTCCGCTCCCGAGAGTGTGGAGGCTCGAGCACGTGGATTGCTCCACGGAAATGGGGGCTGCTCCTCACATGCTCAGCACTAAGCCTGTGCACATGTCTGGTCAGGATCTGGGCCAAAAGGAAGGGTGATTTTTTCATCCTGCGACTCTGGGACCCCAGGGGATGTCTGCAGTGCTGAACATGGGGAAAGGGAAAATGAGCCCACGTGCTGCTTTGTGCCGCTGCTCCAGAGGCAAAGCAGCTGATCAGCTGCTCTCTGGGACAGCAATGCACCATCCCACCACCAGCACACGCCACTGCAGGGCTGGTTCATCATAGCTGCTGGCTCTGCTCCAGCTCTTCCAGCAAGAGACATGTCTCAGCCCCCCCCCCAAAACCCCAATTACTCCTGACCTGGAGCAGTACTCAGTGAGCAGCTTATGAAGTGCTTCATCTACTTGAATGCAAAGGGATAAAAACAATATTCTTTCTGTAAGAAATTTTCAAGAAACATTTCTGAGTAAAAGGAATCTCCAAGTTTCCCCAAAATTATAGCTAGATAGAAATTACAAGTGCAGTCGAGCTTTGAAAATCATCAATGGCTTTTCCATCTTCCTAACGGGCATGTAATCCTGAGCATGTGCATTCCTTTGTGTTGCACCTGTGATCTTTTTGCATATCAGATAAGTGCTTTCCTGAACTTTGCTGTCTTTTGCTTTTTTACAGGCTTCTTTGGCATAGCAGGAAGGATACCTGGCTTTAGAAGAGGAGTTCAGGCAGGAAACTGTAATGTTCCAGGAGGATTTCTGAGTCAAACAGGAGAGCAACTGGCTTCTCAAAGTGCATATTTCAGAGACCCCTAAAACATCCAGCTGCACATTTGGAGCAGGTAAGTGAGGAGGTGTAAAGAGCACTCAACGTTCTTATGTCCCAGGGCCCCTATCAGAAGCGTTTGAAGAGTTTTTCTGTGCACTGAGCTGGACTAGGGCTTGCAGATAAAATGTTTTAAGGACTGTGAGTCGTGCAACGATGACAGCCTTGACGTCAGCAGACCTGTACCTCCAGGGACGAGTGCTGTGAAATCAGTGCCGATTTGCCCAGCTAAGGCAGCTTTGACTGTGTTTCCAGGATCTGGGCGCTAAGTCTTTTTTCCGTGCCTCGCGAGCTGCCAGTGGTCACTTTCTGCCAGCAGAACAGCCCAAGCAGTCTACAAGGGACTGAACTCCCTCCCCTTTGTAATGCGTTTTACAATTCAGAGAAACTTTTGTAACACAGGAAAGTGGTTTTACATATCACAGATTCTAAATGGTTAGAACAGTTGGTAAATCCCAACTGCCTTTGGTAGACAAGAAAAAAAAACAGCAAAGAAAACATTCTGGCTTGCAGAATTAACAAAACTGGGAGCTGAAGATCCATTTGCAAGACCAAAAACATACTCAGGGAGTTCTGTTCTACTTGCAAGTGTGACACAAATACTGGAGCCTTCAACAAGTGGTTTGCACCTACCCGCAAAACTTATTGCTGAGAGCTGTAGATTTTAAGCTCTCAAAACTGTCCAGAGATGCAATGTCCAGGTAAGTCATGTCTAGAGTTACCCCAGGCTGTTCCTGGGGCTCCACACGCACCAAGGAGGGGCAAACCTACCTGGGATTGATTCAGCAGCCTGAATTAGAAATTATGAAAGAGGGCTTGGCTGGAGCTCAGTGTGACTTTATGACTACTCTCTCCATTTTCTTGACGCTTTGGGGGCAGCTACATCATGATTTAGCTCCACTTAATTTGCAGTTTTACCCAAGAGCTCAGAGGACATTTTCAGGCTACCAGGATCATGCATAAAGGTGGAGGAGCTGGAGGTGACCCAGGGGGTGCTGGCAGGGAATGGCACCCAGGAGGTTCTGGTTGTGCAGGAGTTGCCCTGGTACACGTGGCCCTTTCCAAAGGCCTCACACAACAGTCTCTGATTTGCACCTTGTGGATACAATTTCAGTTTATCACAGTATAGCTTAAAGAGTTCTGGTTTTAGGGACAGCTAATGTCTGACAGCTCATTGTTTTGCGGATGTCTGTGTGCTTTTTTGGTTTTTTAATGGGTAAATATTACTCACTGTCATTCACGTTTCATCTGTGAGCCACTGAGACATAAGGAGGTTAAGGGACCTGATGAAGGTGACAGCAAGTCAAATCGCTTGGAATTTTGTAGCTCTGAAATATCATCTTTCTAAAACAGGAAACCCTCTCAGGAGTAGTAGGTTTTCATTAAAACAACAGCTCAAACCTGTCTATCTTGATATATCAGGAAAAAGAGGAATGCAGAAAATGTGAGAGTTAGCTTAGTCTCTCTTAAACTAAACCACCAGGTTCACGTTCCTATGGAGAAACAAATACCCTGCAGGCATCATGGTGTCTTTGATTTATTTTTGGAAGTTGAAAACTCCCCCTTTTGGTGTCTGAGCTAAGTGAAAAACAAGAATTTAGTGGGCCAACAAAAAGGTTTGTGGAGGAAAAAACTCCACACCACTTCTCAAGAGTTTGTGACATGAGCAGTTGAGCTAATGTAATCCAACTTAGCCTCCCCTACATTTCAAAACTGGATTAAAGTTCATAAGCCGTGGAGGGAAAATGTTACCCAACAGAGTAACTGTGTGACTCTCACATTAGTGTCGGGCTTTTGCAGCTGGGGGTGCAGACCCTGGTTTCAGTCACCTGAACAAATCAGGGTGACTGACGTGCCCAGAGCACAGGAGGGGCTGCCCAGCCCATCGCGGTTCGCAGGGAGCCCGCCGCGGTGCGGCGCCGGAACGCCGACGGCCCTGTCCTTCGGCATCTGTCCGGTCCTCGCTCTTTTTACTCTTTGTCGAGGAGAAACCTGAGAGAAGGTTTCGGTGTGGCGTTAGGCGTGCTCGCCTCGCAGAGGCAGAGAGCAGTTTCCCTCCTGCAGCAGCAGTGCGCTGCTGCACGTACGCGGCTGACACAGCTCTGAGTGCGCTCCTCACTCACAGCGGGGAGGCGTCCGCGCGGCCCCGCGCCTGTGTGTGCGTGTGCCTGTGTGTACATGTGCCCGCGTGTGTGTACGTGTGCGTGTGTGCGTGTGCCTGTGTGTAGATGTGCCCGTGTGTGCGTGTGCCCGTGTGTGCCCGTGTGTGCCTGTGTGTACGTGTGCCTGTGTGCGTGTGCCTGTGTGTGTGTGCCTGTGTGTAGATGTGCCCGTGTGTGCGTGTGCCCGTGTGTGCCTGTGTGTACGTGTGCCTATGTGCGTGTGCCTGTGTGCGTGTGCCTGTGTGTAGATGTGCCCGTGTGTGCGTGTGCCCGTGTGCGCCCGTGTGTGCCTGTGTGTACGTGTGCCTATGTGCGTGTGCCTGTGTGCGTGTGCCTGTGTGCGTGTGCCCGGCTGTGCCCGTGTGCGTGTGCCCGTGTGTGCGTGTGTGTGCTTGTGCGTGTGCCGCGTGTGCCTGTGCCCGGGTACCTGTGTGCGTGTGCCTGTGTGCATGTGCCTGTGTGCGTGTGCCCGTGTGTGCCTGTGTGTGCGTGTGCCGTGTGCGTGTGCCCGTCTATGCGTGTGTGTGCTTGTGCCTGTGCGCGTGTGCCCGTGTGTGCGCGTGTGTGTGCTTGTGCCTGTGCGCGTGTGCCGCGTGTGCCTGTGCCCGGGTACCTGTGTGCGTGTGCCTGTGTGCGTGTGCCTGTGTGCGTGTGCCCGTGTGTGCCTGTGTGTGCGTGTGCCGTGTGCGTGTGCCCGTCTATGCGTGTGTGTGCTTGTGCCTGTGCGCGTGTGCCCGTGTGTGCGTGTGTGTGCGTGTGTGTGCTTGTGCCTGTGCGCGTGTGCCGCGTGTGCCTGTGCCCGGGTACCTGTGTGCGTGTGCCTGCGTGTGTGTGCTTGTGCCTGTGCACGTGTGCCCGTCTATGCGTGTGTGTGCTTGTGCCTGTGCGCGTGTGCCGTGTGTGCCTGTGTGTGTGTGCCTGTGTGTGTGTGCCTTGTGTGTGCCCTGTGTGCGTGTGCCGTGTGTGCGTGTGCCTGTGTGCGTGTGCCCGTCTGTGCGTGTGTGTGCTTGTGCCTGTGCGCGTGTGCCCGTGTGTGCCTGTGTGTGTGTGCCTGTGTGTGCGTGTGTGCGTGTGCCGCTGCCGCGGGGCCCTGTGCGGCCGCGGGGCCCGTCCGGCGGTGTCCGGCTGCCCTCTGTCGTCGGCCCATGGAGCCTCCCCCGAGCCACCGCGGACCCGACGACGAGGCCGTCCAAGTGGCAACCTCTGGTCTGCGTCCAAGCCGTGAGCATAATCCCGCCCAGACTCACCAGGGCCCCCCGCCACGGTATCTCCCGCATTCCTGCGGCAGATCTGGTATTTCTTATTGTTCTGCAGGTCTCTGGGGGAGCAGCTGCAGCTGCCGGGCCGGCCTGCCGGGGCAGGGGCTGGCGGAGGCCTGTGCCACGGGTCCCAGAGCTAACCGGGGGCTTTGGAAAAATCGTGTCAGTGTTCTCGCCCTGCTTCGGCATGCAGCGAGTCGGGGCTGAGCGGGGGGGTGAGATCCAAATGAGAAAAGAGCAGATAACAAGAGGGAGTGAGCGCCGGTGCGAGTTCGGCACGTGCTGCCCCGTGCCCTGCGCTGGCCCCGCGGGCTTTCTGCCAAACGGGCCGGGCAGCGGATGCGCGCTGGCTGGGCCTCTGGCACCTGGGGCCCGGGCACACAGTCGAGTGAGGCGTGAGGGCAGCAGCAGAGCTGTCTGAAGCTGTGCAGAACCGATCTGTACCCTGCAGAGACAGCAGAGACACCGGGACCAGCCTGGTCCAGGGAAAGCCATTGGCCCCTGGTATGGTTTTCTTTTTCCCTTTTCCTCTGGCGGGCAGTTCTGCCAAGCTTGTATGGCACCTTGTGTGTGCTTGGGCCCAGCCCTTGGTGCCCATCTCTTGGAAATAGGAGTTTGGATTTTTGGATTTGCTGGCTTGAGGTGGCCTGAGAGCAGTTGTGGGTTTGGCTTTTGTCCTCTGTGGTAGTGGCAGTGAAGGCAGCACGTGGGATCAGGGGCAGGCGAGTTCCTTTTGTAAGCAGGGCCATGTGCAGCTACACTGCAAGACCTGACTTGGGCTGAGGGTTGTTTCTGGCCAAGCAGCCCTCCAGGACAGGCCAGCAGTGACCCCCTTGAGCATCACACAGCTCTCCCAAACAGTAATGGTCCTGCTAAGTGCAGAAGATGCCACCTCCATACCCACACAGAGAGCAGTCCCACACTGACTGCCTGGGCCCCTCCACACCACTCAGCTTTTTTGAGAGACCTATGTGTAAGCTGACTGTGCCTGTCTTTCTTCTCTCTGGGAAAAAGAAACCCAGAGCAAACATCTTTCTGGCAGTCAGGAAAACCCATCTGTGAAGTGGGGCATGCTCCTCCCTCTCAGACAGATACTGTGGTCATCTTCATAGCTTGGAAAAAGCAAAATGGTTGGGAAAACACCACCCCAGGCTGCTGCAAATGAGAAATTTCAGTCCCAGCTTATGCTTTAAGACTTTCTAAATGTGTCTAAGCAAAGTCTGACCTTAGGTAGGATTTTAAGTGGGTTTTTTTTTTTCCTTTTTCAGTCAGAACTGAGGAACCAACACCCCAGAAGACCTGGGCTTCCCCAGCACTTGCACACTGTGTCAGGGCTGAGCTGCACAAGCCTCTTTGGAGTGGAAAGATAAGTCCCTGTGCTCTGGTAGGCATTGAAAAAGCTAATAAATGTCAACATTGGGGAAGCCCAAGCTGCTTTGGAAACTGTCTCATGTCAATGCTTGAGTTTTTAATCCCATCAAGATGCTAAAGTGTTCAAGTCAGACTTGTTGGCCAAGTTAGGTGAAAGGACATGGATACCTTGTGCAACCGTGGGCGAGAGCAGCCAACAGAGACCTGTGCAGATCGCACTTCAACGTCCTCACCAACACCCTGGAGGTTCCTTGTGATGAAATTTGCTGTTGTGTGCTCAGAAAATAGGTGACAATAGGTAAGTGTTTGCACAAAGACTTTACCAGGCCCAGATCCTGTAAAAGCTGTTTGTATGCTGTAGCCATGGCAGGTACCTCCTTTAACTGGCAGTGGCATTAACAACAGTGTATAAAGCTGGTGCTAGAGTAAGCTCCCGTGGTAGGCAGCAGAGCAGTGTGAGCAATGAGCACACTGATAAAGGTAAAAAAGGGTTTTTTTTTTATTTATTAAAGAATATAGAGTAATGTGGGAAAGTGAGTGCAATTGTCCTGGGGGTTGTGATTCCCTTTAATTTTATTTTATGAACATTCTGCCCAGTCCTGGTTTTCCCTCTGGCCAGCTGCTCACACCCTTTTACATTACCTCTGTTGATTAGGCTCAAATATCAGAAAGGAGAAGGAGGAGGGCTTCTGGTCAAGTGGTCTTTCTGAGATCATGCTTGCAGGTGTTAAAACCTGCTGCCTTAAATCTCTCTCTCAAGGCTCTTCAGGATGTTTTTAATCTTTTGGTTTGCATCACATTGTTCCAATCTCCATTTATTTTGGAAGTAAGAAGCAGCTACCTATCTCCAAACATATTTTTATCTGAAGTGTTAAACAGCTACTGGCCTTTCCTTTTTTTGAAGGATATGGACTTTTGACATGCCTAGAAAGCCAGGTTGTAAAACACTCCTTTTCTGTACTTTCACTTCCCTGCCATTACCAGCGAGCCAAAGTTCACAGTGAGACTCAGTGGATGAAAATCACAAGTGTCTGAATTCATGTAGCATCACAAACTTTGTGTTTTACTTTGGACCTTGGGGCCATATCAGCAGTAACAAGAGTCCTCTATGTGGCTGCTCACCCTGCCAGGTGTTTCAGACCATGGGCTGGTGTTTTGTCTCCCTGTGAGTCTGAGTCCCGTTCCCAAGAGGGGAGTAGGTGTGAGCTGGCATGTTGCACATTCATCTCTCAGCCCCAGTCCTGCAGCCCTGAGGCTGTTTTTGGCCTGCAATCCATGAGCACTGTTCAGTAGGAGAGGGAGAATGAGCTGGGTGTGAATGATAAACAAGGCACATACATGAGGCACCTGGGAAAACATTCTTTACAGGTGAGGAACCTTTCTTACACGTTTCTCCTCGCCCTGCTTTATTCACAATAGGAAAGCTGTATGGCAGCTGAGGGCTTGCAGGATGGTGGATCTGGCTGTACACATTGTCCTTCTGTGGTGCAGCTTTCTTTTGGAAAATATGCCTGAATTGACCCTGAGCATCAGTTTATCCTGGGCCAGTGGTGACGCCTGTCTTGTAAAATCCTTTTTCCTGGGCTGACAGGGACATCTCTGGGATCAGATGCACCGAGCTGAGCTGACAGATGAACCGGCCTGGCTCGTGAACTCACGGATGACAGCGTGCAGTGCCGTCATCGGAATACAGCAGGAACCGTGGTTCACTGCAGGTTTTCCAGCCTCTGTGCGTCATTGTGTCTCCGTCTCGTAACCGGCGGCTGCGGGCGGAGCGGAGCCCGAGGGCGGGTGGCGCTGCCCAGCGCCGCCAGGGGGCAGCCGCGGCCCGGGAATGGGACGGGGCGGCGGGACCGGGGCAGGGGACGGACGGGGCTGGGGACAGACACGGGGCCGGCGTGTGGCACAGGGGCAGCGCACATACTTCACCTGTCTAAGCTAGCAGAGCAGTTATTGTCAGATTGCTTTTACCGAAATGGATGACAGGGCAGCTACGGGCCCAGAAGGGCTGTGTGACAACACGGCTGCATCTCTTGGAGTTGAGTCCCTGCCCCAGCATACCGATAGTGTCCCAACATACTGTCCTGTGTGGGTTTTGCTCTTTTTTTTTTGGCTGTTCATGCAGGAAAGGTAACAGAAGTAATGCGAGATGCTGAAAAGCCTCCTGTTACCGTTGGGAACTATGTGAACAAAGATGTAACAGTCTCAGAAATCAGCTCCATAAAAAATGATAACCTGAGAAAAGACAAGAGGAGAAAAAACAAACAAACAAAAACCTGTGCTCTTGGTTTGCAGGACTGTTCCAGCATCAGCAAGGGGTAGACTTGACCGTGGCAGTCACAACAAGCGGCCGGAGCCCTCAGGCACAGCAGACGCAGCTTTCCCCTGGCCCCTGCGTGTAAGTAAGCCCAGCACGTGTGAGGCTCTAGGCTGCTGCAAGGCTCCTCGGGCCGAACAGACACGGGCGTAGCATCACCTTTTCCTGAGCAGATCCTCGCCTTCAGCAGGCTCGTGTGATTTGTGGAATAGGTAGGAGTGCTGTGACCTTTGGGCTCACAGGAAATGATCCCGCAGCAGGGGTGTGGTTTTTCCAGCCGCACTGTTTCATGACGTGGTGACTGACTCACAGCTCTTTAACGTGCTGTGTTTGTTTAGTGCAGCTTTAAAAGACTTTGTCTAAGGTTGTTTTTTTGCTCAAAATGCAATTGGTTTCTTTTTAAACCACTCTCTTCCAGCAGTTTTACTGTGTAACTAGTCACACAAAGCCACCTTAATTTCTCAGATCAAGTAGGGACAACAAACCTAAAAGGAGACTTGTCTCATTTCCTCTTCTAATGGTGACTAACTCCAGCCAGCCGTTAGTGGGTGAGGTGTTGCAGAAGGCCTGCATGCAGCAGCACAGGGCTGTGTCTGCTCCCTCCCTCCCCAGCCATTCCCCACTTGGCGGACACGAGTGGGTCTGTCCTTGTCCCAGGCTCACACTCCAGCTGCTGCTGGGCTCGTGCAGACCTGACCTTTCTCTCCCTTTGCTTCCCACCCAGTGTGCTGTGTGTATCAGGAACCTGTGCTCTCACCCTACAGCATCTGAGCACTGCTGTAACAGATGAGCATCAAGGGCTCCTGAACGTGAACTCTAAGAGAAGTGGTGCTGTTATGACATACAAAGTGTAGTTTGTGTGTTTCCAGTGCCTGGATTTAGGGTAAATCCACATCCCATCAATCAGCCCCTTAAGAGTACTTTTTTCCCATCGCTGTAATACACACACCCCCACCCACCCTATCCCACCCCAATTTTTGGAACCAGACTCCAGTAACCCCAAAGAAACCCATGCAAAAAGGCATAAATGAATTCAGAAATGTAAATGACTTTGTATTACTTTATTAAACAGCCAATTCTAAAGAACAGTAAAAAATATGAAAACATGCATCATTTGGTGTTCTTAAAAAATATTTGTCCAAAATAGAACTGTTAGAAAAAATTAAACAAGTTTAGCCCCAATACACCGTTTGCTCTCTACGTGAAAGATGTTTGGTAGTCATAAATACTGTTCCATCTTCCTTAAGAAAGTTTAACAATGTATACATTAGTATTTCTATTACAGGGGGTTTTTTTTCACATTTCTTCTGTAAACATGATCAATTTTAAAAATGCCTTGTTAGCCAGCTAAAGAAACTGCTGCTCTCCTGTACAGTAAATACAAATGGGAAGATCCCAGACTTCCCTGCTATTCTAATCAGCACTCTATTGACTGAGACATTAAAGATATCAATTAGTATAAAAATACAATCAGAGAATAAATGTCTGAGAAGATTCAGTGTTTGGGTGAGTCTTAGTTAATAGGCAAATAAAATGCTATTGGCTTCCAAACCTGAAGATCACTTCTGTTCAGCTTTTGCTCTTTGAGATCCAAGTGTCACAGTGCTGCACTGGTTATCCACCTGAAACTTCACTTCTTTCTTACTGAAAATAATTTAACATGTAGCTGAACTAAAAAGCAGGTGCTGAGAGAGGGTCTGGGTTTGGGGTACGTACAAAGGTCAAACAACGCTGACTCCGAGGGGCCCCCCAGCCACCTGCTGCTCGGGATGGGGGCTTAGTTCCCCAAAGGCCCATGTCATGCAGCAGAAATGCTATTTCCCTTGGCAAGAGGTTGACTTTATGTCTGGTGGGGGAGATCTACAAAGCAAAATCACAGACTTGGTCCTTTTCCCCACAGAAACAGAAATCCCTGGCTTTGTCCTCAGAGTTTTGAGGCGGATCATGAGCCTTGCTGCAGCGACACTCACTTTATTTTACTGACAAGAACCGATTTTTCTCAAGCCCTATTGCAATGTGTTTGTTTATCATTTTCATTTAAAATTTCGTTTTCCTCTTTTTCACCTGGCCCCCAATTAAGACAAAAGTGCAGCATCCAAACAGGTGGTATGTTACAAATCAGAGTTCTTGCACAAACATGGCCTTGATGCAGATGGTACCAGCCTGTGTGTGCTACCAGCTTCCCATCATCTGCTCCCAAAATCTCTTAAGTCCAAACTGCATCTTTTTTTTTCATTTTAGCACTTCTCAAGTATGAGACAGTACAGGAACAATCTCACATGGCTACTTTTTCCACAGGTGTTACAGCAGCATTTTGTATGTGTCTCTTTCCAGTTATTGTGTTTGGATTTCTGCAAACAGAGGATAATGGGACACACAATCTGACCAGCCCGGGGGCCCCCAGTGATGCAGCCTCTCCTCCCTAAGGAAGAAGGTATCCAAGCATGAAGCACCATGTGAAGAGCAACAGCTGGTGAGAAAGAAACAACTGGCAGTTCCGAGGCAGGAAAGGTAACCCTCTACCTGTCTGGGACTATTTATCCCGGGTTTGAGTTACACCAACTGAACAGTGAAACAGTTGCTTCCCTCACTGATTGGCACAAAGGTGACACTGCCTGCTGGGTTAGATGCTGTCAGATTGTTACTGGCCAGTATAGAAACAATTCTCTCACCTGCTACATTTACATCAAAATCTTGAGCTGCAAAGTTTTGTATAAAAGAACAGAACTTCTAGAAATGTGAGGGAAAACAGCAAGTACTGTCAAACACCACACGTTGTAAGTGCTGAGCTCAGAGCAGGCACTCCTATGTGGCAAACAGAAAGTACTTCCTTTGTCAAAAGGCCCAATCTGCTGCGCAAACTATGACCTTTGTAAGCGAGAAGCTGCTCTGTGCAAAGCAGGAGGAAGGAAGGTGGGCTCCTGGTCAAGCTGCTCTGTGCAAAGCAGGAGGAGGGAACGCGGGCTCCTGGTCACGATACGTCAGCTACTGTCATTACTCAGAAGTGGGTTTTTTCCCTTTCCAGCTCTTTTGTCTTTGCTCAAGTTCAGCTTCAGTGAAGGCGGCTGGGCCCCAGTGTGTGATCAAGTGAGGATTCTTGGAGCCTAGAAGACAGAGGGCAGTGCCTGAGATGGTGTTTCTGAGAGGGTCATGGCTCCACAGGCTCATTTGCTATGTGCTGTCCCTTCTGTGCCTGGAAACGCTCTCAGAGGCCACCTGAGACCCTGCCTAACCCAGGAGAGGGGAACACCAGGAACACCCTCAGCAAAGGTGTGTAGTGGGAGTTGTCAACTGCTGCAATTTTTGGCATCCTTGTCTTCCAGCCTCCCCCCACCCTGCCCCATGTAGTAAAAATCTTAGTAAACTCCTCTTCCTCTTGCCTTTAGAGATGTCCTTGAGGGAAAGGAAGCTCTCAAGCTCTGCATTACAAAGCCCCTGGGCTGGCATGTTGTTAATTAAGCTAAGAAATTAAACTTTTCCCCCACATTAAATATTTTAGCTATCTTTACTTCATGATTTTTGGCAACCAGCATTTATGCTAACTGCATGAAACACCCAAACCATGCAATGTTCAGGCTGACCCTTGCTTTGTTTCAAAGAATAAGAATTTGAAACGTTGTTATAGTAGGGCCAGTAGAGGCATGACATTTACCAGCAGCAGTTCTCGCCACTGTGGTGTTTGTAGGCTGCTGTGAAACTACCAAGCTCCAGGAAAAGGCCGACTGCAGTGCATCATCCCTAGGTGATCCACATCCAACAGACAGAATGAAGGCGTGGCTTTGGTGACTTTGCTGTTGCTATCTTACCTGGCTCTACTAGTCGAATTAATCCCTCGTGATGAGCTACTTTATCTTTCCAGCTTTTGGTGTTATTAGCTGCTGTTTCCAACTTCTTCTTAACCTCCTGAAATAAGATACAGTCCATGTGAAAACAAGAACAACTTCACTTTATTTTTATATAAGCACATCTTCTTGAACCTAAAGACAGAACCACATTACTTCAGCCAGCACTCCACTCAATGCAGACAGGAGAACTTCCCTTCTAACCATCCTAAGCCATTCCATCAGTCCCCAGCTGTGTAAAGGTAAGCTGTCAAACCAGAATCCCAAGATAGCAAGGTTTTACAAGATCCCACAGGTGTGTAAGTAGGGCTACTCTTCATGAAGAGTGAAAGCATACACTATAGTTTCAAAACAAAGATGCATTTTCTGTTCCAAACTGAGACCCGCTCATGGGTCTCTCACTCTCATAACTTGTAAGATGTAAGCTAGAGGAGGGAGATCTGCTGCTACACTCAGGCAAGAAAGGTGTTCCCCCAGCCACTCCAGTCTGTTGGTCAATTCCAAACAGAAGCCCTGAATGATTAAGTATTTCTAAAATGATGAGTCAGCTGTCACAGTGACCTGCTCCATCGTTTGTTTCGTGGATTTCTTTGTTTGGGGAGGTTTTGTGTCTATTGTATTCAGCAATTCCTTTGGTGTAATAAATGATGTTTCACATATAAAAAGCCTGAGATGCCATCTAAAAAAATTTCAAGTATTAGCCAAAAGCCACCTAATGCTGGTGTCAGGTGTGACACCAGCCTGGTAAGTTGCAATGTAGCCAGAAGTACCCACTCTGGGCCATCGCCTGCAGTCACTGAAGCTCTTGCATTGTGCCAGCTGAGGCAGCTCACCAGCCTGTCCTTCACAGAGCTAATCTCAACAGCACAGACAGCATAAACACATTCCCTAGTTAAGCAGAAACCCCGTCATGTTTTGATTCCTGACCTAAATACACACAGGATCAACACCTCTCTAGCCCTTGAAAGTACACTGCACCTCAGACTCTGTACTCGATGATTCCAACTCTCATTTCTTCCACGAATACAGCTCCTGGCCTTTACCAAACACAGCTGAGCAGAGAACAGGCCTGGCATGTGGGACGGAAGCCCTGCTGCACATTGAGGACCTGAGCTAACTCCTGGCTATCCTTGCCATCAGTTCAGTGCTTAAATACCTTGTAGAGCAGCAAGGGCTGAGAGAAGCACGTTGAGTTTTCATCAGCAGGAGACAATATTGCCCCATGACATCATCACAACATTTGCAAGAATAAGCAATTCAAAAGCAGAAGGTATTTAGTTATGACAGCCATGGGACTGTGTTAGAAGTTCATCTACAGTAGAAGACAAATGTACACAGAGTTCTCCAGGATATGGCTGAGCTGGCTTGCATGCGAGTTGGGACAAAAGGAGAAAGGTATGTCTATAAAAGAAGGTGGTATGTCTATAATGTCCTCTTCTTCACATGTATCTACTGCTCTGGGCCAAAAGAACCCCAATCCTTGACATTGATGACCTTCAAATTCAGTTCAACTACTGAATACCTGGCGGAGTATGAGAGCTTGATGAACAGAACAGCTCACCTCGTATCGCTCAAGGGCCTCCTTCCTTTCCAGTTCAAGTTGTTCCAGTTGCTGCATAGCATCTTGAAGAGCCTGTTCCTTCATCAATCTCTGGTTTTCTAGCTCTTGTTTCTCTGCTTCTGTCATCTGAATGGTCTGTTGCTGCTGCAAGTGCCATTTTTCCAGTTCAGCTCTCTTTGCTGACTCCTCTTCCAGTAATCTGCAACAGGGATGGCCACGTGAAGTGCCCGTTCAGGTGCAGTGTACCCGTTACACAGCCCACAGCTGGGCAAGCCAACACTATTCTTTTCTTTCCATTTTTAAAGTACTTGGGAAGCGGGAAAAAAAAGTTATTGCTCATTGGCTGGTCTTCAGGTAAAGCTCAAAATCATGCCAGCAGTGCCAGCAGTCTGACTGCTACAGAAGGGCTATTCATTATTTAGTCAATAATGCAAATACACAGCACTGAAACCCGCAGGATAAACAAGCCTGCATAACTTACCGTAATTATCTTAGCAGAACCGAGGAGTTGAAGAAACAAACCACATTAAACAAAGCCTATATGAGTAAAAGGAGACTTAATCCTTTATCAGATGTAATTTAAACCTGTGAGACAGTAAGTCTTATTTACAGTTGTTGCTTCCTAAAAGACATAATTGAAAGTTCTGTACAGAGCAATCGCAGTTTTTCAAGTGCTGACATACACAACACCTTTCTGAAACTGCTGAGCCCTCCCCTGGCTATGGGCTAATCAAACATATTAAGAAATCACGAACATCAGCTTTACCCCTCATATCTTAAGGGAAAGAAAATCTATCCTGTGTTTGGACTTCAAACTAGTTCCCCCTTCCCTGCAGGGTGCCCAAGATGCAATCAATGTTTAACACTATGGCACAGGTATTTATTCTTGCATGGGAGGGTGGAGAAGTTAAATAAATCTCTACCAGGTCAAAGCCATACCTGGCCTGAAGTTTCCTTACAGTCTCTTCATCTTGACGTGCCTGTTTCTCATCCTCCAAAGCTTCCTGTAGCTGCTTATACATTTCTTCCAGTTCACGTACTCTCTGTAAATACTGTTCCAATTCAGATGATTTCTGAGCAACCTGCTCTTCCATTTTCTGTCTCACCTAGCAGCATAAATTTAGGACACATATGAGCTATCATTCAACTTGGGCTTTCCTCAGATCAGAGACAAACCTCTTCCTGCTGCTCATGGAGCAAAACTGCTAAAACTGAGTCTAGGTTTGTAGGTGTGTAACTAAGAGCATTTTAAAATATACACAATAATACAGGTTCCTCACGTTGCCCCACTTCATGCAGCACAGGGTTTTTTACAAAGGCTTAAACCTAACTTCAATCATCAGTGTGATCTTGCCAGTTTATGAGTTTCAGTTTACACTAAACTGAAAGAAACGAAAACTTGTGGAGTGCCCAGACACAAAGGTCAGGCTGGTTTAATGACACTGTTCCACTCCTTCCCTCAGGCAAGTCCTCCCTTGGCAGCAGTCTACTTCACACACATCTGCGTGATGGCACCCACAACATGAGAGGGAGAAAGGGGTGGGAATCGGCTAAGAAGCTTGGCTTTGCTAAGAGAAGAACACAACTGTAACACAAAACAGTAAGGGATAGAGGAAGGCAAGGGAATGCTGCAAGTCCACAGCCATCCTGTTCCTGATCCTCACTCCCCCCATTCATCACTGGCCAGAGCAGGAAAGCCTGGGTGCAGCTGTGGCAGAGCCCTCCCAGGCAGTGCCTAAGCTGCTGCATTTGCACCACAGCCCCAGCAGCCTGCACCACACGGCATCTGCTTCACAGAAGGCACACGCAGCTCCTGAGGCCAGCACAAAAGGCTTGCTGTCACGTGTGGCAGGATGGCATGTCCTGCTCCACTGCTTTCCCTCAGCTAACCGAAGCCTCCCTGATCCAAAAGCGGTGGCAGTCAGGAATTCACACTCAGCCCATAAAGCAGCACTATGTGCACTTACGTTCCACGACCTTCCACTGCACCAACTTGACTATTCCTCCTTCATTTCTCTAGCTATCAGAAAAGCCTGTTACACCTGACAGAGCCCTGGAAGGCTGAAAATCAGTTCTTTTGGAAATTCTCAGTGTGGATTACAATAACAGCATTGTTAAGCTCCACCATTTTGTTCATTTTTTTATGTTTGTGTGTGTGTGTGTGTATAAAAGTCAAAGAAGAAACAGTATAAAAACACTCAATTGTTTTAGTAATATATTCAAGTTAGAAAATTCCTAAAATGCATTTTGATTACACCCATGTTCATTTTGCACAGTCACACAGTGTGTACTGGCCTCTGGTTCTCCATCTCTGAAAACTGCAAGGATAACTTCAGTCTGCATTTATCTTTCAAACAGTAATGCTTCTCCTGATTTTCCAATAATATTTAAGCTTTGAATGCTACAGAACCTGCAGACATGCTGTTCCAGTGCTTGAATTCCCTAGTACAATATTTAATCCCCCCACCTCCACTAAGTGCACGAGAGGCTGCACACTCCAGCCTCCCCCGAAACCCACGGCTTCCAGCCACTGCTGAGCACGTTGCTCAGTGGAGGCAGCACAGCAAAAAAACCCCACATGCACTACTCACCATTTTTTCTCTCTCCAGCTCCGAACTGAAGCGATCTTGTAATTCCACTTGAGTCTGAAGTCTCTTCTTCTCTTCCTCAGCAGCACGAGCAGCTGCTGCTTCCAGTTGCTGGAAGAGAAAGGCAGGGGGTGGAGGGGGAAGAAAAGAAGGAAAAAGCAATCTGTTGAAACCAAAGCATTTGGAGGGAATGGAATTTTAGTTAAAACCAGAAAAAAGTTAACAAAAATGTAAGAAACCTTCAAAAGCAATTAGGCACCAGCTTCTTTAAATCTATATCTGAGGCCATTCTAAATCTCTAATGTTTAGTCTTGTTATTTGCAAGATAATTTTAAATTTTCCAATGACAAGTTCATAATCAGAGTGCCTCCAACTTTCCCTTGAGTCCCACTTTGCACAACAAATAGAAATCACCGCATTTCCTTCTCTATGGCATATAAGACTGAAAACTATCATGGAAAACCAGGTCCCAGGCAGGACTGGACAGGAGTTCCAACATGCCCATGTATAGTTCATACAGAAACAGAAGTGAGAAGCACTGAATTGCCATGGGAAAGCAGAAGTGCCACAAACTTTGACTATAATAAGTGATTGCGCTATTGTGAATCACATCCCTTGAACATCCCCTAAATTGCCATGTAAGGTAAATAAAATTCCAGTTGATAATCACCACCTGAAATTACAGGGGGAAAAAAAATCAGCCCAGTCAGAGCTAAGGCCTAGGAAACAGCTGCTGGTACTTTCATGCCCTTTTGCAACTCGGTTAACTTTTTTTTGGCATCTTGACTTCACATACAAAGATAGTTGTCACAGTTTTTCCTTTCACCGGGATTTTGACAGCATGTATTTTTAGGTTAGAAGTGTACAAGTACCAGCCAAAACTTTACCAAGAAAACAGAATTCTTTCCAGGTGTTTTCCTAAGAAACTTACCTGATGGAAGGAAACATGGCAAGCACCCTGCTTTTGTAATACACCAGGCTGGCAAAATTATTTCCACAGACCTTCAGTAGGAGCAGGATGCCCCATCTCCTTTAGTTCTTTTGGAAGGTACCACAGCTAAACCATCTCCCCCATACAATCTAGATGAACTAATGAGATGCCCAACCAATTAAAACTTCCAAGCTGATACTCGTGTCTCTAGTCCGAAATAGATGGGGAGAGGGACAGGAGAAGGCTCCTAGCTTGGTTTTGAGCTGTAGAAGATAGTACAGAACTGCTGTCCTGTGAAAGGTTTAAATGACACCAGGCTTTTAGAAGTAGTACTCCTCCTCTGCCAGAACAGTTCAAAGCATGCAACTGTAGTCAAATCCAAAGTGCCCATTGAAGCGAAATTTTCTTTTCCTTCTCTGCTTTGAAATGAAACAAACCTTGCCTATCCTGAGCTGAGAGGGGCAACGTGCAGAGGCCCAGGCAAGGGTGGGTGCTGGGCTTTTGCCAGAGAGCTCAACAAGAAAATACGCTGTCTGCTCTTCATCAGCAGCTTCCTGCTTAATTTGTGTTAGAAGACATCAGTTCCTGGCAGGTAAGGCACTGGCAACAACCATGCAGTTCAGGGAAAAGTCCCAAATGTTGGAGGCAGGGGGGAGGGGGATCAACAGAAACACACCATTCCAGTTCCCACCGTGGCTCTGAATCCCATGCAAGATCCCAAATGAAAACAAAGGGTGCACAAATCTTGTGCATGGTAACAAAACCTCACCTTTCAGTCTGTTCAGTGTGTGTATCTCAAAATTCCATTAAAAAATAGGACCAAAATCTATTTTAGGCAAAGGCTTTTATTCTTCTGAAATTTTCTACTGCAGGAGCTATCAAAACACAAGCCAGCCTCAGAGTGCACTTTGGCAGATGCTGTGTAAATGCTGGCTCACTGCCATTAGGAGCAAATCTAACTCAGCTTTGCAGAATAATTCAGTGTCCTGAACCATTTACAAAGCCTTTTCCTTGAAGAACATTTTTCTAACTAATCAAACACCAAGTTCCTCAGTCAAAGTGCAAATGGCAAAGACTAAACTGCTGTCCTTGAGTGGTTACTTTAATCCAGCCCCCTTCAAGCCATGCTACACAACCTGTGTAGTTTAGCCACTGGGATTTCCACAAAACTCCCCGGAGCCTGTCAATATCCTACTGCTCCTTTGAGGTTGATCTCATGTGATCTTCCCTTTAACTTTGCCTCAATAAATTAAACTCGCACTGAAATCCAGCCCTACGATTTCTATTAACAGGTATACTACTTGCCAGTAACTCGTAGGTAACACAGGCTATCCTTTAAAGCATATTTTGCTTTCTGAATCCTAAATTCTACCACATGTTTAGGGGCCGAAATTAAAGAATGGTTTTCCACTGTTGGACTGCATTTAAGGCAAATAAATAGAATAATACCCATATCAGTACTGCCAGCGCAATGGTATTAAAAGAAGACAAATTTCTCCTTGATACAAATTGTGACTTAATAAGACTTAAAAGACACAATGTGGATTATTTCAGTTGCTTTCTAGACTTGGCAATTTTAACATGCTCTCACAGTATTTATAGCTTCCCCCTCATCCCCCCTGCAAAGATCATTAGGGGTTTTTCTAACAGAGGGATGAAATTAGTGTTTTTCATTTATGAACAAGTCAAGCAGTGATGCAGACAGGAAGTAAATCTGGGTATTCATTAAGCCTTTAGGAACTATTGCTGAGGTACCAAAGTCCAAAGTCCAAAGTACAAGATCCACCGGCATGTTCAACTGACTGTTTTAAGGGTGTGCAGCCACAGCAGAGGCACCTTGGTGTCTCCTGCCAGTCCTAAGATTTAACTTAAGTATCAGGAAAACAATGTGCTCAGCAAGTCTTCCACTAATACTCAGAAATTTCTGGTTTAATTCTCAGGCTTTTAGAAGTCAATCCAGCATTTACAAGCAATATGCATTTAAACAGGTTCTAAATGGGTGCTGTGTGTCTCAGCTCTATAAATCTCTCCCAAACATACTCACAAAATCACTTTGCACCCTTGTAAATTGGAAACTACGTTTGCGTGAAGGGGAGAGTTCCTCCCCCCACACGTACAATTCACATGACAGAACTCTGGAAAATGACATAACAACTATTAATGGAAAGCCCCAAGTCTGACAGACAGGCGTGACGAAAGAAACACAAAAACCCCACAAGTAACTGAAAACACTGAGCTCTCCAGTGGCCAAACCATCCACACAGACGGGGTTTTCCTTCACAAGAACGAGAATTGTGAATTCCATCCACACTGCCCTCGTGAGTACAGGGGAGCGGGCTGAGCCAGGAGAGCCACCCCAAGCCTGCCGAGCAGGCCTCAGGGACTGCTGCAGCCAACACTCAACCAGCAGATATTTGCTTCGGGGGCTGACACGGACACGAGCTCACGTCCTCTGGAGGAGGTCACTACGTGTCTGAGCACCTGAACAGGAAACAGGTGCCTAATTGTACCTCAAGAAGCCCAGCTCAACCACAGAGACTGAGCTTCAAGCTTGAAGGTTAGCAGCTCCCGCTCCCACCTTTCGCACGGTCTCCAGTTCCCTCTGCTTGTTCTCGTTGGCCGTCTGCAGCTCTCTCATCTGCCTCTCCAGCTCCTCGTGCTCAGCCAGCAGCCTCTGGCGCAGTGCCTTCCGCTTCTGGCGGGCCTCCTTGTGCGGCGGGGGGCTGCCGGCCCGCAGCAGGTTCACCGTGCTCTGGATGGCTGCAACGAACCGAGCGGAGGGAAACGACAAACTCACTGCATAGCCTCAGTGAAACAACACCTGTGCTGTGGGAGTCGGTTGGTTTAATGCAGTTTTAAAACCAGAATAAGTGCTGTCAGTGCTCCTAATTCTCATGAGGCTGTCTGTCACCACAATCCAAAAGTGAAAGGCAGATCCCAAAAGGATCTGCTGTGTGCCATGAGGGTGAGTTCTGGCCATTCCAATGCACGATGGCAATTCCAATGTTGATTTCTAAGAGGCAGGGGGCATACAGGCCACTTGTATGCCTAGCTGCAAAAAGATGCCCAACGCTTCAAGACTTCTTACCTAGATTTAATTACTCTAACCAAGATGATGTTTTCCAACCTACACCCCCCTTACTTCCCTAGAAACAATCCTAAACCCTTTATTCATACTAATACTCAAGGGAAAACTTTCCCCCAGAAAGGAAGTAGCTCTCATTCACTTACATGCAATGAGGAAATGGAGCAAAGCTGAGGAGCAGCAGGTGATTTTGGTATTTTCTTCACCTACTACAACCATGAAAAAATATGTCCTTTTGGAGCTAAGTAATCACATGTTATACATCAGACTTTGGTGCAATTAAACACATGCTTTAGGTAAAGAGGGAAGTGCAGATGAAAGTACACAGCTCCAAATACTTAAATGCTGCCCATAGCTCAGTGGCATTGGCAACAGCCTGTTTGCAACGGCTTCTACCTCACTCTGCAAAAGCTGCAAGTAACTAAAACTCAGCACATACCTGGGAAGGTCTCACTGAAGGAGTACCTTCAGCATGGGAATAGAAAAGGAAGCCTCAATTCCCAGCCTTGTCGTCAGCTCATCAGAACATATTACCTCAAGCAAAACTAAAAGCCAAGTCAGTATTTTATGATGCTGAAATGGCAAGCTTTCCCTTTCTCCCCAAAAGCAACAATTTGCAAAGTATTCCACTTCCCTTCACAGTGCCTGGAAGCAGAGCCAATACAGAAAAAGGAAACATCAGAAATAGCCATCTCTTTTTGGTTATGGCTGCCTAAATGGAGGCACCTAAATGACAGAAACCGATTTCCCTTATGTGCATCCTTACGCTTTCCAGAGTCTCAGGCTTCTCAAAGATCCTTTCCCTGTGCCCAAAAGAGACATCAAAAACCACCAGCCCAAGAATTTCAAATTTGCTTAAGGGACAGCTGTAAGACTTTCACATAACTAAGATGTCTGAAATCTCACCTTGAATCCACTCCTGCTTCTTCTTTTTGTCAGAGGCACTGATCTCAAAACTTTTATCCAGACACTTTATGAGAAAAAGGCATTTCTTTCCATCTTTGTCAGGTAAGGCCTAGAATCAGTAACAAAGAATTAGCCTGGCAACACTGATCTAAGTTACATTGTCAAGCCCTACACATGCAGTTACCCCTTACAGAGCTAGAAATACAACTACTAAGAACCTTTATAAAAGGAGTGGTTATAAACAGCTTTTATATCTAGTAAAAAAAAATACCATTAACAAAAGATAGCAGGAGTCCATCCTGCTTAATTCTCTAGAGATATTCACAGCTTTGAGTGCATTTGGTTTCTTTTTTACCTCTACACAACAGTTGCCATCCAGTATGATGTCTCCTTTCTTGTCCTTTAAATCTTCACTGACGTAGTAGGAAATAATATTGGGTTTTAGCACAAACCATCGTTCTGTCCAGTTTTTCCTTTTGTGACCTTTTTTCAACATGTAGCCCTATAAAAAGCAACAGATCAGCTGAAATGCCCAGTCTCTGATGAACCGCCTGCTCTTTTGGTTATGTAGCTTGAAGGCCCAAGAGAGCACATAGAGAATTTAGTTCAGGGCCCTAAATACCTCACCTCCACATCTCCATTCCTCTTACCAGCATGCTGCTAATCGTTTACCCCACTGTAAATCTTGCCTGTTATGAGACATTCCCAGTGACAAAATAGAAGCCCCTCTGTCCAGGGAGTGGCTCCTGAAGCAGCAGTGAAGCAGCGATCCCATATAGGAAACCACAATGAGTATGTTAGAGAAACTGGTAACAGAACTCCATACTCCTGGAATGTTTCTTGGAACACTGGTGATGCCTGGATTTTCCCTTACAGGAACAGAGTTGTATTGTGATTTAAACAATGCCAAGATTTTACCCACAGTATCTTATTTTTCTTGAAAGGTGATCCACTCAACTTTCTATATGAGAAAAACACTTCTAAGCCTTAACAAAACCATCTGAAAAGAAGGAAGAGAAGCCCATACTTTGCCACTGAGCTAATTTGTCACAAATAAAAGAAGAAAAACTATAATCTTCTGCAATGACAATAAATAGGGCTGGTATCATCATCAAAATTATCCAAGTTTGCCCCTGTCGAATATTAACGTATCTAAAACATCAGCAGCAATACGAAGCGTGGTGATACCAGTAACCCTGTTATGTATTATCCACCGTGCCTATGGCAATTCCAGACCCACCTCACAAAAAACAGGGTGCACAGGGAATGATCTAATAATTGGTCATTCTTTCAGGTGTTCTACTGGTCTTATGGGCACTGCTGAGACCCAGATAGTTTTTAATCTAGAGTTTCTAGTATTTCAGCTCTACTTGCCATTTCCAAAACCATATTCCCCAATTCATTACATACTTTTGCCTGACTCTTCACTTCAAAAAAGTCACATCACGATGAAATTGAAACACCTACATCAATAAAGCTATCAACAAGTGATACAGCACTGTATTCAAAATGCTCCAGATTAAGAGGATCAAAAAGTTGGAAAGGAAACCAAGGAACATTCTTCTGTTATGCCTTTTAGCTATAGCAAATTTGGATACAAGCAAACAATAAATGTGCTGTGTCATTTTTAAGTCAAAAGCATCTTTCTGTACAGGTTTGAAGGGGAGGGAGGAATCAGGAGAGTTGGAGCTCTTTTATGTTAAAACAACAAAACAAACAAAAAAGAAATAACTTCCCTACACACAGAGCTCATCTGTGCTTGGCTTTTCCAGCCAGCTAAACGTGGCCAGAGCCAGGGCCGTGCCTATTCCCCCGTGCTCTCCCACCTCCTTGCTCCAAAACAGGAATGCACAGAGAAACAGCTTTGTGTGCCGCCTCTGCACTCGAGCCTGACATCTGGGTGGTCGCAAAGGCGTGTGAAGGGCTCCTGCAGCTTCACTCTTTCATGCCTGGCACAGTCTAAGTCATAAATAATCAGGTGCTTTTTTCCCTTCCTGACATAATAAATTTGCTTTCAAACACAAATCAGACTGATACTTTCCCCTCAAATTTCTGCAAAATATTTATCTATTGCTTCTGTGCCTCAGCTGCTGACAGCTCATGGGGATCTTTCCACATGAACTATCACATGAAGGACATGTCTTTCAGAAACCTAAATATCACAAATTTAATCATCACTGCTACCCTCCATAAGTCTTGGAGATCCAGGGTAAGTGTACAATAAAAAGAGCAGTCAAGTATAAGATTTGACTACAATACAGTATGACAATAATTCAAACTTTGAAGTAATCGCACTCTGCAATAAATAGGACAAAAAACTTCTGTGACTCAAGAAGGTATCACAGTACAAGCTGTGACCGAATCGGGCATCTGTAAGTCACAGGAGGAATTCTGTTTTCCCTTAGGCCAGTGATTGTCCAGGAAGCGCTGGGCCAAATCTTGACACAAACTATTTTTAAGTGTCAAGGATCCATTCAAAGACACCCAGACATCCTTTAGAAAAAGGCCCAGCCACCAAGAGAGGAAAGAAAGGAGACAGAAAAAAGAAAAACCAGGGGGAAGAAGACACAATGCAGTATCAAAACTGAAAAGAAATCCAATTTCCTCACGAGTTTCAAATGGGAGGACTGACCTGACACTGGTTATTTTATTTTTATGGTATTAAACAGCACAATGACTTCATTTTGCCCTCAACTGACTTTGTGTGTATGTGTGTATGTTTCCAGCCCTCACCTCCAATAGGCAACCAGCAGTTAACGAAAATAGACTTTTGCATTGTTCTGTGGATATTCCAAAAGAATTTCCTGTGCCGAGACCTCTGATGATTTCTTCAGAACAGCTTAGGAAAGCCTGCCAAAAAAGTCTTTGTTTCTCCCCTCATCAAGAAGCCACGAAATCAAAGATGAAAAAAATTGTCTGTCAGGTAGAAGTAAATTTTAACCAGCTCTCTAGGTAAGCTCTGCTGCGAACCCTCAGGTCCCTGTGCTATTTTATACTTTCCGTGAAGCAAACACAGTTTTTAAAAGCTCTTCCTACAACCATAATCCAACCACTGCAAGTCTGAAGAAACTGAAGGGTAACAGAAGTTTGCTGAGAATGTAAGGGCCAGCCTTGTGTTTGAGTATGGGCAGGCAAGCTGTCAATTATCTAGCCTGCCAAGGAGAAAAAGAGGGGAGAGAGCTCCTCTACACCTTTTTGCTCAGTTGAAGTAGGGGCAACTTAGAAGCAGCCCCTTCAGTTGGAGCAATACGTTTGTCCAGACCCCCTTGTTTGAATACAGAGGTTGTCATCAGCACGACTTATACTTGTCACATGTAACTTCAACTACAAAAAAGGACTTGCAAAGACTGAAAGTTGTCAGCAGCTTAAGAACTGACAGCATGTTGCAGCTACTCTGACAGCTAAGCAGCAGTGGATACCAGTATAAAAAAGGCTGTATTTCAACTCAGATCACACTTCTTTTACTTTTTAAAAACAACTCTCCAACAAGCAACTCGTTCACAATACTGCAACAATTACAACAATACGAAAAGCTGCACAAATTCTCTGTTATAAAAATAAGCTTGCATTAAAAACCCCTTGTAAGTAATTTACTTACCTCTGCCCCTGCTCATTATTCATCAAGTAAAGAAATTTCAGGAAAAGCTGAGCATTTTCTACTGATGCAATAAATTATTCTACTTTAAAACATCAGTCCTCTGTGGTTCTTACCTGTTTGAGTACATCTAAAATGAGCTCATTAAAGACTTCATTGATTGCCATGGACACCGTCTGCCGGTCCATCCCTTTACTGAACTGCCCACTTCCGATGAGATCAATCAGCTCCCACGCAGAAAGACCTTCTCGACTGGTGTTGAGGGCAATCTTGTAGTGGTCAAACTGCTCTTGCTGCCAGCCTGCTCCCATTGCTTCCGTGAGCTTTTTAAGTAAATATTCAATCTGTACAGATATGTAAGCAGAAATTAATCATTTGCAGCAGACATGGAAATCAAGTGTTTCCAAGCTGTAAACTAAACTTCTCTAGAGATTACCATTACAGCTTAGATTCCTACATTCACATGTAGGCCCCTAAATGTGGGTGCTTTAACTAGCACAGATTTTAGACTCCTGTCTCTGTTGAACTTTTGACTGCCAAGCTCATCTCACAGCTACTGTCTTCACAGTAAAGAAACAAAGGATTGAACCTGACAGTTTCCTTTTAATTTTTCATATTCCTACAGGACACATGGGACCTGCCCTGCAATAGCTTCGAAATCGTGATGACTCAAGTGTGAGAGAGTAAGAAGTTTCAAAAACTATTCTTGTAAGATAAAAGCAAACAAATTAGAAGAAAAATAAACATAAGTGGCAGTTTGGACGAAAAGTGAAATGAAAAACTACCAAGGTACAATTACACATCTTAGTCTTCACCTGATCCAGCTCTCGAACACTCCATAACTGGACACAATCTTGGCAGATGTATCAACAGAAAGAAAAGAAGAAATTTTTTAGAGCTGCTTTTACTGTTTCCAAAACAACTCTCCCTTTCCTTTCATCATTCATCATTCTGCAAGCACTACCACACACAGGGTAGTAACAATAACAAATAACATTAATCAAAACAAACACAAGAATGAAAAAGAGAGAAAGAAGGCTGGGTTTCTTCTTTTGTCTGGGTTTTTTTTTTTCTTAATGGTTTTTAACTCATGACATTTGAGCATGTAAAATGCTTTTATGGGCTCTTTAAACAAAATAATTAGTCAGAGCCTTCCTACAAACACCTCTAACACAACAAAGCAAAAGCCACACTTCTAAGTTCCTGTAACTGAAGTCACAGGACACCAACTACAGGATTTAGCCCAGTTTTGAAGACAGATCAAGCAAATGTAGCCTTCTGTTATTTCAGGTAACGGCTCACTGTTTCCTCACCAGCTTTGCTGGGAACCCAGAAGGTGTCAAGGCAGACCCAGTACAAACCCCTGTGCCCAGAAGCCCCGAGAGAGCGTGCTCGGGAAACTACCACCACAGCAGCCTCCCACAGCAGCCTGCTGCCTAGACAGGGCAGCACCAGCTCCCTGAAGGGCTGGCCTTTCTCTCCAGCCATCCCTAGGCCAGCAAAAAAAACATTTCATGGCAGGCTGGCCCTCAAAGTTGCAGGCCAGGGTTCCTCACGGCTGCTCCACTTCTCTACAGGCAGGAGGCGATTGCACGCTGCCTGCTGGAGGAGGGGAGCGAAACCACAATCCTTTCAGGTTCTCTCTGGGCACCGGGAAGTGACACATATTTCCTGAAGTACTGCTTTTCCGAAGGTTAATACTTCAGGACAGTCTGCTCCACTTTCAGTTCACCTATTTTAGGTGTGGCTGTGGTCACACTAAGCGACTCAGGAGACATCAAGTCAAACATTACTAAGGTTTATGGCATGAACATGACTCATGGAAAAGTGGTAGAAACCAAATGTTTTCCAGGACTTTGATGGTTTTTCTAATCACCAATGCTAGTTCACCTCTGCTCCTCAGCATTGCTTCAAAATACATTGTAATTTCTCCTACAGCTAAGAAAAACCCCAGCTGAGAGAGCTGGCGGATGTGTCACCACAGATAACTTTCAGCTACAGCTCAGGGTCCCTTTTCAGCTGGTCTAATAGACTTTTGAGCATCCAGCAGTCTCTGCATAAGGGATTTGGGAGCAGAAAGAAATAAAGATGTGGTTTTTCCCCTGCACATTTCACCACAAGGACTCCCAGGCCCCAAGGTTTTGATGCAGCTGTTGCTTCTCTCTAGCAACTCGTGCAGGCAAATCCCTTCCTTTCCCTCACATCCACCAAGAAACACACAAGGATGTACCAGAATACAATCATCTGGCAAAACAGTAAATGCACAAATTCACCCTAGAGACAGGTGGGCTTTTCTTACTACTTCAGATGAGAAATTGTTCTTATTTTAGTTTCACAGCCCCTACTCTAATAGCACATGGATTAAAGCTACAGTGAAATGGAGAAGCTACTGAAAGTAACTATGTGGTCTAGAGGAAAGTTCCTGCTCCACCGAATGAGCAGGAAATGCACATCCCTCTGAAATGTAACACAGTCCTCCTCCTCCAGGCAGGCTAGCAAGGCACAGAACACACTTCCAGGGTGGGAACAGATGTTTTTGAGAGCATTGCTTCCCGCTCCAGCTTCATCTAGTAAGGCACTGAAGTATTTTTAGGTCCTCATGCAATCCTTATTAGCAAAGATACAATTTGAACGGAGGTGTCTGCAAAAGTGACATTTGAATGGCAGACAAGTGCAACCTCCACAGGGTACGAGGCTGGTGACAATCGGCAAAGAGAGCTTTCAGCCCCATGCCATGCCCACGTGGGTGAAGCTGCGCCACGCTCAGCGCTCCTCGCGCTCCGGCCCTTCACGGGGACGCAGCACAGAACGCCACCGTGCAGTGGTTCCATGCGCAGCTCCGCCACGCTCGCTTGCCATCACACGGTAGCAGGGAATTTTAGTGTGCCCTGCCAAGCAGCCAACACATACCTTTCATTAGATTTCTGTAAAATTCAGAAGCTAATTCCTTTAAAAACCTTTGAAGTATATTTTGCTGATCTTCACTCTCCAAAATCCATAAGGTAAAAAAACTGTTCCAAAGCTCCTGCGCATCAACTGCCATAAATCCTCAGCATTCAGTTAAAGGCAGGAAGCAGCTTACTTCCTACTCCTGACAAGCTTTATAGAAAAAAACCACACCACCAAATAAAGCCCTTCACAGCGTGCAAGAACAGTAGCACTGTGAATTTGTTTCAAAACAAACCTCCTAAAGCCTGAATTTGATGAGCTGAAATGAGCTCCGGCATCAATGCAGGAGTAACTTTTTGACCCGTGTTCAAAACACACTCTGCTGCTCAGTTCAGTCCCTCTGAGCAGCGTCAGTTCTGAGACATAGTCCTGTATTTCAGCTGAAAGGAAAGCTGAAATAACTGAGGCTTAATTAGGTTGAAAATGTACCTGTCAAAGTGCTAGACAGTAATTAAATTTAAAAAATCATGAAAACTTAATGAACATTAACTTTAAAATGTACTGTTCCAAGGTTTCACAATCTACTACACTGCCTGAGGCAAGTAGCTCTCAAATTCCATTGGCTAATTATCTCAAAGTACCAGCACTCACTTGCAGACAAAGGGACACACACAAAAAATGTACCTCAATAGATTTTTTTCACTTTTTTGCTTAAGCTTTACGAACAAAATGTGTATCAAACTAGTGGTCCAGAAAAGAAGCAAAGTAAAACTCTTGGCTAGTACACATTATGATGTAATGCACTACCAAGAAGGCAACATATCCTTTCCTTTAATGTCCCCGTTTTACCTTATTTTGATTGTTAGAACACATTTACATATGTGAGTCTGCTAACCCCACCATCTTAGAGTCACTAACATGAGCAGAAATATCCTAGAATCCCATTCAAGTACATAGAATATCTCATTATTTTAAAATACATGAACTTTTCTTAGCTGAAAGAAAAGATTTGTGCATATTACAGTTTAATTTCTACAAAATAAACCATAACAAAACAATCTGTCTTGCATTCAAGATAAGGGCATAGCTGACCATGAAAAAATGTTATCAAACGTATCTGCCCAATGCTAACAGCAAGTGTTGTAGTGGGGCATAAATATGTAACAGTGTGAGGTAAATATGAAGGACTAAGCTGGATCAGCGTGGAAGCAAATAAGAGACCATTCATTATGTGCTCGAATGAGGAACTCTCAGAGCAAATGACATTTCCCCTCCTCCACAAAGAGACATGTCAACTCAGCAAATAACTGACAAATTAAGTCTACTGGCTCAAGCATAAGCTTGTGGTTAAAAAAGAGAGTGCTGAAAGCAAACGTGAAGCAACGTTTGCTGCCGTTCTGACTGGACCTTACTTTTGGATACAGCTGTAAAAACCCCGGGGGTGCTAATGCTACCTACGCCCGTACAGACCAACTGGCCTCACACTCGAAAAACAGCTTCCATCTCAAATCAACAGAAATTTTTCATCCAGAATTTTGTCTCTTTAACATGAGCTATGCAGCCTGTTTGGTATCCACTTTCAAGAGGGCACTTTCCTTCTCCATGTTTCAGTACCTGTTTGTTTTTCTTTTCCAGATATTCCTGGCACTGTCCTCCCTGGGGAAAGAAGTATCATACATGTTTCATATATTTTTCTGATGCACAAGTGGGCCTCTTAGAAGATGAAAAATAACGTCCAGGAGGCCTTCATGCCCAGCAGAGCATGGCAGACAAGGCTATTCTGGTTCATACTATTCAAATAAGGTTTGTGGTGCTAACAGAGCAGGCGTAAAAAGTCTACTTGTACAAAATTCTGTGGAAGCATACATTACTGGGCAAGAGATATGAAAGCAATCGTAACCCCTTCACACTCTAAATCTTTCTTTCCATCCCATCAGAACATCACATTTAAGTCAAATATTTATTTTTTCCTTTCCATCAACAAAACTATGTTCGTTATCCAGTGTAAGCCATTCTCTTCCATCTTTTTTAACACTAAATTAGCTTTAAGCAGTGTAATAAAGGTCAACTCAAAAAACTATAACACTTATACAACCTGCAGCATAATCTGGAAACTAACTTATTTTTTGCAGCATTGAAGCAAAAGAATAGTGTTACAACAAGAACTGATGCAAATCATGACCAAACATCCAACCATTCTCATCGACTTTTAGAGATCATGGGTCAGTTAAAACTCACACAAGCAGCTTTCATCCTAATTATAGCAGTTTTGATTTCATATTCAAATGGCTAAGGTCCAGCTCCCAGTATTTCATTCACTGTATCAGTTTCCGATACTAAAAGGCAGAATAAGGAAGCAAACACGGCCACAAAAAAACTTTTTCTGAAAAAATAATGCCTCCAGAAGAATCACCACTGGACAGCTTCAGACTTTCACCTCCTGAGTCTAAAAAACCACCACCTCATTTTCAAATACACAGAAAGCCACACAAGGTTTGGATCCTCTTTGTCCTAACAACATCACATAGTAATATAGTTGAAGGCTATAGAACAAGTGAAAAATCATAGAATCATAGAATGGTAGGGGTTGGAAAGGACCCTTTACAGATCATCTAGTCCAATCCCCCTGCAGAAGCACAGTCTCCTAGATCAGGTGACCCAGGAAACTACAGGCCGCTCAGCCTCACCTCCATCCCTGGAAAAGTGATGGAACAACTCATCCTGAATGTTATCACTGAACATATGAAGGATAAGATGGTTATCAGGGGGAGTCAACACGGCTTCACCAAGGGGAAATCCTGTTTGACCAACCTGATGCCTTCTATAAGTGCATAACCAGCTGGCTAGATGAGGGGAGAGCAGCAGATGTCATCTACCTTGACTTCAGCGAGGCTTCTGACACTGTCTCCCACAACATCCTCATCAGAAAGCTCAGGCAGTGTGGCTTGGATGAGTGGACAGTGAGGTGGATGGAGAGCTGGCTGAATGACAGAGCCCAGAGGGTGGTGATCAATGGCACAGAATTGAGTTGGAGGCCTGTGGCCAGTGGAGTACCACAGGGATCAGTGCTGGAGCCAATCTTGTTCAACATCTTCATCAATGACCTGGATGAGGGGACAGAGTGTACCCTCAGCAAGTTCCCTGATGACACCAAACTGGGAGGACTGGCTGATTCCCCAGAGGCTGTGCTGCCATTCAGCAGGATCTCGACTGGCTTGAGAGTTGGGCAGAGAGGAACCTCATGAGGTTCAACAAGGACAAGTGTAGAGTCCTGCATCTGGGAAGGAACAACCCCATGCACCAGTACAGGCTGGGGGTAGAACTGCTGAAGAGCAGCTCTGCAGAGAGAGACCTGGGAGTCCTGATTGATAATAAGCTAAATATGAGCCAGCAATGTGTCCTCATGTCCAAGAAGGCCAATGGCATCCTGGGATGCATCAAGAAGAGTGTGGCCAGCAGGTCGAGGGAGGTTCTTCTCCCCCTCTACTCTGCCCTGGTGAGGCCTCATCTGGAGTCCTGTGTCCAGTTCTGGGCTCCTCAGCTCAAGAGGGACAGGGAAGTGCTGGAGAGAGTCCAGCGCAGGGCCACCAAGATGATCAGGGGACTGGAATGACCACACAAATCTTCTTTCCTCAAGAAGCCAGGTTTAAAAAGCATTGAGAGCAAACATATTTGGCATACTTAAAACAAGTGATGTGAACTCTAGATTACAACATACAAGAAGTGTGTAGCTTGCAGTGTACAATCCACAAGTTTCACAACTAAGGATGGCCCAAAGGCTGCAGTCATATGTCCAGAAGTATGAAATGGAAAGTGTGTGGAAACCTTTTTATAAAACAGAGAATGCCTGTTCAAACAATACCAAGGCACTCAAGTGAGCCTGTAACAACTACAAGGCAAGTTGTAAGGAAAGCTCACAACAGACTAGAAATATTTCTCCTCTTACAGCTACAGCAATTCTGATGTTGGCCAATAATTGTATTAATTCTGAAAGTTGTCCATCAGGTCTAATTTAATCTAGAGCAAACAAAATAATAGCATTAGTTTCCTCCAGTCCACCTGCATCTCCTTGAAATACCACATTTACACAGAAGTGTTTTACTTTATGCATACCAAGGCTTTGGAATTGAAAAGGGGGAGAGCGTTCATATTTGATACCATTTCACATTTCCTTGGACAGGAACATCTCTGCAAAATAGACATTCATGGATCTCTGTTCCTTTCCACCTCTCCTAACTGCTCTCAGCTACCCCCCACTAGAAGCAACACTGGAGCCCAAGGCTGAGGCCAGTGACCTGCCTAGCCACCAGCACCTGTCTCTGTGACCTGACGTTGCTTCAGAACACAGACGGATCCTCTCGAGCTTGAAGTCACATCTCAAAACTGCACACCCCAACCCAAGCCCCTCCCCACGTTGCACTTTACTAACCTTATTTCCCTCACGTGCAGGGCTGACATGTCTCCTTCCATGGCAGGTGAGGAGGATAGTCCAGACACTGCCCCTGGCTTTCAACTTGGCCTCTGCTAAACAACTTCTGGCCCTTGTGTCACTTCTCCACTGCTTTCCCTCTTTGTAACTACTTTCCTCACTTTGTTATTCCTAAAGCTTTCCTCAGACTATTTCTAAAACGTTTCCAAATTAGCCTGTTTTCCCTTCTGTGGCTGAGCCACAGCTGTTCCCAGTTTGCTGACCATTCAACACCTGGGCAGAGAACTAGATTTAACTCTCCACCACAATCACCTGTCTAATACAAAAGGCCTGGCATAGCAGCACTAGTGCAAAAGTGCACAACACAGGCAAGAAGGAAAGAGGGGCAGCAGCCTCAATCTTTAGTCAGCATAGTGCAAAAAAGGATAAACCACGCCAAAGCAGAAAGCTTTTCCAGATATGAAATTGTTCAAGTGCAGAAACCACTGATCTCTTTTTTTAGAAAAAAAAAGGAAAATCGGACTCTCCAGCAGATCTCAAAGAGCAGCTCCTCCAAGGAGAAGGAGGAGAAAGCATCCTCACAGTCACATGAAGTTGTATCAACAAGTTCTTTCTGTCATAATCTTCCCATCCACAAGATGGGATGCAAAAATCTTCAAGAGACCACCTTTCCAACCTGAAAGTATAAGTCAGGTTTCCTAGTTCCTTATAAAGGGGAAACAAAATCTCTGAAACCCAAAAGCCTATGAAGTGGAAGGGAAGGAGGAAGGGAAACAGCTGGATCCCACACAAAGGACTCCAAGCCAGAAACTGCAGTAAATTGGGTGTTGCAATATTCACAGCCAATGATGAGAGCAACAAATGGGGAGCGAAGCAAAGTTTGCTCCCTGGCTGGGAAGCTATAGTCACCCATGGGAGGTTTACACTGCTCTCACCAAAACATAAACACCACAGGACAGTGGTGCTTCCCTCACCCATCTCCTCTGCTCTTGATAAAAATCCCTTCACTTTATACATGTCATGCCAAGCTATTTTGTCATTAAATGAAAGAATTCAATATGAAGTGGTGAAGAGTAAATAAAAAATTAAGATTTACTATGAATTTGAGGCATAAATGTAAATGGGGAAAAAAAAGTACTGTTGCTAGGTACCAGATTAACCCTGAACACAATTGAAAAGAGTTATTTCCAGGTAGAAACTCTCAGCACCAAGACAGCAATTACAAGGTTGCACAAAAAAAAATACTTTGTGAATCTAACATTTAGATTTAATACAAAAAACCCTCAGACATAAGAACTTAAAAACCATGAACTTAAAAGAACATGAAAGGTCACACAGAGAAAGCAAAACTGACCGAAATTGAGACTTTGCATCTTTACTTTTGGAATTTTGGGTAAAAGGGTAAAAGTGGAATTTGACAGAAGCACGGAGAACCTGAGGAGCACCCGTGCAAACAAGAAAGCAGGGAGTTCAACAGACAGCATTCTTCCACCAGCTGATTACATTACCTGTGTGCTCCAAGACAAAAGGTTAGAGTGAATACAGGCATTGTATATGATAAGAACAGAGCAGCCTTTCTTTGCCAGGCTCTGTAAGCTGTCTTCAGACAGTATTGCACAATTTCCATCTTGCTGCAATCAAGGAGATGCAGACATAGATCTGCTGTAAGAATTTTAAAAGAATCCAAGTGAAAGAGCAACACAAGTTAACTCTAGACAGTAAGGATGGAAAGAAAAGCAAACAACAGCTATGACATCTGGAAAACCTCTTTTGGGCTCAGAGCCAACAGACACACTGCCATTACCGGGCATCATCTACAGAAGGCAGCATAAATCTAGGCGATGTGAGCAAATGAGCAGCACCCGTGCTGGTAGGTCTGAAGCTTTTAACCACGCCAAGAAATAAAATGACGTGAAATATCTGCTCTCAGGTAAGCCAGACTGTGCAATGGGAAATACAATGATAAACCAGAGGGGGATTTGAGGCCCCGTTTCGACATTTGTTGTGCCTCTGACCTCCCACCAAAGCCAGATCTAGCACTATTAAGAAGGGAGCTATCTTAGCTTTCATAACCATGATCCTCACTTCCCAGAACTCACAGAAGAAAACAGGAAAGCTAAGAAGACTGTCCCATTTCTCATGGGAATACAGTATGCCAGGTAGGGCCCTGTCATCAGCAGTTTCTGGAAAAAATGGAAACATTGTACAGAGTGAAAGCCTCCTGCTAAAAAGTGAGTGATAAGGCAAAACTGAGCAGTTTCTTTTGATAGTTTCTTTTCTGTGCTGTATGGTTTGGAACAACACCTTGGAGTGCAACAGTTACGTTGTAGTGGTATATATATCAGACTGGTTTGATCCCTGTTTGTTCAATATTTATTACTCAGTGCTCCGGTGCTGAACCACAACCCCCTGGGATTTCTGTATATAGTTTTGCAAAAGATTATTTATTTCTACAGTTCTGATCCTCCTGTTTCTTCCCTCACCCTTCCCCAAGGGGAGAATAGTGGTGATACCAAAACCTTGCCTTAGGGCCAAAATACCTATTTGGGCATTGCACATACTTGTTCATGAACTTAAAGAGATCTCTCCAGTATTATTCCTTCAACCATTTCAAGCAAAAGTGTTCAGGTGGCGTCTGCTTTTGATCAGAAACAGATGTCATCAGAAAAGTTCATACTTCTCCTTTTTATCAGGAGGGTGACATGAGACTGAAGACTCATCTTGCAAGTCACAGTATCACAGAGCAAAGGGGATCCTTTTTTTTTTTTGAGAATCACAGTACTAATTGTGCAAACTTTGAATCACATCTAAGCAAGTGCAGTGATTAAAGGTCACATAGGTGCACTACTCAGGAGCTAAACAAGAACCACAACAGCCCCAAGGAGCTGGTGTCCCCAGCATCAGCCAGTCCTCACAAAAAGCAAAATGAGCTATTTACTGGGAGGCAAGCAGCACGTCCCACTTAGTCCAAGCTGTGTAAATGACATATATAGCCATCAATATCTAAAGTGTCCGGTGGGAATCCCTACATATGCACCTTAGAAGACAAAGAAAAGAACCGAAGGCCTTACATGAATAAAAGAGGGGAATAAAAGTTTTATATTAAACAATTATTTTATCTTAAATCTCTATAAAGAGTAGCAAGCATTAACATAGTTCAACAGAGGCATTAAACAAACTGCTAAATGGCTTAAGTTTGTCTCTTACCTCTTCAGGTACAATGATTAAAGGGTATTTGTCCTCTGATAAGAAGTTAAAAATAACCCACACTTTAAATGCATCTTCATCACTTATCAGCAAAGGACTTTTAGAGAGGTTCTTTTTAGCACAGAGAGTCCAGCACATCCTGTTGAATTCAACTTTGTCAAAGTTTCCTTGAACCTAAAATGAAGAAATTTAACAAAAGAGATTTATATGCATGAATAGCACAGAATAACAGACAAAGCGTAACAGGCTGTCACACAAAAAGCACTGAGAAATTTCTAATTTGCAAGAAATGTCAAAGCCCCAAAAGAGCACTGTAGCAGCCCAGTGTGCCTTCCTGCATGAGGTCTACTAAGGAACTGCTTCCAGCAAAATCTACGTTAGGGTCTAGAGAACAGGTCATACGAGGAGTGGCTGAGGGAGCTGGGGGTGTTTAGCCCAGAGAAGAGGAGGCTGAGAGGACACATGATCACTCTACAGCTACTTGAAGAGGAGTTACAGAAGGTGGGGGTCCATCTCTTCTCTCCAAGAACGAATGATAGGACATGAGGAAATGGATTTAAGTTGCACCAAGGGAGGTTTAAATTGGACATTAGGAAGAACTTTTTCACTGAGGGGGTTATAAAGCATTGGAATGGGCTGCGCACCGAGATAGTGGAGTCACCATCCCTGGAGATATTCAAAAGACATATAGATGAAGTACTGAGGGATATTGTTCGGTTTAGTGACAGGCTTGGCAGTGTGAGGTGACTCAATGATCTTAAAGGTCTTTTCCAGCCGTAATGATTCTATGATTCTACATCCAACCCCCAATTTCTGGTCAATTTAACAACACCTTGACTTCACATGAAGGAGGCTACACTGCATTCTGCATGGTCTCTAGCCCCTTAGCTTCCAAAACATCTTCATAACTTACTTCCAGCTGTCCCTCTGTTGCACTGAGTTACTGACATTTCACATAACAAATTTGAAACCAATATAGCCAAAATTACACGTGGATATGCTATAAGCTATATTGGAACAACAGCTGAGAAAATCCTTTGGTATGTTTTTCCAGTTAATTATTACTCAAACATAAATCTAGTAGAATATTCATAAACATGTAATCATTTATTTCTTGAATGCTAATCCACTTAAAACCTTTCCTTTTCCTCAGACTTGCAAGTCTTCACCTTTTTGATAAAAAAATTCCTCTTCTTCTCACTATCTTTGGTTATACCTAAAAACTGTACATACCTATCTGTGAATTATTTACATATGTAAAAGCCTTCATTTCCTCTATTTTCTTTTCAAACCCTCATTTATGTCAGTGATGAAATCTATTTACCTCCCCCCACAGCTTAGCAATGCCATTATCATCTGGGCATGTGAAGCTGTTTTAGAAGTCAGGCTTCATTGGGCAGGATGAGGAGGAGAGACGGGAAAAAGCACAGGCAAAAGTAGCCAAGGGATGAGGTGCAGGCAAATTAAAGGAAGGAGAAGGAAACCTGGCTTCTAGCTCTTCTTCCAAGAGGTATTTGTTCACTTAGCTGGTATTTCATTTAAGACCTATGTTTCTTGTGTGAATACCCAGGAGGCTGAGGTTGTGGCTATAGCAGTTATTGCCCCTACAGCTTCCATCTTCTGGCCTGTGGCCGGCCTCTTGCGTCATGACTTACACTGGCAGACTGCTCTGCAAAGACTATGGCTTTCTTTTATAGTCTCCCTTTTAGTCTTGGAAATGACTATAAAATGCTTCTTGGCATAGAGTTGGTTTCCTGTTTATTTCTGTCTTTTTCTTCTTCTTTCTTTCTTTTTTTCTTTCCTCCACCCACATCAGTTCATCCACTTCATTAGTCTATCTTTTTACTTAGCCACTATGGCCCACCCGCCACTATATTTGACCACTTATCACACTGGATGGGAAATCATACAGTTTGCAGTGGTGTCCTTAAAGCATCCAAGATGCATGGTTTGGCCTATCTTAAGAAAAATGTCACTGAACATTACTGGTGTTGTTACCACAAAAGAGATGAGAACCTATTTCTTAGCCATTCTTTTTCCAGAATCCAGACTTTATTCTGAAATGGACTTCGTGAGGCCTGTGTGTCATCCAGAGCAAGAACACTGATCAGGAATTATTCAGGAACAATAACCAGACAAGCACACAAGTCCCAACTCTCCAAAATAACCGGTTTGCATCTGTGGGCTTTTTCTAAACGACCAGGCTGGCTGTTTAGTAAAGGATATAATCACAAAATTGTTATTCTGGGGATACTGGGAGTTGGAATGAAATTAAATAGTACCCTATAATGAAGAATAAACTTTTTCCTTTCCAATTTCATGTAGCAATGCCAACTATTCCCAGTACCCACATTCTACATTTGCATGGGGTCAGGAGGAAGGACAGTGAAAATCCCACAGGTAAACCCAAATTTCTTTAGACCTGACTCCATAACACAGAAGTCCTGGCTGTGCTACTTTGGCTTCCTTGACTGGCAATGCTCCACTGTAAGTAGCTACACAGTAATTACTCTGAATGAATAATCTCTCTGGACTGATCATTTCTAAGAAGAATTTCAAAAATTAAAAATATATGAACAGTTTCTAAAGTTACACTTTAACTTACTTGCAAAAGTACTTCAAACTTAGTTAAGAAATTGCAAAAGTAGAAACTTTCCAAACAGGAACTGATGGCAAGAACCCCAGTCATAAACCCATACACACACTGATTTTTCTCCTGTGCACTAGCATATGCTTTTAACTGTACTTCAGAATTTGTCCAAACTATTAGAAGTCACCCATTTAATTTGGAAACTTCCTGGGTAATCCATACTAATAATTCTACAGCAATTATCACTTTTATTTGTGAATCAGTTCAAATGATGAAACACGCAAATGAACTGTCCCCTCTAATCTTAAAACTGCTTAAACTCACAGAGATAAAAACATCATCAATAAGACACCTGCCTTCCCGTTCTAGGAAGTTTCCCAAAATAAAAGACGAATGCAGTAAAACCCATACAACTTTCTAAAACCTGAATTTCTATTAAAACACAAAGTATAACTTCCCATCATCAATATCCTACCAAATAACTCTAAAACATAAGGAAATAGGGAAAATATTTAGCTAAAGTATTGGTAATCATATCAGTTCCAAAAATATAACACATATTGGCAGTGTAACTAGCAGTCACTAAGTTGTCTGAAACATGAGATAACCAGAGGTTTAGAATGA
The DNA here is from genome assembly GCF_028858725.1 of Colius striatus. Lineage (NCBI taxonomy): Eukaryota > Metazoa > Chordata > Aves > Coliiformes > Coliidae > Colius > Colius striatus. The sequence continues at coordinate 11,196,730 of NC_084765.1, forward strand.
TGTCCTTCCTTGTCTCACACCATTATAACTCCTCCCTGCTCTAAATAAGGCATGTTGTAAAATACCACCACCACCATTAAAAAGGAAACATTTTGAATTGTTATTAAAAGACATACATTGTAAATAAATAGTAGATGCTAAAATATGGTTATGAAACCAAGTAAAATAAATTATGAAGACATTACTTTGGCAAGAAACAGCTGTCTCCTGAATGAGACACTTACAGAGCAAGAACAGATTTTGTTTGAGATGCAAGAAAATCCTAGATACATCTCCCTGCTAAGTAACAAGCAGCACAATATTGGAAAACGTGAATTAATCAATATTCATTATCCAAATCCCCTATTTGGGTAAAGGAGATTAGTTGCAAACAATATGCCTCATGCAAACAATTGTGCCTTTCTTGACAATTCTTCTGACAGTTCTACATAAAGAGGCTTTATTGCAGGGTAACACAGGGTTAAGCCAACACTAAAAAACAACTGCATTTAAGAGAATAGCAGAAGTTATTTCAAAAGGTTCCAAAGTCCTCTCAATAAAATTGTAAGTCACTGTTCCATATCTGTTTTAAAAGAAACCTGTTCTTTAAATATTTTACTATTTTTTTAGAGCAAAGTATCTTGAGATCAAAAACATTCTCTTGATTATGTTGCTGTTGCTCAAAACAATTACTTCACCAGAAGATGTATGACTGACAATTGAGAGAACTTCCTTTGTATTTGGGAGTATAAAGCACCAGTCCTTTAGTAGCTTTGCTTACTAGCATAAATCAAGGGCATTTGTTCTACAATCACCCTATCTAAAAGAACAGATTAGGCCTTGGAAGAATGAAAAAAGAAGGAGGTTCTTGTTTGCATTTTTTGCTTGTTTGTTCTAAACAAAGGAGGCATGCTAGGAACCAGTGACTTCATCCCACTGCATGTTGTGTTTTGGCACTGATGTAAAGTCCTCTCCAAAAGATGAGATGTCACAATCAAGATTTTCCCAGTCCACAAAGATAGTTTCTTTTTAAAGAAATTCACTAATTTTTAATGTACCTAAACTGTCTGCAAGCATTTAGTCAGGACTAAATTAGAAAGTGACAGGTAACTTAATCCTGTTCCTTAACATCTTCATCTTGGTATAGGTGTATAACAACACAAGAAACTACATGCAGTCACGCTCTTCCCTGTCATGAGAAAGCAAGGTGGTTTCTCCTTAGTTTTTCAGCAAGGTGCCCCAGAGTAGCTGAACACTAACTATACAGCAATGTGCTTAAGTAGCCAGGGCTTTCATTTTCAAATTAAAATAGTACTTAAATGCAATTGCTTATCATTTCTGTAACTATTTTTCCTCTAAATATACTTCAGCAATAAAGCACAGCTGTATCTGAAAAAGCCTTCCATCTCTCTCTCTTTAACTTTATATTATTGCTGGCAGTAGTAAGCCAATAACAAAAACCACTGTGTTTCACACTCTACTTTGGTCAAAATAATGCAAGGTCTTTTCTTCTTGTTTAAAAGTTGTACACAAACTGCTTGGTCTCCATTGAATCTTGTAGGAGCTCAGACAGCCAATATGAAGTGGGAACAAGACAACAAACTTCTTAGGGACAAAGCAAGATTCTTCAGCATCAAACTACCAAGACATTGAGTACCTTTATGTGTACTAACAGTCAACAACTCCCACATAAGATAGGATGCTATTACTGAGAGAAACCCAGAATAGAGAGGCAGAGGAGCTGATAAATCTTAGTGAGCTATAACAAGCTTCTACTTCTTCCAAGCTGCCAGACTTCTACATACGTGTGTATATATATGTATGTATGCATATATATCTCATATCTTCCAGCAGTATTAAATGTAGATTAAAGAAGCATCAGAAATCAGCAAATCAGGCAAAGGAATTTGCATAATCTGCAACATTATAAACTTGACAACATTATAAAAGAATGCAAACACCTGTGCACCTATGCAGCCATAACATCAAAGTTTGAAGATTTCTGGGGCTAGCCCCTAAATGTACAAGACATTAGAGGTATTGAATCTGATATGTTTGCACTACCCTGTGGGCTGGTTTGACAGTCTAGACCGGTATCTCAGCAGTTACTGAAAAAAAATTACTGAAAGTTACTGAAAAAAAGCAGGAAGATAGGGTTTTTTTTTACTTCCAAAACCAGACACTACCCATCTTAGTACCACATGGGGAAGGGAGCAGAGGAAACCCTGCTGGCTTTCCAGAGCTTCCCCCAAAACAAAGCACAGCAGAAGTCTGAAGACAGCTCATACACAGAAGGAGAGATCTTGCAAGACCAAACTTAATAACATTCCCTAATGTCATCACTGTAACTATTTGAAAGGATTTATTAAAATACCTTGTGAATACACATTAGAGATAAATGGATAAAGATTTTTGTCCTTCCTGTCGTCTGTATAACTTCAAGAAGCTTCCAAATAAATTCAGGCTGAGGTGCTTTGTTAGTATGAACATGGCTCTGCATGAACACAGTTTAGACAATGACCAGATGTAACAGGAAACAGAAACCAAGGAGAGAAAAAAGAAGTAGAGAACAGTGCATTCTTCCATTTTGAGGTGCAGGCTCTCCACAGTATATGACCCATCACAACCACACAGGCACACTCACAACCAGAGTATCTTTACACCAGCAAGCTTCCTGCAAGCAGAAGTCTGATGTAAAGACATTCTTATACAAAACCTGATAAAGGGAAAAACAGAACACAAGGATTCAAAGCTTACCTTTTCCAAGATGAATTTGTTTAGATAAGGCATGTAACCCTGATTGGAAACTGGTCCTTCATCATCATCCCTAAAGTGCTCTTCCAAGGCCACTGGATCGTGGGGAACATTTAACACTGTGCACAAGTTGTGAGAAAGGACCTAAGGACAGAAGAGAAATCAGTGACCCTGCTGTCGACCTTAATCATGCTGCATTCCCTGCACAGCAGACCTATGATTTGCAAAAACCATGCACAAAGTGACACTTGAATGGCAGCACAAGTTCTGCCCAGCAGATTTTTGGCAAAAAACAAAATGTAACTAAAAAAGTTGACTCCAAGGATTGAACGGCTTCAGAGAGTTGCATGTTTACAGAAGCAATGGGATCACGGAGAAGGGCATTCCTATAGAAGTGCAAACACAGCTACTGCAGCTACCCCTTGTACACATATACTTACACATCTGAAAGCCGGGAGAGGCATGCAGAAACACCACAGTAATATTTACAGAGTGCAATTAGATAGCTACTGAAAACAACCACAAACACCTAGTCTTTGAAATTAGAAGTATTTACTACCCAGTGAAAATGAGTAAAAAAGAAAACAACTCAATATATACTTCCAGCTTACAAAGAAATGACCACTCAAATTAAAGCATTAACTACAGAGTTCTCTCATCTGCTTCCTTTTATGTTGCTTCTCAACATTCACCCCAAGTTTGAGTTAGCCAGGGAAGAGTAACATCAAAGAAAGGGGAAGGGTTTAGCTGTGCTTCTCAAATTTTTATTTTAAAAAGGTATTTGCATGAATTATGTCATGAACCAGCACTCATGTCTGTTCTTGAGAAATTACCTTCAAGAAGAGGCTACACGCTTGATTAGTTTTAAGGAAGTACTGAACTACTGAAAACTTCAATGTTTGCCAGCGCATCGCTTCAACTTGGGCTGAGTTTCACATGCACAAACTGCCTCGGTACCAACAACAGGAAGGCAGAGCCTGGGTAGCAGCCACTCCTGTGCCACCAGCACTTGCCTAAGAAAGGCAAAGCGATGTGCCTTTCGTTGCCTACACTGCCTCGAGTTGGGTCAATCCTAGAACATTCTGCCCACTGGGTCTTAAGCACACTGTCCCTCGGGATCCCATTCCCCTCGGCATGATGCAGGGTTAAGCATCTGAAGACCATGTACTAGCCACAGGACTGTGTTAAAAATGTAACTTCGGATACCCACCAATGGCTTGCACTGAAAAAAAAAACCTAATTAAGAACCAAAAGTTAAAAATACAGGTAAAACAAAACTACTTACTACCTCTGTAGTAAGGCAGAGGTAAAACAGGTTGCATCTTTTGAAAAGGCATGCTGCTTATGGGGTTTTTTCTTTTGTCAAGTCAACAACTATATGGCACAGACTGCAACTGAATTTTGGCATATGTTTTACGTTTTCACTGAGCAATATAAAATTAAAACAATAACAAAAAAAAATCCAGACCAAAACAATGCAAAGAGAAAGCAGTAAAAAGACATGCAGAAAATTTATAAGTGGATCTATTATATATCTACTCACAGGCATAAAGCAGTTGAGATGGAGTAGCTGCAAAACAAGAAGTAAAATCTAAAGTCATCAAAGTCTAGGAAATCAAACCCATGCCACACACTTCAAACATCTGGGCTCCCATCCCTACATAAAAATAATGTACACTCCTTATCATGCATAAGAAAAGTAGACATGCAGAGTCTAAGCATCACCTAGTCTAAAATCCTACAAAGACAGACCAAGAAGCAAGTTCAATCCATAGGAGAATTCCTCTCTGCACACCTCCGAAGTTACACTTCCTTTTTGAAATGCCCACATTTCCACCAGAAATAGGTATTTTCCCTGCCATATGCTAACATTAGGCCACTGGAGCTAACCAGGGGCAAAAGTTTAAAAATAGAAAAACAGTAGCATCATTCATATTACAACAAAAGCTGTATTCCTCAGAGCAGCAAAACAGTATTTAGAAGTTATCACGTTTCACACTACCTTCCATTAACAGTATATTTCCCTTCAGCCTGTCTTTGTTTTCAGCTACCACATCAAATCAAGTATTTGAGTCCATATGATTTATATAAGGAGGGAAAAAACCTGTACTATCATGCGTGTTTCCCCTTCTATTTAAGGTTTCTGTGATTATTTGTGGAAGAATGAAGGATTCCTGAATTTCTGAGAGAAAAAGATGATCTCAGTTTTCCAACCAGACTGTAGCTGCTAATAACTAAAAAGAAAACTCAGCTAATAAAAGTACTTTGAAAGCACAACTGATTTAACCTTATTAAAAAAAAAAGTATCTCAATAAAACACTTTCTTATCGTGTCCTTTCTACATGTTTCTCTTCTCCCTTTTTTGGCCTTCTTCCTGTGCTTGGGTTCTCAGAAACTTAGGTGGTTTTCCACATCAAATGACCAATTTACCGGGAAAGAATTCCACTTTCAATCATTCTGTAAGATCTGCCTTATCTCTCCTGTGCCCAGTGCTCTCTTTTCATAACTCAGGAAATTCCTCAGCGCCTGCCAAAGCCTGCCATTCTCCAACACAGCCAAGTGCCAGCTGAATTCTTCTGTTGCAGGCTAAGCCTGAAAAATTCTGCACTGAGGTCTCATTTTCATTTGTTTTGTTCTCTCAGGTCACATTATCTGGACCATGATATACTCTATTTTAATGATCAATTTTAAAAAGAAAAAATATCTAGCAGAGTACTAGGTTAACTGGAGTACAAAAATCACCTTGCCTTGCAGAAGCTCCATCAACCATGAGGAAGTTTTGCACCAGTAAGAATTATTCCCCACCATGCCCACAGGGTTGCTAGGCAGCTTTTTCTTTCAGCACTTATTATGCTCTGGATGCCACGTTTAACAATCTACCTACCAGAGCCAATCCCTACCCCAGCCCAGAGACTCATCTCTGTGCTGCAGCAAATGGAACCAGTGTTGGTCCCCAAACTGTAGTCCCTAAGGCAGTACAAGTGGTGTGCAAAGGGCTCACAAAACCAGCACAACTGTTTTGTCTTCAATGAAAAGTTTCCTAAGAAAGATGCCTAGTGGCAATACTGAAGGGCGTTCTGCTCTAAATGTAAATAACTGGATGAAACGAGTGAGCTGAACATCAAAAGTTCTTACACACCTTGGATTTACTTCATTTATGGCCTGTCTCATGCTGCGTTACCTGGAGTGCAGATTTCCACCCTAAGAGTGCGGATCTCCAGCTCTGCTCCACCACAGTTGCTCCCCTCTGAGCTCCCATTTTCCAAAACATTGTTCTTCCAAAACTTAAGCACGTGCTGAATTGTTACTGTCTGAGTAGTTCCATTTAACCTTGTCCATAAAAGTGATCTGCATTTCTAAAGGGGAAAGGAAGATCTGCTAGACTACTTACTGCTCAGTGACAGAAAATTTGGCCCAGATGATAGTAGGAGCATTAACAGGGCAGACTAATCCTACAGCAGCTATTGCCAGTTTCTTCAGTGCTTTTTTCTTCTTCCTTTTCCATCTTTCAGTGGGGTCTTCTCCCTCCCCCGTCTCTTTGTAAGATTTTTAAATGTTGGCATCGCAGATCCCGACAGCTCCATTCAGTGGCTTCATGTGAATTCATTCCAAGACATTCTTGGCTCATCTCTTCCTGACATCCATGTCAGCAGCTAGCCAGCCAAAATAAAGCTACTCACAAGTACATCCCCTGTTCCTTTTTTGACCAGTATGGAAACCAGCATTGTATATGCTCCCCATCACAGGCAAACAGTCTTTTCAAACAGGGTGCATCTAAGCATACAGTTTCTTGCATCACAGCATCTCCAACGTACAGCTTCCATGTCTACTCAGGTAGCAAATGCTGCATTCAAAGTCTCATTGTTTCATATTGGGGTTAGTGCAACAATCACTCTCCCACTCAGATGAAAGGATTCAAGCCTGACCTCCACCAGCTCACATTGCGACAGTAGAGCCCTTTGCCCACATCACTTCTCCATTCCATCATTTGCTCCCTTCTTGGGTACTCACAGACCCCTTGTCACTATTTTCAACAGTCTCACACTTCCTCCTTCTTTCAGTATCAGCACATCCCTTTTTGCCCCCAATCACAAACTGATCCCAGCCTGCAATCATCCAATTGCCAAGAGAATTGCCTTTCTGCCCTGCAGCTCCCAGCCCTTAAGAGCTCCTAGTAAACATTTTCCATCTACCCTGCCATTCTTTTACATCTTCCTTGAAACCAGCTGACAGAACCTCAAGGACAAAGGTTAAAGGGGCTGCTGATGGCACTGGCAGCTGCTCCTCTCAAGCGCATTCTCTCATGGCGCCGTTGTTTCCCAATGCCTCCCCTTTTAGTTTACAAGCTGCCTTGATTTACCAGCTCTTCTGGCAGAGGGGCATCCCTCCCCTCGCACCTCCCAGGCACCATTGCTCATGGCTACCCAAACACAAATGCTTCTGAGACCTTCTAATACCATGAGAGTACAAGTCTCCATAGTGAGTCATAATGACTAATTTCCTACCATCCTTCACTGTTGGACAAAGTCAATTGTCCAGCTGGGGTCCTGCCCACTTGTCCCAGGCTCTCAACCTTTCCACTGCCTTGCTACATTGTTCGAGGTCTTCCTCTCCATTCAGACTGTCCTTCTTGCCCATGATTACACCATTCTTCCTCTTCTAACCAGCCACTGACTTCCTATTTAGTAAAATGGCAAATTAAAGACAAGAAGTATAAGAATCCTGTAACATCCTAGATAGAAAACGTAATCTGCTCTTTAATTGTAAGACTGACTAGTAACTTTGGTCACTCATATATTATGGGCTGGAATGAGAGCATATTTTCACCAGGTGCTCACCATCCATGTCCTGCAGATACCATGTCAGGAACTCAAGACTGAAAATCCACTCCAGTGGTAGCACACAAAATAAACCCAAACCAGCCAAATAATCCCACTGCCTAAGCAGAGACAAATCACAAAGCAAAGTAAGGAAAAGATTCCAGAGAGAGTGTAAAAACTAACTGGTATGCCATTCTTCCCAAGATCCAGTCATACACATGCACTACAAGGAGTACTGCCAGCTACTAAGTGTAACTACATTTAAAATCACTGTGTTTCAAGGTCTGGATGAAAAGCAGATCAAATGCTGGCATGTTATAGAAACTTATTTTAAAGGTCCACTTTAAAATTGCAGACTGCAAGAAAGAGGAAATTGGATTTAAATATAGGAAAGCAAATATCTGCGTGTAGCTTGTACTCAAACCACAACAGCAGCTATAACTGCATGCACAAATCTTACACTGCACCCTTGCTACGTCAGTGTTTGAAAGTGCTGGAACAGACTGTGGTTGTGTCCACACTTAAAGGGGCAATTTAAAAAGAGAATACACAAATCTTTTTGCTGATATAGAAGAAAAAACAAAAGATAAGACCTGCAGCCAGCATACCAGTAGAACTTCTGAAGATTAGTATTTAGGTAAGAAAAACTCACCAGTGCACACTGGAAGAAGATAATATTAAAAATTACAGAGAGGACTGATTTGACTGTCTCTTTTCTCAGCAGCTCAGACCACATATAAAAGATATAAACCGTTAAAAGACATCTCATGAAATGCTTACTATACCAAGTCCTAGTTTTCCCTCCAAGCATTTGCTGATTCTCCAGACTATGAAAGAGACCCAATTCACTCACCTTCATCCTTTTCCTCTAGGTGTATTAAATACAAAGCGTGATCAAACCCTTCAGAGTGGGGCCTCGGCTATATAACATGTTAATTTTTCTCACAGTAATTAATAACAATTACTTTTATTAACGTTTCAAAGATCACTTCTAGGTAGAGAAACCAGAAATGGTTCTCCTTAACAACGGATATGTCATACTTAAGACCTTCTATGCAACATGATGGCAGTATTTTACACTGGATTATCCCACTCAAAGTTCTGTTGTCAGTAAGTTTCCTTATTCAGGAGGGAAGAGTTCAGCAAGTTACAATATCACATGCTATTCTCAGAAAACAAATAGATTTTTGCTGGGTTTTTTTAACAGCAGTTTCACTAAATCGTTCATCATATTTCTCTAATGTCACAGATCTCTACTAACTTGTTTACCTCAAAGCCTCATCTCTCCATTTTATTATAGGGGTGCTACATCTTCCTCATGGTAGTGTAGATAAGAAATACTTTATTGTGAAATACCTTCTTGGCACAACATAGCCCTAAATCAATCAGTCAGCAACTTGTTTTGCTGTCCTTCTCCTGTATCAATGTGGAGCTACTGCCACAATGTACACCTTTGCACCCCAGTAGGCCTATCAGTTTGACAGCACATTCATCACTTGCCACAACAACCCTACAAAAGAGTATTCTCTACCCTTTCTCATGTTTCCTGAAAGCTAATTCTTGGTGGCCACAGGAGAAGGCAGCAGCCTGATTTCAGATTTGTTTCTGCATTCCCAAATCCCACAGTTGCCCCTTCCCTCAGGAGTCTTTGCATCACAGACAGACCTTCGCAGACTCGCAAAGACACTTTTTTTTCTTCCTTTGCCTCTCACAGATTGACAGCATGAAACATCAAAACTGTTTAGGAAGATGTTTGACAGGTAAAGAGGGGAAAGGTTAATTTCCTCACTTCTTTTTATTTTTTTTTTAACTTTACTCCATCAAAGCAAGCTGTACAAACCCACCAGCGCCCTGCCTGCTTCTTTAACCATTTAATTCACCCCAGCACCTGTGCAACCACGCCAGCTTCTTCACCACCCAGCATGCCAACACCTCCTGGATGACTGCACAGAACACACAAGTCATGGCAGCGCATACAGTGTGACAGGAGAACAGGACTCCTTTAAAAAGTGGGATGGTAAAAAGTGCCTTTCTGCAGCCTACTTCAGGAAGTCCTGCAACACAGATAGTCACTTTCATGACACCACCTGTAAAAGACCAGGGACCTGAACACGTTTTCAGCTTCAGCTCGCTGCCAGGTCTGGCCTCTTGCCTGACTCCTGCCTCACGGTAACTTCTGTCTGAGTTGAGCTTTATCTCACAGACAGCAGATTGGCCCCAGCCACAAAAACGAGAAGGGGAAGAGGCTGCCGTTTGCAGCACATTGCGTGATGAAGACATTTATTACATAATGCTGAAAACAAGGTCCATTAGCGACTGATCATGCTTGGAACTACCACCCACAGCACGGTCACTCTCGCTCCTGCAGTTAATGCCACAAAGAGCACAAACTTCAGGTGATTGCTGCAGCCAGCACAACTCTGGCACTCAGAACAAGGATCCACAGTGTCAAATGTCAACAGGTGTTGCGTTCGTACTCAAAATATTTATTTAGCCAGATTCCTGCTATTATTCCCAGGCCAAGGCAGTCCCGTAAAGCAGGGCCAAGATGAGATTAGATTCAGTACGCTGCCCAAGAGCTCTTTTAAGAGCAAAAACATTACTTCAGCATATAAGCTAAGGAAAGAATGGCACAGTTGGAGTCTCTTGACTAGTTCTCCTGTTTATATCCAAATAAGAGAGCTCTGTAGAACCTCATCCTCCCCTTGGCAAGCTATGAATTTCAGTTGGATGCAGCCAGTCCCTATAGATAGGACCTTGTGGCTACTCCACAAAAGATTTTGGTCAGAATGGGTACCAAGGACACGCGGTTGAAAGCAGACTAGGAGCACAGCAAGGGTTTGTGCACTGACATCTCGGGGATGACGAAGTGCTTGCCTGGGCAGAATGAAAATAAGCTGAGAGCTCCCTGAGACCAAGGAAAAGCCCGTGCAAGCTTCCTGCGGGACAGAGGCACTCAGGAGCCACAGTGACTGGCAATGCCATGCGACCAACGACAGCCTCAATGAAGAAAGTGCAATTTATGGCCCCCAAGGGAGGTCTGAAAACAGGCAGTCGCGGCCCCTGGTTCAGCCCCGAGCATGACCGTTCAGGCCTCATGTCCCCCGGCACCCCGACTTCCACTGTGGAGGCGGCTGGCAGGGACCCCCAGGCCCATGTCACAGTCCTTCACACCTACGGCGACAGCCCCTCACATCCACATCGGGCCCCGGCCCCACACCGCGTTCCTGGGCTCGCCATCCCTGTCTCCCCGCTACCCACGGCCGGACCCCCCCCTCCAACTCTTGCCTTGAGCTGGGACTTGGAGACCTTCCCGCTGTGGTCGAGGTCGAGTGCGGTGAAGGCGTGCCAGATGGACTTCAGCAGCTCCTCTTTGAGGCCCACCATGGCCGGCCCGCCGGCTCCCGCTGCCCCGCTCCCGCCGCCGCTCTGCCTTCGCTTCGCCTCGCCTCGCCCGGCCCGGCGCGGCCCGGCCGCCACCGCCCCCGCACCGCCCCGGGGGCGGGTGCCCGGCCCCGCCCGCCCGCCGCGCACCGCCCGCCCGTGAGGCGCGGGCACGGCGGGGTGGGCCGCCAGGCGCCGGGCACAGGGGCTGCCGCGGGGCCCCTCAGCCCCAGGCACCGCGGAAAGCAACGCGCGGGGACAGCGGCCTACAGCGGAGCGAATGAACTGCGAGCCAGAGAACGGCGAGAGGGCTAAACAAAGCCACACTTCACCGCAGCGGTACGGGATAGCATTGGCAAGGGAGAAGAGGCAGGGTTACGGGGGTTTGGGGATGTTTAGAGGCGTTTGGTTATACTCGGTGTGAGCTGTGTGTGTCTTAAGTACTCTTAAACGTTCTAGATTCAGATTGGAGAAGGGTGAGAGCAACTGCTGTGTGAGGACTTGAGATGGTCTCCACACTGCCTGGCTTTCGGGCAGATTTCTTCATGGTAGGTCTCAACTAAGAATATGAATATAGCTGCCTCTAAGCCAGAAATGGCAAGAAGGTAGTGCTGCAATATACATTGCTTTGAATACTGCATCTGAGAACTTGATTGTGAGCTGTGTACTGTGAAATAAGTGTTCATTAAAGTGCCAAATTTCAGACACCTAACAAACATGGAAAATTTGTCTTTTTGTCCAGTTTTAGTCTTCCTTCAGCTGCACTGTCAGAACAAAAATAGCATTCTGAAAGTGCAGCTATCGGGCAGGTACAGCAAGATGTATCTTTTGCACCAGGTGAGGGTTGTTCATTATGATCCCCATAAGAAAGGCACCCCAAGTACCACCTAAATGCCACTTATTGGAGCCAACACTATAACGGAGAGGACAGCACAAATCATCTGGTATTACTCCATGTGCTGGGAGCCCTGAGTTGCGTAGCATCAAGGTGTGGCACATCACACAGATCCTGACCATGTAAAAGTTACACCGTTTTGGTCATTCAAGCTATTATAGAATTTTCTTACAAGGCGTTGTGGTTTAACCCCATCCGGTAACTTAAGCCCCATACAGCCCTTCACTTAGTCCCCTGCACTGAGATAGGGGAGACAATCAGAAGGGTAAAAGTGAGAAAACTGTGGATCAAGATTAAAACAGGTAAAGCAAAAGCCACACAAACAAAGCAAAACAAATAATTCATTCACCACCTCCCATGGGCAGGCAGGTGCTCAGCCATCCCCTGGAAAGCCAGGCTCCATCACGTGTAACGGGTACTTGGGAAGACAAACACCATCATTTCCAACATCCTCTTCTTCTTTCTTCTTCCCCCAGCTTTATATGCTGACCATGACACCATGCAGTCTGGGATACCCCTGGGATAAGTTGGGGTCAGCTGTCCTGGCTGTGTCCCTCCACAACTTGTGCACCCCCAGCCTCCTCACTGGTGGGGTTGGGTGAGGAGCAGAAAAGAACATGACTCTATGTAAGCCCTGCTCAGCAGTAATGAAAATATCCCTGTGTTACCAACACTGTTCACAGCACAAATCCAAAATATAGCCCCATACCTATGAAGAAAATAAACTCTATCCCAGCCCAAACCAGCACATAAGGAAACAACTCTATACATCATTTCTATTGCCAAACAGAAAATGTTAACAAGAGAACCTCTTGCTGCATTTTCAGATAAAGAGCAGGCCACACAGGGAGTACAGTCACAGGCACCATGCAGGAGATGCCCACAGGCTCCTCTGATACAATCAGACAGATAAATTTATGCCCCAGCCACAGGACACACATGGCCCCACATGGAAGTGGTGGCCAGGCTGGATGTGCAGCACATGCCAAATAGGCACAGCCCTAACTTACGTGGATCACTCATCCTCAATGCACAGTGGTCTTCTGGTCAGGATCACAAGAGATGAGCAGACAGCAAATTTTGCAGAAGGAAGCACTTTTAATTCTTGTACTTGATAACTCATGAAATGAGTTTTCTCTCTGCAGGAAATTAGAGACTAGAAATATCCACCGATTTCCAGTGATTTTTATTCTTTAGTGTCTTCTCTCTTACAGCAAGTTACAAACACTCTTGTGATGCAGAGAATCATAGAATGGTAGGGGTTGGAAGGGACCTTTAGACATCATCTAGTCCAACCCCCTGCAGAAGCAGGTCACCTAGATCAGGTCGCATAGGAAAGTGTCCCGGTGGGTATTGAAGACCTCCAAGGAAGGAGACTCCTGCAGTTCCTGCAGCCTTTCCTTGTAAGGAAGATGCTTCAGTCCCCTGATCATCTTGGTGGCCCTGCGCTGGACTCTGTCCAGTACTTCCCTGTCCCTCTTGAGCTGAGGAGCCCAGAACTGGACACAGGACTCCAGATAAGGCCTCACCAGGGCAGAGTAGAGAGGGAGCAGAACCTCCCTTGACCTGCTGGCCACACTCTTCTTGATGCATCCCAGGATGCCATTGGCCTTGGCCACGAGGGCACATTGCTGGCTCATGGTTAGTTTATTATCAACTAGGATTCCCAAGTCTCTCTGCAGAGCTGCTCTCCAGCAGGTCAATCCCCAGCCTGTACTGGTGCATAGTAACTCAGCAGCACACTAGAGAAACACAACCTATCTATCTTATTGACCAGGCATATCCTAACAGCCTTCCCCCTCTGCCATAGTTCTTAGCTTTTTTTCTGCATAGGTTATTCAGGACTTTCAAATCCCCAAACAATTATTTATGCTCTTTCCTCAAGACGGATGGTATGAACCATACAATTAACATCAACAATTAATTGGATTCAGTTTCTTAATGGCCTTGATTTGCTAACATTATAGCCATTATTACCAGAAATAGCTATCATCTTGGAATACATTAGCACTTTTCCAGTTTGACCACAGCTATTCCACTTAATGAGGAAGAAGGCAACTCCTGTATATGCAGATATGCAGATGACCTAACAAACTATTTTGTTTGGCATCTGAACAACCACAAGGTCATCAGTAATACAGAAAACACAAAGTGCATTGAAAAAAGTGAAGTTCTGTGAAATGTCACTGAGGGAAAGCAATTAAGACAGTTCACATATGAATCTCTTCATGGCAGGGACTTAATTTCTGTTTTGAAGAGAGTTCAGTGATTTCTGGCCACTCATAAAAACCACACAGTAGAAAAATGAAACAAAATGCCTCATGGAGTAGTTGTAAAAAAACCCCACCTGTGTGCTTCTCTCAGTTCTTTTTGCTGACTTCTGTTATTCCTGATTTAAATGACATGCTAATATCCTTTGCCAGAATAGGACTTCTTTTCCATTGAGAATATAAATAGCTCCAAATCAATAGGTTAACAGCCATGTCTAAATGTTTCATTAAAATGAGTAGTTAACATAGGCTTCAGCTGCTCCAGCTTTTGGTAACTTAATAAAAAAAGATACTTCCAAGTTATGCACAGAACTAGTACATAACTTTATAGAAGCATAGTTTATATAAATAGCTGAAATAGTTTTTATAGGATGAACGAATTGAGCAAAACCAGTTAAACTGAAGTTCATATGCAGACATGAAGTTGCTGTTGAACAAAACCTTTGTTTTCTATGCTCACCCAAAATAACTTTAACAAAAGTTACAGGACTAATTGCACCCACACCCTAAGCATGAGTTATTTAAAGCAACTCTTCTGTTTTAATGTACTAGTCTGAGTCTTTGCTTATCAAAGACTTTACATTATACCCTTTGATGATAAGACTGACATATAACTCATAGAATATTAACTAACAACTATCACATTTAACCATGAAGCCCTTGATACATAAACTCTGAATCGCCTGCATGGTAAACAAGTAAGTTCTGACACAACTGAACATACTTCTGCTTTCCTGAAAGTCGCCTGAGACCTCAGCAACTTTATTTTAAATCTGTGCTTATTCTAATCTTGTTTGCCTACCACAGTTAAAAACACAACTGAAGGGTGGTGAGCAGATCAGGGAGGGACAACTGGCTCACAGCCTCTTAGAGTGACTCATGCTTTCAGGAAGAAACTTTAGTTAGACCTTGCTGAGGCTTAACTTTAAGAGGTCAATCACTTCTCTCTCCCTCCTCCCCGCACAAGATGAATTACTCCTTGTTAGGCATTTATGCACACTGAACAGTTACTAATTTTGTTTTGTGCCCCTGAGTCAGTAAAAATGCCATCAAGGAAAGAACTCAGACACATCAACAGCTCACAGTTTTCTGGTCATTGTTAGCCTAGAGAAAATCTTCCTGAACTGCGGAAAGACAAGTTATTTTCAGTCTCCATAAGAAAATGAATTAAAACAAACAGAAATTGAAGACCATTAAGCCAACTTTGTAGCAAACCATGTTTTCAGTATCCACCATTTCACAGCAATGTTTCAGGAGAAAATAAAAACTAAAGCAAACGTTCATGATTGATGCGTTACAGTTTCTGAACAGACTAGTTTCACTCACCATAAACCATCTCAAGGAAGCATTGAGGGACCATGTAGAAAACAGTAAGTATATTACACTGTGTGTGTGTGTGTGTATATATATACACACACAGAGTAAGTATATATTACACTGTAATCCAGTCCTCAAGCCATTTGAGGAATAAGGCTTTTCTATTATTTTAAAATGCTTTTCAATTAATAGAAAAGTTTTAAGTTTTACCTCTGGCCTTACACATGTGCCTTAAATTCTCAGTGAAACTGCGTAGAAAAGAAGCACAACAATTATTTTAGGTGGAACAGGAAGTAGCATTAGATGCTGAATCAGAATGGCAGCTCAGTCTCTCCTACAAAAATAAACATTTCCATTCACTTGTAAGACTTCTAGAGCAATCTTTGAAGTGATTCCAGTAAAGCACACCTACTTTACTATAGTTTTCTGCTAAACATATGCTCAATGCATGCATTTATATTCAAACTTCACAAAAGAAATGTAAAAGGTAAACCACAGAGCATTAAGTTACTGTTCAGTTCCTCCCTGGTAACACACATCTCACTGCACTTGTAGCTGATAAGGTATTTCTCACCGAGTTACAGAACTCACTGTAGAACAGAATACCACAGACACTTTACTTGCAGAAAGAAAGATGAAATTAAATCCCAGGTCTGTACTGCAGTAACCATCTGCAGTAACTCATGTTTTAGCATGGAAACTGGAGAGAGACATGGTCAACAGAAAAGGCCATTTAAGCAGAGTTAGTGTAGAAGACCGTCAATCAATATTGACTCGGTGTCTACAAGACCAAAAGGAGATTAAAATCCCATTTGCTAAGGCATGGAACAAATACATGGGGAGATTCTATGCTAAACAACAGTCAAGTAGCTGAGAGTAAAAAGAGACAAGAGGAAACCTCAAGAGTAGTGGTTGGTGACACTACTGAGGGTTGGGAGCAGAAGGTATTTTTCCTGCCCCACTGTCCCTATCCTGCAGAAGACCTTGCCTGAACGCTTTCATTAGTCATGTGTTCTGTTGTGACAATTAATAGATGAACATCTCCATCAGAATGAAGGCTGAACGTTCAGAATCTTCTGTACATAAATGGTAATTCAGTTAGAGCAGCAGTTCTTATGTCCATCAGCCCACCTATATGGCAGTAACCTTAGGTGTATTTAGAAGATCATTAATTATAATTAGACCAGTTATTTTGTTTTCATCTTGAGTCAGAAATCCGTTTGATATTGCATATTAGAAGTGAGTCAAATGACTGGCAAAACAAAGACTTTTAAAAACAATTCTTCAGATTTTTCAAGACTATCCAGAATCTGAAATACTTTTTAAGCTCAGATCCCTGAGCAACATGTTAACAGTAATAAATTGCTTCCTGTTTAATTAGGCACAGCAGTATTCTTTCCTCAGGGTACCTCCCTTTCCCCTACCCCAATCCCATTATTCTTTGGGAAGATAGCATCTTAATCCAATTTCAACTATTTAAACAGAAGTGAGACCTTAATTTCCTATGTGCTGTCCCACTCCGTTGCTGCTTCTTCCTGCTTTCTGCGGTGTTTCTTGAGAGGAGCACCCGTGTGTCAGCTCGGCAGTCTCCAAATGGGGGAGCTCACAGCTCTCTCAGATGGTTTACACAGTTTGCTGAAAGCAAGTACGATCCAGGAAGGGAACAGTCCTGCTTTTGACTCTTGCTGGCCATGGCTTTAGTCCAGAGTCCTCATGCACAACTATAGCAGTGATATTCATAGGTAGCACACATGCACAGAATCATAGAATCATAGAATGGTAGGGGTTGGAAGGGACCTTTAGACATCATCTAGTCCAACCCCCCTGCAGAAGCAGGTTCACCTAGATCAGGTCACATAGGAACATGTCCAGGTGGGTCTTGAAGACCTCCAAGGAAGGAGACTCCACAACCCTTCTGGGCAGCCTGTGCCAGGGCTCCCTCACCTGAACAGTGAAATAGTTTTTTCTATGTTTAAGTGGAACTTTTTGTGTTCCAGCTTCATCCCATCACCCCTTGTTCTGTTGCTAGCTACTATAGAAAAAAAGGATGTCCCAACCTCCTGACACCCACCCTTTAGATATTTATAAATGTTAATAAGATCACCCCTCAATCTCCTCTTCTCCAGACTAAACAGCCCCAGTTCCCACAGTCTTTCCTCATATGAAAGATGTTCTATATCCCTGATCATCTTGGTGGCCCTGCACTGGACTCTCTCCAGCAGTTCCCTGTCCCTCTTGAGCTGAGGAGCCCAGAACTGGACACAGGACTCCAGATGAGGCCTCACCAGGGCAGAGTAGAGAGGGAGCAGAACCTCCCTTGACCTGCTGGCCACACTCTTCTTGATGCATCCCAGGATGCCATTGGCCTTCTTGGCCACGAGGGCACATTGCTGGCTCATATTTAGAATGGTCTGGGTTGGAAGGGAGCTTAAAGATTATCTTCTGTAATCCCTTTGCCATGGGCAGGGACACCTTCTACTATGGCCTGGCCTCAAACACTGTGAGGGATGGGGCAGCCACAGCCTCTGGCCAACCTGTGCCAATGCCTCAGCACCCTCACAGAGAACTTCTTCCTAATATCAATCGAAACTTACAAGTTATATACTGAATCGCATGTATGGTAAAATCACAAGGATGCATCTTCCAAGCCTACAGAATCAAGGGAGTGGGTGCACGTGAAAAAAATAAAAGCCCAGCTACCTGAGCGTCAGCTCAGGTATGAATAATGCTCATTCACTTCTGCAGAACAAGGTGATTTCTAACAATCAGAGTTGAGTGTTCTACTAGCACACACACCCTTGAAGACAAAAATGTAGCGTACAGTTGACTATTTTGTCCAGCAGGTGTTGCTGGAGACTAAAGCACACATTAAAAGCAAGGTCAAGCTGGTGACCTAGTAAGGAGTCAAACAATGCATGACTCACCCTGCCAGTTCAACAAGGATAGGGTGACTAAGTGTGCTTTTCATCATGAGAATCTGCAATATTACAGTCTGAAGTAATGCCATTTATGACACTGAAATTCTATTTTCAAATACGCAAGCAGTGTCTACCTCCATTTCTAGGTGGAGGTAAAGTTTGTCTACAACTTCATGTTAAAAAAAAGTAGTAAGTTTTTCAGGTTCTACACTTACTAATACAGATCCATCCCAACAAAACAGAACATGTTATTTAGGTCTGTGATAATGAACAACTTATACTGAGGCAGAAGGGAAGCAGGAAATCAGTGAGACTTAGAAATAAAAAAACACCCAACCAAACTAGACAAATGCTGTGTATCAATAGCTTAACAGAGAGACTAAGATGGCTTTAGTATAATTCCAGCTGGTTAACCCCAGGCAAATTCACATCAAAGAATTGCTGGGATTTTGGTACACAATCTATAAAAGTTGAACAGTTTCTAGTTATGCTACAGATTGCAACTGGTAGCTGGTAACTTCTCTTTACAGACACTATTATTCTTAACCATTATCCAAGCAAAACTAATGGTGTTTCAACAGTAATGGCATAAATAGAATTTCATATGGCATTTGAACACATCTGACTGATTTGTTTTTCAATTTATGATTCAGTTATAACGGTTTATCTGGCAAAACAATGAAGGACCATCAATAAGTCTACAGGTAGTCCATATAAAGGTTTGATTCGTAAGATTAACTATCCAAAAAGTGAATCAACTTTTGATACCTGAAACTCACATTAGGAAGTTGAGAAGTTAATACTTTGTTCATTTGTTTCCAACAAGAACTAGTTTTGCAGTCAAATGTAAGACAACCCATAAACAAATCATTGAGATGGAACAATTTCAGAATATTCTTTTGGAAAGCAGCACTTGTCAGTGTTACGCAGTGTCATGTGTTTATAGGAAACTGATTTTGTAAGAATTCCAGTCCACACCACCCACTCTTTGGGCACAAGATGCAGCACAACTAAGAAAGACTAGACAGGTAGTGTTGTCCGGTAACGTATCGTTAGAAGATGGATTACAGACACAGGATTTATATCCAAAGATAGAAGACAAAAAAGCAGATGAATATCTCGAGGAGCTGGGGATATGAAATATCTTCTCAGTTAATTTTTAGGTTATCCTTTAGGTTTCTCTTCTTCAGGAAGTCTGGTACTCCGATCTAGAAAGTTAAAGTACTATGCTACCTCTGTATTGGAAAACTAAGCTAGATAAGAGAAAATGGTTAAACGAGAGAAAAATGGTTAAACATTAAATGTAGCTATTTTGAATAACACATTTGCCACCCAACTCTAATGCTTGCCTCTTAAGTTGAGATAAAACTTTCTTCTTAAAGTGCTGAAGCTCATCTTATTATACCATGCTTCATAAAATTTCTTTGACTTCAACAGTTTGCAAGAGGCTAATGGCTTCTTCCTCCTCCTGACAAGGTGGCTTGCTTAACTACATGCAAGTTTTCCCTAATGTTGTTTTTTGCAATAAATTTGTAAGCTACCAAAATTACTGTAAGATTGTTTGTATTAAAAAAAGGAAGACTCTTCAATGTTAGTAAAAATAGATACCACTTCTCACTCAGCAAGCATCTGAATCGTGAATCACTGGATGCTGGGAGTATTCATGGGAAGCATTAACACACACTTTCCAAATTCTTCGTCTCTTCCCACTGGCCACTGTTGGGGCCAGGATTCTCAGCTTCACCATTGGCCCCAGAAAAACTGATGAAAATTTGAGGTAAAATTTCATCATTCTTACTTCTCTAATAAACTACTGGAAAACTCTGATGCTCATTTTTAAACAGTCTCCTTGGCACACTGGAGAAAGCCAAAACATCCAAATCCACTTCAGTTGCGTAGTTTAGGCTGGGTATCCCCTCTGTGGCAGATAAAAAAACCTGTGACTGTCAGTGGAATAGAATTACGTAATTATTTAAGGTTGGAAGAGAGCTTTTAAGATCTTTTAAGATAACCCAGCACTGCCACACTCACCACTAAACAATCTCCCTCAGTGCCATATCTACATGGCTTTTAAATACCTCCAGGGCTGGTGACTCAGCCAGTTTCCTGGGCAGCTATTCCAGTGTTTGACAACCTTTTTGGTGAAAAAAAAAATCCTAATCTCCAATCTAAACCTTCCCTGGAGCAATTTAAGGCCATTTCCTCTCCTCATTAGTTGGAGAAAGAGATGGATCTCCACCTCACTACAACCTCCTGTCAGGTGATAGCAGTGATGAGGTCTCCCCTGAGCCTCCACCACACTAAACACCTTCGGCTCCCTCAGTCACTCCTCATAAAACTTGTTCTCAAGACTCTTCACCAGCTTTAGTGTCCACCTCTGGACATGCTCCGGCATTCCTGTAGTGAAAGGCCCAGAACTGAACACAGCACTCAAGGTGTGGCCTCAGCAGCACCAAGTACAAGGGGATAATCACTTCTCCTGTGAGTGCTGGCCACACTATTTCTAATATGAGTCAGGATGCCATTGGCCTTCTTTGGCCACCTGGGCACACTGCTGGTTCACGTTCAGGCAGTTGTCAACCAACACTCCCAGGTCCTTTTCCTCTGCAGCTTTCCAGCCACTCATCCCCAAGCCTGTGGCATTGCCTGGGGTTGCTGTGGCCTGAGTGCAGGACTTGGTGCTTGGTGTTGTTGAACCTCATCCACTTGGGCCTTGGTCCATCACTCCAAGCCTGTCCAGGTCCCTCCACAGAGCCTTCTGGCTCTCCAGCAGGTAACACTCCTGCCCAACTGGTGTCACTAGCAAACTTATTGAGATCATTGATAAAGATGTTAAACAGAACGCACGCCCCAACACTGAGCCCTGCGGAACACCACTGATGACTGGCCAACAACTGGATTCCCCATCACTCTCTGGGCCCAGCCACCAGCTAGTTTTATAGCCAGAGAAGGGAATACCAAGCCTACAAGGCTTGTTTGTGCAGCAGTACCAGCACTGATGTTACAAGTTTTTTAAAAAGCAGTGATGAAAGACAGTATTTATCACAGCTATATCAAGTTTATACTGTAGCAAAGAAAAGCTTATTAAGGTTATGGATCCCTCATCAATTCATATTTATCACCGTTTAGAAGTGTGCTTTAAGACAAGTGTAATTTAGTGCAGATGAACATTAAAATGTTGCAACAAACGCAGATTTTAAGTTCTCTCACAAACAAGACCTGACTATTGTACAAAGTGAACACTTTTAAGTAGTTATTCCAGTCTATGGCTTTTTATTGATGAGAACTGGATATTCAGAAAATAGTTACCAAAACCAAGCCTCTGAATTTCACTGTCATGCATGAATAGTACTGAAACCTCTTACAGACACTTTAGTTTTCATTTGGTAATTGCAAAGTTTTATGATAGCCTGCTTTAATTCACATGGCTTCTCTGACAGTCACCTGCAACTATCAGCAACCTGAAAGCATCTCCTGAAAGCACTATAGACTAATCTAATAAGCATTTATTCATTTTATTGTATTTCTCTTCTTTATGTGAAGTAGACTACCAATGCATATTTTGCATCCATGCCACAGAACATGTTGTTCTTGTGCTCCCCAGACTACTCCAACCCCTCCCACTGTTCTTTTCCCTCTCAGCAATTCACGAGTTTTCCTCCTTACCTCAGACCAAAGTCTTTCTTCACATAGTTTCACCTACTCCATCTTCCAAATCATGGGTTCCAGTTCCAGTCTTCTGGGGATTTCTTCTTTCCAAGACACAGCTCCATTCCTGAAGCTGCAGAGACAGGCTGCTGTAGATACTAACGCACAGACTGTGCTGCTTATCTCCTAACTAACCATCAGCAAGCACGTAATCACAGTCTCACTCTCCTCAGAAGTCACAAGCATTACACAGGAGCAGGAAGCAGATCTCATCAGGACTTGCCATGGTATATTCCTGACTAAACATTTTATTTCCACAACTATAGAATTATGTAAGTATTAGACAATATTAAACAAACCTTTTAACTTTAATATTCAAATTCAACACTAGTAAGAACAAAGAGCACAAATGGGAAACATTGTTTAAACTGAAATTAACAGAGACAAGCCAGTAATTAGAACAGTTCCGTTTTTAGCAACATCTGTCAGCCAAGGTCTAAAATCAGTACAGGTTCTGATGGCCACATTCTGTTCTTGCTTTGTTGGCATCTCAGACTGCAGTTTCAGTATAGTATACTACAAGCAGGTTTAAAATTATGTACATGAACAACGAAGAACAATCTGAACACTTACACTAAACAATTATTTACAAATCCTCCAACATAAAAAAATATACAATAGCCTCAAGGACAACTGAAGAGAATATCAACATGAGAGAAAAACAACAAGAGAACCTTATTAGAAAGAATTACAAAACATCAACAGCCAAGACATTAACAATTGCACTACACTACTACAGAGTCCAAATATTAAATTGGTGCATTATTTCACAATGCACTAGCTTTGAAAGAAAAATGCTGCCTTCACTAAAATGCAGCTTAGATTTGTTTCACGTAATTTTTTAACAAGAAGCCTATAAACACAATAATGATTGTTTTAATGCTACAGTTTACAGCAAGGACAACAAACTAAAAATAGCAGCAGTTCCACATGGCACTTAATTCCACAGGTTTCTAATCTGTGGTTTATGCAATGCCTACAAAGTGCTCCCAGTTGAATATACAAAAAAAATTCACAATAAAAGTCTACCTGACATCAGGTACACTGAGTGTAGGTGGCCTTAAAGCCTGTCTTCAAAAATTGATTCCCCTTGGCTCCAAAAAAAAAAAAGAACCAAACCAGTAACTATCAAAGCAAGGCCCCCTCCCTCCCTCTTAAAAGATTGTTAGGGATATTACTTCTTATTACAATGCCGTAACACTACAAAGCAGCACACCACTACAGTGGTTAACCCTGGGACAAAGTAACATCTAACAGTGTAACTGAAAGGCTTAGGGATTAACAGCCAGGATCTTCTATAGACAAGATAGTAACTGAGTCCTTTAACTCAAATGGTTAATACAGCTAATCAGCCGTATCATACAAGTAAAAACTCAGAAGCAACTCCTGGAAAACTAGTAACACTGATCAAAGACAGGACAAGAAACCAGGAATTGAATGCTTCCTTTAGTTCCTTAGGCTTCAGTCTGGCAGAGATGCTATAGCCATCCTGAGTAGTTCTTTTAGTCTCCATAGTTAGTATATAGTAAGACTAACTGAGCGGTTCATTTTCTTCCCAATGAGTCGAGATGGTCTATTTTGTGTTGTAGATCTCGTTGTCATTCTGTCAGTGAACAGTGCTCGCTCCTCGGCTGCAGCCTTTGCCATCTGTGCCTTCTTCAACTCCCTGCAAGACAGTGAGAGGCTCACACGCAACTGTATCAGGAAGGACTACAGGAGTAGCACAGCAAGAGGGTTTCAAATGAATTACAGCAGTTAAGACCAGCGGTTAAGACCTGCCGTTAACTTAGGTCATGCCAAGACCATTATCATTCGCACTCACCCATTTCCAACCCAGAGAACAGAAGTGGGGTGTTTGTTACTTGTCTAGATGTTCTTTTGAACAACAATGGAAGAAAGTGACAAGTTCACACAACTCAAGATTTTTTTAAATCCAGTCTTTTTTAAGTAGCTCAACAGTTCAATTACCAGAATACAGCAGGATGCTGTTTACTTTCTAGTACAAGAGGTATGATAATTCACTGAAGAGCTAATGACTGAGGTTTGCCCAGATGAAGCATTCAGCCACAAGGGAACTTCTGTGGAAGACTCAGACAGACACATACTTAAATGAACACAGATGGATGTAACTGGCAACAGACAGCTCAGGAAGCATCCTCTTCCTTATGGATACCCACATCAAAGGCCTATCACCTTTTTTTTTTTTTTTTTTGCCTAAAAAAAATTGGAGCCTAAAACTGCACAGCTGAGTCACTGAAGGTAGCACAGGCCATTGTTCTTGTGCAACGTTCTGTCAAATACTCTGTTTCAGAGAGTTACCAGTGCTCAGTCTGAGGACCAAGGATAAAACTTTGAAATAGAATCATACAATGGTAGGAGTTGGAATAGTCTGACTAAAGAGCAAAGTTATTTTTATCAAGGGTTTTCTCACACACCAGTTTTCCTTCCCTTAAATGCTGACACGGTAAGGATTCCCTCCATACCCTTTTCCTTCCCCTACCCTAAATTAGTCCTCAAATAATTTTCTCTACTCTAAGAACTAGTAATCTCACTTCACATCTGGACTCCAAAGTAAGATCAAATTTTACAAGCTTGCTGCATATTGGTGCGGGTGTATTTAGTTCTAAGTCACATGTTTAATAAGCTGTTCCCATTCTTATAAGCCAAAGTATTATTCATTAATACCCACGCCCCACCTAATCCTCCCCACATTATCACTCTGTCAGTTCACTGCAAGAGAATGCAATCAATTTTTAGTCATCTTCCCCCAAGATTGAACATCTGTCAGACACACATGTGCACACCTATCCACCACACCATTACTGGGAAATGACGTTTTACAGTGTACTTCCATTCTTCCCCTAGAAGTCTAATCTTGACTTCTTTCTACCTTTCAAGAAGGTGACACAGTAGAAAAGCTGAGTTTTCTTAAAAGGATTCCTTTTCACTGATGATAACTTACATATATGGGTGGCATCTTAAATGGGTGAAATGCAGGAGAACGGTAAAAAACTACAATGAAGCCAAAAAATCCTACCTGCATTATTTTATGTAACACTATCCCACACAATGTTAAAAACTACTGTGGATAAGTGTTGTCTCTAAATCATTCTTGGATTTACAGTTATAAGAATGTACCCTACTTGTTGCCAGGCCAGAAGTAGTCTTTGCCAACTTCCCACCTACATGACACAAAAATGTTGTCTTTATACATGCAAACAAGTTACTTCAGCAAATCTGTCCTTGAATAACCTGCACGAAGTGTCAAATTATTCTTTCTGCCACGTAATTCATAATAAGATGGCAAAGATAACCACCTAAGCTGGCAAGTCTGGCTACAATACACACTGTAGCAATGGCAAGATAAGAAGAGCAATGGAGAGGATCCAAATGTGGAGTTAACATCTTCATTCAAAACAAGTCAGTCAGAAAGTACTCAAGTGTTCTACATTCCCTCATAAAAGCTTACCTATAAAGCATAACATGTGCAACATTAACTACAGGGAAAGATTTGTATGATTGCTTCTTAAAATACTGTTTCTCTGAAACTATGGCAGAAGACAGGCTTTCCTAAAGGGAATCTCTGAATTAAAGTTTTAATTCAAAGTTGAGTGTTTGAGCAAGGGGTATGACAAGGTGACCTCCCAACACAAATGATTCTCTAGTAACCTAATGGAACCACAACATACAAGTCAAATTAGCCCCAAAACATTCCTGAGGTGACATTTAAGTGCAAAATGGCTCATTTAAGCCATGTCTTCCAACATGTTTCAATATACAGATGACTCAGGAAAATATCTGCTCAAATAATGTAGATGTGACAACTATACACGTCACAAAAGTATGCATTATGTGTGAAACGTGTTTAAAGAACTGTAATGTTTTGTATGCCTTGAATATCACAATAGTGTAGCTGAGATTCCTTTAAAGTACTAAGTCCCTTAAAAATTCCCAAGAAGTTTCTTCTATGGAGAAAGTTCCTTTTAAACTCAACTTTGTACTTACAGGCATGTACATGCACACGAATTTGTAGACCTCACGCAGAAACAAGGACAGTCTTGCTTTACCATCACTTTACTACCATATGAAAACCCGTTAGAAATTAAGGACCCCAAGGAACTACCTACTTCTGCAAGAGCGAGTTTTTGAATTTTTCAGCATTCAGTTCTATCCGGAGTTGCTCTGCACTCTTCTTTGCAGCAGAGAGAAGCACTGAATGCTTGACTAGTGCCACAGCTGAAGGCCTTTTCTCTGGATCGGGATTAATCATAACCTTGGGGGGAAACAAAAAAAACCAAACAAGGCATTCTAGTTAACGCCGGTAATAACAGTCAGTTACACTAATCAGTGAGCCACTAGTACAAGAGTTCTTACTTTTAGTAAGTCTAGTAATTCTTGAGAAAGCACTTGTGGTATTCTAGGTAGTTTTCCTTGTCGAATTTCATGCCATTGGTCCCCATTAGTTGGAAGTGGTTCAGCCCCAGCAGCACAGACAACAGTCAGAGCAAGAGCAAAAATATCTGCTTTTGGCAAATGAGTGTAGTTCTTTAAAAACAAAGAAAAAGACATTTACTACACATACCATCCAGTGTAAGAATAAATCTAACAGATAGCTAAACTATTCGGTACTGAACACATCCATGATGTTACATTCCCCATTAAGTACTACCAGTGTTTGAGGGGTATCACTTAGGAAGCTTTTCCTCTGGCAAGGAGGCAGCAGACAGCAACTGATCACTCTTAACAAACACAGCACGCAGATCCAACACCACAACTTTCCACCAATAAAACAGTTACCTCTTGTAGGACTTCATTTGCAAGAAAACGGCTATCACCTTCTTCCACTTGTGGACTAGATACTCGAGTTACATGACCAAGGTCACCTGCAAAAAGAAAAGTAAGTTATTTTTCAGAAGACAAATAAACAACGTAATTCTTTTGAGCACAAGTATGCTGCTTCTCACCTATTTTAAATATGACTCTATCAGATGACCAGTCATCATCATCACCTTCTTCTGAAGTTGTAGTTGGGACTGACGTCCTAGATATGAAAATATTACCTGAAAGACAGGAGGACTGTTACAAAAGCCCCATTTCTCTCTAATTTCTACTTCATCCAGTTTTGCTACACTTTGCTTTAGCCACACAGAAGTTTAAGTACACATACCCAGCTTGCATAGAGAGGAACTATATCTTAACTTGCTCCAGCCCCTCTGTTGGGAGGGGAGCCAAATGTTATGCAAGTCAAGTCAATTACACAAAAAGGACCCAAGATAAACTCAACAACGGTTAATGTTTGCTAGCCAATTTTATAACTGACATCTCTATCCTGCTATTTAGAAATCAGAGAAGAATTTACAGTTAGTAAGGCGTGGCTAACTGCCCATTTTTTAACAGCAGATTTCATTAACTGAGGAAGTTGTCAACAGAGAGTAAAGCAGTTTACAAACTTACTAGGTTTGATATCCATGTGTACCAGTGACATTGAATGAATGTACTTTAAGCCTCGGGCCACCTGAAGTAGTAGGTCCTTCAGTTCTGGTTCCGTAAAATAACGCATATTCCTGTAATTTTCACTTATGGCATCTGCTAAACTGCCACCTAATACAACATTGAAGAAAACAATTGTTTATTTCACGTCAAACAGTTTAGAATAATGGCAACTTGCTCCCAAAATTAATAGTGAATACTTCACCAAGAACTTGCTGTGTAAGATCTAGTGCTATATCCCATCCTTACAGCCAGGGAATACAATCAAATTATTTTTCTGCTGTAGTTGTGCAAATCAACACGATACCAACTGAAAGGAAAAGACCTCTCTCCCTCTTCCAATCTCTGGCAGGCTATCAATCATAGCAAAAAGCTTCAGAAATCAGGGCTACCTCCCTTTTTAAAGGAAACCCGCTGCTAATTTTCTCTATTCCAGTGTGTACTACAGAAAAAAAGAACAGTTTTGCTGCTCACAAATGCCTCATTGTACTTCCAATATTTTTTAACACTTTAGACTGTCTGCAATTTTACATAGTTTTTGCTTCCTGTATCTGATACGCCTTTTCCAGCAGAAATGAACACCAGACATTTGAGACAAGGAGGGCATGAGCTAGGTGTAGGGAAACAAGTTCCTTACTAGTGCCAGACATTTGTAAAGATATTTGTACATCTTCAAAGATAAATCTTTTGAAAGCAAGTTCAGAACAAGGGATAAACTTTACTTACCATTGCAATATTCATTCTGTATAAGCATATGATCATCTTCTGCCCAAGCAGAGTAGTATCTTACAACATGAGAATGCTGTCCCAGAACTGCATGTGCATAGACCTCTCTTAAAGCATTTTGCCTATTACAGTCATGAAAAATAACAGTAGACAAGAATATTATGTGGAGAAATAAATCCCATTTTAGCTTGACATAAACTTTTATAATATCACACCCCTCTGCCACCTCAGGTTTGTAATGAAAATCTTCATACTGAGTTCTGTGGCACCTTAAGGTGGATTTGTACTGATACCCACACAGCTAAAATTATTTACATTGTATTAGAAGGCTTTGTTGCAGGAAATTCTTGAAGGAGCTGCCTCAAGAATGCCTTCCATTGCCTACTTTCCAATGAGTAGTAGCAGCAAGCTTTGAGAAACATCAGTGCAGTTTTAGGAAAAAAAAATGATCATAAGCCAGGAGTATGACTAAACTCAGTGCTCCTAACTTCTTGTGTGTTATGTCTGGTACACAGTTTTCAGCAACTCAAACTTGGGAGTTCTATAACTATTAGAACAGCGTGGGAAATCGCAGGTTCGTTCATAAATGCCAAGAAATACCCCAAAACTGATGTAATCAACCTGCATGTCACTCAGCTGACAAAGACAAGGACCTAATCAGGAATCTTGCTTTCCTTTCCTATCTCAAACGATCACTGCTCCAGTTTGTTCATACAGTGTCTCCTGCCATTAATGCAAGTGAACACTATTCTTACTTTTCAGGTGAGAACAATCTGTTTCCACCCAAAATATTAGGACAAACATCTGCTGGAAGAAAGACCAAGTAGCCTTTCTTTCCCAGTACTGCACAGCATTTGGGAGGGCAGAGAGAAAGTAAAGCAACTTCAAAATTGTAGCTGTTTTACATTTAATTCATGTATATTTATACTTTTCTCTCAAATGCTTCTCTAGACACCGATACAAACAGCCATAGTTAGAAAAAGAAGCAAGAGGTGACTTTTAATAGCAAAGAATACTCACTCATCCACTGAGCCAGCTAAGGGTTTCTTGGACCGCTTTATTGCGTAAATACAGCCATCAAGCCTCTTCACACATTTAAACACAGACCCGAATTCACCAGACCCAATCTTCTCTAACTCATGAAATTCAGTTGCATACCGTGACTTCATATTACTTTCTGTTATCGTTATCCTCTGCAAAGATTAAAAAGTAAAATACTTTAATCTGCACATACACAAACTGCCAAACTTAGCACCAAGTTCTAAAAGTGAATTACCTTAGCGGGTCTGATAGTTTCATCTTCAGGCTCTCCATCGCTCGCTTCCATGTCCTCTCCACAAGAGCTAAAATTCACAACAGTTAGTTTTGCAGAAGTAATATAGCCTCTGTAAATTTACAACCATGTCTAGCAGTTATTGACTTTTAAGAAACCTAATTTTCTCCTTCTACATAAGTTTAGTTTAACTAATTGAACACTTGACATTTGTAAGCACAAACTCATAAAATAAAGACATCATGCTAATAACATCATTTGTTTCATGTTTCATACTAATATTTAATGTATTTTTTTCATCCTTCAGAAAAGGTTCTGTGCATAGCTCATTCAGCCAGGTTAAAAGACTGTAAGGCACAGCCTAGTCTATACCTCTCTGTACTCATCAAAAGATCTAGCGCTAAATATTTTTTTCCTGATGTCATCCATCTCAAAGCATATGGTGACGGCTTAAAACTATCTGCACAGTACACAACAAAACTTTAACAGCCAAAAGTAGTTCTAAAGATATGCTTAACAAAGGAAGACACAAGTTACTCACTCATTCCAGTGTGTTCTCTTCCTCCTACGACATTTTCCTTCAGAGTTGTGAAGGAACATGGAATCGGGAGTGAAGGGATTGATGTTCACGTGAGGTGTTTGTCTAATATCTTCTTCTTGCTTCTCTGATTTCCCAACATTCATAAACAGAGAGCCCACTCGAAGTTTGACTGAGCTGGAGCCTACCCCTTGTGCTTTAGAGAGCAAACTCTATATTTATTAAAAGAAGGGACAAAAAAAAAAAAAGACATGGCCTCAATATTGCTTTAAACACAGTCATGTCATGCTAGAAAGCCATCACTACAACATTGTCTAATCAGAGTTAGCGAGTTGCTTAAATGAGTTGCATTTCCATCAAAAAGAATTCTAAACAATTAGGCTTTACACTCCACACATCAACAGTTAAACACCAAATGTTAAACTAATTCTTCAAAGACAGGGAAGATTATGACAGCAGTGGTTTTCTGTCTTTAATCATGTTATCTAAACTTCTCAGACAATTCTTTGTCCGTGAAACAAACACAGATAAAACTCATGAGCCACCTGTGCTGTATCATGGCAATTTTCACATACAAGATATAGAAGTTAGATCAGACATAGGAAATTGTCTTTGGTGACCACAAATTTAGGTGGCAAGCTACAGTGAAAAAAACAAGACTTAATATTGATGCACAGATGCCTCTTTAAAAATCACAAAAAAGTTGCTCAACAATTGACAGCACTGTTGCACTGTCAGTTCAATATCAAAACCAGATCTTGTGGGTGGCAATTTGTCAGACCAGGTGTTTTTCAGCACATGGTGAATGATGCCTCAGCCCTTAGGTAAGGAAGTTTGCACCCAGTCTCCTACATCCTCGTGAGGATGTCAACCACTGATTTATCAGATCACGAGTAGGACTATTACCTTATCCTAGCTAGCTCTTTCCAAATAATTGGCAGAACTAAAGCCTAAACCACCATAGGCAAAAAGGCTCATTACTTGGAAATCTCAACTGCACTCCCCCAGGTCTGAACTAGCTGAAACCCTTTTAATCTGTGTGTCTCAGCACGCTTTTCAGTACTTCCACTGGATACCTTAACCAACTGATCCTGCAAAATCGGGAAATAACCTCTCCAACAAAACCTGTGTGGAACTGGGGCACTTAAGAATCCCACCAAACCAGTGTTAAGATCTTGATTTTAGTGTCACAGTCCACAAGACTTTCACACACAAAGCGTCTACCCCAACTCGATAAAACTGATGATAACCCTTTACAATTTCCAAATGTGTACTGCCGATCTCCACCAGCAGAAACTTTATTTGAGATGGAAGCTGTAGAAACCTAATTAACAAGGTTGCCTTCCTTCCACCTTAAGTCATTTGTTTTCAATCTACAGTCTATAGACCCCTAGGAGATTATCCTCAGGGATTATCCCTGGATTACTTCTAAAGGGCTATATGAAAATCAATGAAGAAAGCAAGCCTATTATCACTAGGTTTAAATTCACCATACGGTGTTTTACACAGGCGCTGAGTTCAAAAGCTTCCCAAAAGTCTGTTATTGACAGAGCTGAGTTACCTATCTCCTTAAGCTTTCAAATCTGTCTAATAGCATCAGCTTTCAAATCTGTCTAATAGCATCAGCTTCTCAGACAGCCTTTAACGCTTGATGCCAAAGTGTACAGACCCTCAACTCACAGTGGCATGTGGTACAACAGCAGAAGCACTCCAACACCACGCACCCATCTACTGACAGGCACCAGAAGCAAACTCCAGTTCGAGCCCTAACTTTCAAGTTATCATGGTACAAATGCCCACACAACAGTCAAGTATTTCTTTTAAGAGTTTAATATTCTACTTTCACCTTTTTTAAAAATATTTCCCACAAAGTATAGCAAAAGTAGAATCTTTATATAAAAATTATATATGCAGTGTAAAAACAGGTTTAGAGATATCTAAATACGTCTCGGGGACAGCCCCGCGCCGTTCCTCTACGGGCCGGTACGCGGAGCCCGGCGGGCAGGGAGCCCCGGCGCGAGCCACGCGGGGAGGCGGCGCGTGCGCGGCCTTTAACGCGCCGCCCGGCCCGGCCCGCACGGGGACACCGGCGCCCGGAGCCGAGCGACGCCCCCCCGCGCGTTACATAACCGTAACGGACGGGCTGGGGGCCGGTCCCGGGGCACACGTCAAGCTGCCGTTGCGGGCGGGCGGGGCGGTGCAAGGGGCTCGCGGGACGGGCGGCGTCCCCGCCGGCATCCGGGCGCCCACCGGCCCCGAATGCCCGCATTCCAACCGCCAGGCGCGGCCCCTCCCAGCGCGCCGGGGGCGGGCCCGTCGCGGCCCAGCGACCTCCCACCGCCCTCAGCCGCTCGCGGTGCTCCGCGGCAGCGCGCTGCGGGGCCGGGGCGGGTGCCTCACCTTGGGGGTGTGTGGCGTGTCGAAGAGGCGCAGCTTGCGGAAGGTCTTGTGAGGCGGGGTGCCGGGGTACTCAGGCAGCGGCGAGCTGGGCTCCTCGCTCCGTAGCCGGTAACCGCTGGCCGCGGGGTGCGGCGGGGAGCGCCCGCAGTAGCGGCGGCCCCTGTGGGTCGGCGGCGACGAGGGCGAGCCGGCCATAAAGTAGGCTCTGGGCGACTTCACCGGCGAGGAGCCGAACCCCTCCTCCTCCCACGAGTCCCCCTCGTCCGGCAGCGGCGCCGCCGCCGGTTCCATCTCCTCCTCCTCTTCCTCTAGCAGGGGCGGGTCGCCCCGCGCCGGGGTTCGAGCCGCCGAGAGCGGCGAGTCCGCCTCCTGGAAGGCCGAGTCCTCGCCGGTGCTGTTACCGCTGCTGCCCCCTTCCTCCTCCTCGTCCTCCTCCTCCTCCTCGCAGTCGCTGTTACCGCTGGGGAACAGTAGCTTCTGCCGGATCGGGGCGGCCGCCCGCCGAGCCGAGACCCTCCGCGGCGGCGCCGCCTGCTGCAAGCTGAGGAAGCTCATGGCGGCTCGGTCCGAGCACCGCCGCTTCGCTGCACTCCGCTGCGCTGCCCGCGTCCGTCCCTCGGCGCGCTGCACGGCCCTGGGCGCGGCGGCGGCTCCGCGCGGCGCTGCCCGCGGGCACGGTTCGCCTCGCGCGGTTCGGACTCCGCGGCTTTCCCGCGACCGTTAGTCACGTGGCGCGCACGCCAGCCAATCAGGCCCGCCCCCCCGGTTTGAAAGGACGGCGGGCGGGGGCGGGGCTGCACGCGACCGCGTCATGGGCCGCTTTGGCGCGAACGCCGCGAGCGCAGGGGGCGGGGCCGGGCGCGCCTCCCCAGCCCGGCCCCGCGGCCGCCGCACGGACGCGTCCGCGCGCCGAGGCGCGGGCGCGGCGCCATCTTGGCCCGGGGGCGCGGCCCCGCCCCGCAGCGGCCCGGCCGCGGAGCTGGCGCTCAGGAGCGCAGCCCCAGCCAAGGCGCGGTTTGCGACCGCCTCCTGCCACGAGAATGCCCAGAGTCTCCGCTCCCTGTGCAGGAGAACGGCCCCCCCTTCCTTTTAGGCCAGTGAAAGACGGCCTTTTTTTTTAGCCAAACCGAAAAAACAGTACATCCTCTGTTAAGTCCTGTGATTTAAAATGCAATCAAACACAGGAGCCTCACCTCCAGTACCCCATGCTGCTAGCAGTAATTCCGACACCACTTTAAATCGATCACAAAGGTCTTGGCACGGTGAATATGATTTGCGGCAGATGCCATTTGTCAGGTTGGCCCTGTCGCTACGGCTGTCACAGCTTTGCTTCTCAGCTCTGTTGGACTTCATGCTATTAAAGGTCTTTTCTAACGCTAATGATTCTGTCGTCTTGTATCACCTTGATTAAATGTACCAAATCACCTTAAAAGGAACCCTTTAGGTAACAAAGGTCCTGAAAAACAGGTTTCTCCAAGCACAGGATTCCCAAACAACCCTAGGAAAGTCAGGTGTTCAAGTTTCTGCTTCCCTAGGCAATTTGGGCTGGCACACTAGCCCCAGGCTATATGGGGGCCCCGGGTATTTGTTTCCCTGAGGGCTGCGGTGTGATGAGTGTGATGGTTGCACAGTGTGGCCCTGCCCCTCTTCCATCAGCCTCCTACCCCAATCCTACCCATCCTCACACGGAGAACAAAAACCTCGTCTGCTGAAAACGGGCACCTCTACACAGAGCAGCATACCCTGACTGCACAAACTAAAACACCTAAGGCCCAGTCAATAGAAAACTAAAGCTTATACATAACCATGTTTCTGTTTACCAATCTCCTGTCGCTGTGCCAGGGGTTGCCAATGACCATGGACAGGAGCAAACTGGGACAGAGTGATCCTCCAAATCCATGTAACAGCATATAACTATGTCCACGGTAGTGCCTGACTGATATCCCTACAAATTCAAGTGGTTTAAGGGTTTTGGGGATATATTTGTAAAGCTGGTTTCTGGTTTTCTTTAATACTTGCTTTTAAATTAAAGTATATCAGTCTGCTACAGTGAAGATTTTGCTACCAGAAATACTTATCTGGGGCAGCACACACTCATTCACAAACAGCTGCTTTAAACTAGGAGTTTTCAAGCTCAGGGTAAACTGTTGTACCCTCTTTTGTGGGTAGCAAGGGAACCCAAATAATGATGAATGGTAAAGAAATGGAACAATAGCTAATTTGTCAAGCTGTCAGAGGAAACTGACACAGAAGTGGCTACACCAACATCTTGTTAGGATTTCCTGCATTTACAAGTTCATCTGCAGCCCCCCAAAACCACTTTGATCAAATTGGAAGAATTCTGCCAAAACCAAGATGAAACCTGTTCTACATCAGCCAGTATAGTCATGAAATTGTCATGAGTTCATCATATTATGAGAAGGGTAAATGGAGTGAAAAATCAGAAGAGGAAGGACAAGTTGCTTATATGAAAAAAAGACACTCCAGCCACCTGTGCCAAGGCAGATGCTGGACAAATGAGAGCAAGGACAGGTCTGTGCTACTGCTGGCTTTTCTCTTGGGTCCCAGCACGTGACTAGGGACCAGCTCGCTTGTCACTGGTGCCCATTATGTCATTCCAGTGTTAATGCAAGAGTTGATATCAACAGGGCTAACGGGTCTCAGTGGTAGCACGCCAACCAGGAGATGCTGTCTCTGGGCCACTGACAGCTTAAAAGTGATCAGTTTAAAGATTATGTGATCTGGGGTTGTGCTGCTAACAGCTGCTGGTAGCTGGCAACTTCTTTTTTTCATTACAAGGTCCAGAGTTGAATGGGTTCTCCATCGAGGGGGGACTTTGTGTCCAAAGACAGGCCTGTAGTGAGTCTTGCCACTCTTTTTGGCATATAGTCTGCATGCAGATAGAGCATTTCTCATGGATGTGTTCAACCAACAGGTGTACATAGTAAGAGCAAGAGAACAAGGTGGAGGGCAGAATGGGGAATTAGACAGCATGTAGGATGTCTCCCCACAGTAAAAAGCATCTTCTGGTCCCAAAATCTGGGAATTTAAGGGAAGCTCTGAAGCTACTCAGAAGGAAATTATAACGTATAAATTACAAGTTATATTAAAAATCCCACAGATTTTGCCAAGCAGTCATATACAATTCAGTATTTCATTGTGACTATGAGAGCACATGGTTTTAGCAGTTATTACTGCCTCCCTTTTTGTCTGCCACCTCTTGAAATCTCTGCTTACAAAGAAAATGGCAAGAGAATCTGTTCCCAAGGGTTGTATTCAGATCAGAAATTTCCTCCAAATCATCCTAAAAGTTGAAGAGACAGACAAATTGCCATGACTGAAAACAAGTATGATTAGAATGCCCCATTCCTCTGCAGAAGTGAAGTTAAAATTATCAGAATAGAAGTCAAGATTTTGTACCTGTAATTAAAAACCTCAAAATGCCTAATGCACAGAAACAGTCGCTATCAATTTACGGGCATTGCTAACCTTCCTCCTTTTTCTTCTTCAGGGAACATGCAAAGCCATGAAAGAGGTACTCAGCCTTTCTTCAGATTTACTACTATTCATTTTAATTTTCTGTCATTAATATAATTTAAGGTATAACATTTTGTAAACATTTTTTAGAGATGCAGATAAAAAGATAAAAGCGTGACAAGAGTTAAGCTTAGCCACCTTCCCACTAACACCCTCAGGAAACTAAATACATTAAAAAAATCTGTCTGTTACTGTTTTGACTATACCTGTTTAAAAACAGAAAGCAGCTAACCCTGTCTGTCCCACAAAACCACTCTTGTACTTTCTGATTTTTCAGTCACTACAATGTATATTCAAATCTGAATTAGCTCTACACTAATGCAAAAAGCCCACTGGAGACGAAGCTTTGGAACATTGTGGTTTCTCCTGGAGCTTTCTATAGCCACGGAGTAAATTATGCCAGCAGATCTGACAAGTGTGAGGAAATCAGCCTCGTTTCCTTGTCTTGCCTCACTATCTGCTCATAAGTCTCTGAGCCAAACACTACAGAATTAAGTGGTAACGATGTAGAGTACAAAACTCTGCAGAAAAAGAAAATACAGCAGGCAGTCAAACTAAAAACTAAAGGCTGCTAAGGGATTTAAAGAAAGAGTAAAATTATGCGGTTTTGACAGTAACATGACATCTTTTTGTTATAGGAAGAATTCTGACAATCACTTGTGCCCTGAAAGTGTAAATGTTCTGTTATTCCTTGGAATAAAATGCTTCAAATAATCTAAACAGAGCAAAAATAATCCAAATAAAATCTTTCATTGCTTCAGAACCTGAGATTAATGGGATTTAATCGGGTCACATGTCCACTACAGATAAATACACAGACTTTGTAGGACAAAATCCTTCCTTGTTGATAGAAGCTTGTATGTTTACTGGGATAGTTAAAGTTTGCCTTGAATACAACCCTAATTTGGAAAAGTCTGCTATCACACTCCTGATAGTGTTAGGCGTTAACTGCTTACTGCTAATGGTCTAATTCGATTGTTAATTTTCTTTTGGCCAAGTGAACTTCACTATCAGAATCAAAAATGGCATCAAATGAACATTAAACTGCTGGCAACACCTAAGTTGCATTTTTAAATACCCATTAAAAAAAACATTGTTTGTTTCTATGCCTTATTTGGAGCATAGTTTGTTAGTTATAACACAAGAACTGAAGGTGCCTCGCTATTTTTTTGTCTTTTGTCATAGGTATCCAAGCTTTGATTTATCAATGGAACAAAAAATACTTTTGGAGGATCTGGTGTTCAAAAATATAGTGCTTTGCAAAAAAATAGGAGCACCTTACTATCAGTAACCAGCTAGAGTTTGAATTTATGCATCTGCAAAGATGCAGCATGTGTTAGTGTCTACCTTTAAGACAAAAATGATGCAGGCTCAATAAATATAACTTAAAATTCCAAATAACTGAAACAAAAGCTGACCAGGACATGTTACGCTTCATTTCTAGTCTCTTAACATCTTACTGCTTATCAGTTTGCTTCTCACCTTAGTGAAATTTCAGGTGTGCTATATTTGAAAATTAGAAAGTTTCACAGAACATTTAAACGTATAATTGAACAACAAACTAAGAGTTACTGGAATAGGTTTGTTATAACGCACTTGTACATCTTGGTAAGTAGAAGCTATAGCCAGCCTAAGGTGTGCCATCTTACTAACCTCAACAGCTGCAGTTCTGAAGGTATCAGATTCAGAAACACTCTTGATCACATGCTGACTCCTTACCATCTTTTTGTGGTGGCTAAAAACTGATTAAATAGCTTGCTGTCCCTGGGGAAGGCTCCCTGACTTGGCACTCGGCACAGAGATTTTTCCTGATTCCAGCACAGAAAGATCATCACAGAAACCAGAGCATCCAGCCAAATTACTGCCGGCACTAATGGGTTAGTAATTACTCCCAGCCGTAATGGGGTTATAAGGGTAAGGAACTAGAGTAAAGTTTAGGAAGAACTGCCGTCCAACCTCAGACATTTAGTGTATCTGGACTATCAACTCTGTCCTTGTCTTGTGTGCTAAGCAGACACCACATGCCTTTTTTCTCACTCTGCCCGGGTATCTCTGGTATCGGTCAGCTGATCGGTTGCTGACATTAATTATACCATCAGGGATTATGGCTGTTTACAACTTTCTTGTCAGGCTACAGGATTTACTCTTACAAAAACACACTCTTCCAGCGTCAGCCTATTCATGTGTGCTTTGGCATTAGCTCTTTAGGGTAAAAAACCACCCTATTGTTATGCATAGTGTGTCTAGCACAATAGGTCATCAGCCCGGAGCACTGAACATAATTGCCCCTCTCTTTTTACTATCAGGAGAGGCACTGAACTATGGTAAAGCAAAGGAAATCCCGCAGTGGTGACAAACTGTAGAAACATTTAAAAGGGAAAAGTTGATAGCAAAGTCTAGAGAGGTTTTTGTTTTACTCCTTTAAGGGAGGAGTTGGTGTAGACTCAGAATTCAAATCTAAAAGAAAAATTGGGACAATGAATGCTGGAAATGTGGGAGCTAAATTTTAAGAGGAAGTGATATACTGAGTTGCTTTGCTTTACATAGTTCCTCTCTCACAAATTTGAGTATGCCAAAGCATTCCCTTTGAGACAAAACTTTCAAAAAGAGGTGTAGAACCTATGGAGAAAGGACGTAGATTTCTACTGCCTTTGTTTCCTCCTCCTGAAATCCTTTTCACTGTTATTCCTATCCAACCCAACTTTATCCTGCTTAATCACCACTACAGGTCCTTCTGACACCAACAGGCAGCATCGGCTTACCAAAACAGCTCCTTCCACTCCAGTCTGAATAGAAGCTGGCTGGAAGAAAACCAAACAAACAAACAAAAAAATCACACAGGGCTCTGCACTCTGAAAACAGGTCTGTTATGAATACAGGCCTCACAACTAAGACACCTATGAATCACCTCAGCCTCTCTTTAAACACTAAGCAGTCTAAGTCAGTCTGGCTTATTTACTCAGTAAGTATGTTTTTCTTTCTAGGGGTAGCTAGCACAACGTGCAAGCAAAACCTTTGACTCCTGAGTTTTGCAAGAATAACTGGGGCAAAATATCAGTAACAGAATACTGCAACTTTTCCTGACTGGGCTAGTTCTGAATCCCTTGCAGGAAACCAATTCATATGAAAGAAGAAAGAATACTCACATTTGTACAGCGGTCTGAAGATGTCCTGGGAGACAAGAAGCAGCAAGAACTGAAGTTGCTTCTTTGCTAAGTCAAAGCCACCATTCCAGACACTATTAGCAGTAAAATTTAAGAAAAAAACCTTGAACATTCATGTCAAATGATACATCTTTAATTTCTAAAAGGTGGTAAGTACTAAGAAACTGATCTAGTTGACAGGCAATGAATCCTCCTTGCATAGTACATTTATCTCCATGGGATATCAAGAGTTACAACACTTCAGGAAGACTGGCACCTATGTGAGCAAGCAGCCTCAGTCCTATACAAAAGTTACAGACAACCCAAATGTTTCCAAGTTTCCAGAGAGTAGTATTTGCTTTGTCCACGTCTGTCCCACAGTACTGTATTCTTTCACTGCACTTTTCAGTTGGCCATCTGTGGGAGAAGCATAAAAGGCTGCAAACCACACTGACAAGAGTAAATCACAATA
Organism: Colius striatus; assembly: GCF_028858725.1. Lineage (NCBI taxonomy): Eukaryota > Metazoa > Chordata > Aves > Coliiformes > Coliidae > Colius > Colius striatus. The sequence goes on from NC_084765.1 coordinate 11,236,354, forward strand.
AATTAACTGAATTCTATTCAAACTTGGCTTTTTTTGAGGTAAAATACCTCAAGGTACGTAATTATGGACTTAATTCTTTATGTAAAATGTGTAACTCACAATACTTATAAAATGATTACTTGATTAACACTTCATCCAGAAGATGTTGAATCCTTCCCTTGAGAAGGTAAAAGATGAGGCTTCAGTTTCAAAAGTGCTCTCGACACTCATCTAAGATAAGTACTGAATCTTACATGAAGCCAAAACCTTGTAACTTGCTTAACAAGCTTACTAACAAGACAAGACACTCTTTCATATTAAACAAAATGTAAAGTTTCGTTCCACGGTATATGTTAGACATATCTACAACAGATTCTTTTTCCTTCACAGAACAACAGGTGGAGAGGAGTATTGTACTTACATCATCGTTAGTTAATCCCTTTTTTACAGTAACTTGATTTTCAGAAGCTCTGATTATCAGTATATCCTAGGTACTGAATGGTAGCAGCAGGCACTCAGAACTGTTGAAAATAAACTATTAGTACTTATGCTGCGAATGCTCAACTTGAAAATATTTCTCTTGAAAACAGGTAGTTTACTTTTTAGGCAAAATCGGTCAGCTGATTACTATTTTAATCATTCTTGTAGTGTTTTAGAATGTTTAAAATAACACTAATTACTTAACACACTCTATTGGAGTATGATCAAAAATTAGGATGTCAAAAATTTAAGTTTATGATAAATAAACCTTGGAAAAATTTATACAAGGCTGTAAATAAATATTTTGAACTTCAGGCTCGTTAAAAAGTAAAACAGTACATCACACAACAATACCATCCTATCTAGACAATACAATTTTGCTATGTTTTATTGCATAATAATTTGAGTAACATCTTAAGTAAAATATGTAAAGAAACAAAATCATTAGATTTACTTGCTTTAATATTGAACAACCAAAGTTTCTCCTTTGTACATAATCCAATTTAAAGATAATATAATTAGCACTTCCAGCATTAACAGTCTGTATTTACAATGAATGAGATGGGGTAGGTCATCTAACGAGTATTCAAATCTGTATGAAACAAGGTACACGAAGATTTACAGTAGGCTCAAAATCCAAGACTTTTCCATTTATGGAATGCAATTTAAAAGGCTTTGTGGTCTTTATTACTTGTTAAGGGTTCCTGAAATGATGATTTTTAATAGTATCTTAAACATTTGAAATCTTCAGTAATGCCTTCATTATTTGTACACGACATTAAAAATTCATTCCAATACTCGTATTTAACTTTTCACTTGCTTGTAGATCAGTCTGAAATCAGATGAAAGGATAACAAGGAAATTTACTATATAATCCTAATTCCATATTCCTGAATATACAACAGTTGGAAGTAGATGATGTCAATCCAAGGGTTATGTACACATACTTAGAAAATGTTCTTCGCTCTTGCATAAAATGTGTACACAGTATCAACAAGCAGGGAACTTCAAAGTTTTTATGGGTTGCTGCTGGCATGGACCTTTGTTGATTGAAAATAGAATACCTTGCACTCTATTGTACTGGTAGCAGTTTTAGAAGTTAATCATCAATCCCTGGTGTTTCACCCTGTTGTATTCTGGAGGCTATTCGAATGGCTTCTTCCAGAGACTGTTGTTCTCCAAGCTGAAACAAATGCATTTAAACATACATAAATCCAAAATATCATCTATAGATATAAATGTGTAAAAGAAATAAAGATAAAACCAAAGATCTAGATATTAATTAATACTTTATCAAAAAAAGTGTGATTCGTATTGTCACACCTCTTCTGGGTAATATATACTAGCAGCTATCTAATCAGCATGACAATTAAGATACAAGATTAAACTGAGTTTCTGTGAGTCTACTAAATGAATTTTCTTCAAAGAACTGCTGCATGGTAAACATTTCATGACACACAAAGCAGATGATATTTCAACTTGGCAGATATAACAAAGCAAAGATAAGGTTTTCAAAAGTCAGCAAACAAACACCTTTCTTTTTCTCAAGTTTCTTGCAGAAAGTCATGTCTTTAGAAGACCATATGACATTAACATATACAAAAAAAGGTGTATATTTATTGCAGAATCCTGCCTGTGTAAGAGAGTAGTCATGATGACACTGTTCAACTCCATAGCAGTTTAGAAAGGAAATGATCATATAGTTGCAACTATAAGGTCATCAAGGTATCTGACACTATCAGAAGCAACTATCTTCAGGCAACCCTGAATAAAGTCAACTGGACACATTTCTTGAGTTTTATAATATGTACACCATGCACATATATCCAGTGATGGAAACTCAGAAGACAACCTCAATCTAACTAAAATGTAAAGCTGACCATTACCTCTTGGCTCAGAAGGAATTGTAGGAGAGTGTGAAAAGTAAAACCCAATTGTCTGACAGATGGATAAACCTAATGACACAGTTCTGAATATCCCTTGCAGTTTGTTTTCAGTCACTTGATATCACGATCTGGTGCCAGTCAAATCAATTAGAGCTGTATAATCACCTCCTTAGGACTTCAATCTGTCTATCAGGCCACTGTTTCATCAGTATTTAGAAAACGAATGGTTTAATTTATTACTATCAAGGTACAAAAGAGAAACAATCAAGAATCCAGGAATAATCCATAATATTTTAATTTTGAATTCTCTCTTTTCTATTTGTATTGTATATTTTAAGTTTAGTCAATATAAAGGTACTTTACAAAAAGCCTAACTGCCGTTAACAAAAGAGGAGCATGTGCAGAGGGTCCCTAAGTTTTCCTTTCATTTAAAGGACAAACTGCTGAGGGTGCAAGTTACTTTTTCTTCTTCCTTTCATGCAAACAATTGCATTCTGATATGCCTTCTCTTACATGCAGGTTTGATTACTGCCAACTTAGCTCAAAAGACAGGCACTCAGAATTAAGAGCTTTTTGACTTTCATTGCTCATCAATCAGCACATGACCTGGTATCTTCCACTTAAACCAAGGGGAAAATAACCATCTCTCATTCCTGTTTGAATATATTAACCCAATTCCTTTCAATATGAGCTCTTCAGAGAGTACTGTGCATATGCACATACAGACTACAGCATTAATCCTTAGATTCAAATGATCAAAGGTTTTGATCTCATATTAGTTTCAGCAAATAGAAACCGTTTGAAGGAATTACTTGCTGTTACTTCCACATGCAAAGTGTATCTTACACCCAGAAATTGAATTTGTGAGTTCATTTTCTGCATATTTTTTCCTATGTGAATCTATTTCAAAGAACTTTCCAAAAACACATATTAATTTACACTGCTTAATACTATTTTGCTTAGAGACTCTTTTGAGCTTCTCCTCTCTGCATAGCTATACTGATGTCCCTTTCTGTTGGTGTTTGCCAGAGCTAAGGCCCATCATCATACAAACCACAATCCAGACAGTTGCATATATTCAGCTCTCCTGGAAGACATTTCTGATTCTTAATCCTTCTACATAACCATTTACCCTCTTTTTTGCTATTGGCATTTCAAGGTTCAAATAACACAAATTCGGTAGTTTTATCCATAGAAGTACATAGCAATTTGCCCTTTGAGAGTTTGGCTTTATGTGTATCAGTTCTATATGTAATGCTGAAGAATGAATGAAAGTGCTTTTCCACTGAAAATCTGTGACTCTATAAACAACTAAGCTGACCTGAAGTTTGGCCCTCTCTGACCTCCCCCTTTCCTGGAAGTTCTACAGGTACATTTGGAAAATCAGGTGCTTATTATTCCTTTTCCTAATCCTATGAATTATTTAAAATATGAAGTCCTACGGTTATGATCTGTTTTTTCAGGGAAGCCAAGCTGATTCAAATCGTGTTGTCATATGACTAGGAGCTTCTTGCTCTAGAAGCAAGATGCACTCCAAAAAACATTTATCACTCTCTTACCTGTACTGCAATTTGTGTTCCATTGGATGTAGCTAACAATGTAACAGGTCTAGTTTCTGTAGTCACTAAATGGTGCCCGTGTTGCTGATGTCCTATTTCTGATGAGGCACTATGAAATGCTGCCAAATCTTGAGCTACAATAGCAACCTTAAAGACGAAAGGAAGAGAATCAATTGGATTACAGATCTGTTACCATTACTGACCTTATGCAACGGTTACCTTTAAAGTTAAATTCAAAGCTGTGATTATTCATGACCATAATTTTATAGTGCAAAAGACATTTTTTTAAAGAAAGGTTGCCACTACTGTGTTCTCAGTTATCTATTAGCTCTCCAAATATTGATATCCTCAGAACTGTGCAGAAGCTCTATAAATGTGCCTATAAGCCTGTGATTATTTATAAATAAAGTTATACATGCCTACAATTATTTATAGATACAATAGAATGCATTTTAACTTAAAGATTAAAACGATATCACTATATTTATTCTAAAACAGTTAGCTATTGTATTTGTATACTGAAAACAAGCCTACAAATACATACTTACACAATGTTTCCTCTCTGCCAAATAAATTACAGTCTCATACAACATTAAGTGATAAAGTTAAGATTTCATACTGGATTCTCCTCTTAGCTCTGCCACACGCACTTGCTAGGTGATTTTGGGGAAAACACCATTAGTGGGTCTTATTTTATATATATCTAAATTAATTCTTGCTCTGGTACCTCAGAAGTTTTACTTGCTGCCCAAGTATTGTTTATAAAACATTCTGTCATATGTTAATGTATAGCACTGGAATAGAACACATGATACTTTTATGAGGGAAATGCTACAGCCAGGTGTTGAAAACTGCTTTACTTTGACAAATCTACACAAATAGATAGAATTATGCTGGTTTGGGTGTCTTTTATATCATGTTCTAAAGGAAGATTACACATGTATGCAGGACAATGTCTTACCTGCTGTCCTTCAGTGCCTTCTGCAGTAACCATTGCTACGGAATGTGTTCCTGCAGAAGAGATGACTGCATCGTGGGCAGGGACTGTGATGGTGGTGCCATCTTGTGTTACCATAGTGATAGTATTGCCAATGGCCTGCATATCTGCCTGGGATATGTTCACCTGAAACACAAAATAATTCTTGAAGTAAAAAACAGAGAAGGTTTGATTGCTGCTCAAGTTTTTAAGTAAGGTTTCCAAAAGCCGATGATACGCATTTGAAGTGTACCAGCATTTATCAAACAAATTCCTGCTAGTTGGTTCAGTGGAAGTCCTCTTGCTAGTTCAATTTCTTCATTGAGCAAAAGAGCAACTCATTCACAATTCACAGGAAAAAATATTTTAAGCCATGTTCACAAGTAACATACTGGCCAAAAGATGTAGTAGCTGTTATTCCACTTTCTGACCGGTGTGCTTGTGCATTCCTTGAGACTCACCATCACACTTTCGGTCAGGTCCCCATCTGGGACAAAGAGCCCTCATCACATTCATCTTACTGATTTGGAGCTAGTATTCCATGACCTTTCAGACATACTTATCTGTTTACAGACCTCCACGTTAAACAGTCCATATCCCAAATAACTGCATGACAGATTATCTATGCATGTGTATTACATAATGGACAATGTGACTCCAGGTAGTACCACCTGACATTCTTTTATCTTAATGGAAATACTGAAGAATTTAAACCATGAATAAACAATTCATTCAAAATTAATGGCATAAATTGCAGATGTCTCCATATAAATGCATTAGAGCATCAGATACGTGATTTGCTGTCTGATTTACAAAGTAATAAAACATCTCAGAACTTAAGTCAAGCCAAAGGACAAATAAATGTGAGACCTTCCCATCAAAGCTTATACAGATCTCCACTTCAGAGGGTAAAATGCCAGTTCCTTAGTATTGTTTCAATGTTCAGGGCTGGCAATACAACAGCTCCCTTTAATATTTCACATACAATTTGAATTTAGAACATATCTTACATATGCTACTGACATTTCACCTATCTTTCCAGCTGAGATAGGAAATCTTCCCTATATGCCTTTGCTATATTGCCATGGTTAAATCAAGAGTTGTGTTGAAACCCTCTCCCAGTGAAATTTCATTTGGAATTCATAAAAGAAAAATATCTAGAGGAGTCCTTAAAAAATGTACCCATAGGAATTCCAAGTAGAAGTAGTATCAAAGCATTCATTATGTTACAAATGTAGAAACTGCACACTACCAGTTGCCTTGTAAGGCAGGCACAGAGACTAGAAAGACTCCCTTCCCCTCTCTCCAAAAATTTAAGTATTTACACACAAGACACCAGTGAAGATGACCATCAGATATTAGTCAAATAATCAAGGATTTCTGAGATAACTCAGAAACTTAGGCTGTACATAACAATTACTAAAATATCCTGTGCCTACTTGAAGGGTGACAATGGTAACAGTCAATTAACAGCCAATAAATCTAGTTTTGCATTAATAAAGTTTCAGATGTCAGAAAAATGAGGTTTAATTTAGGTATTCCAGGGAACGCTCAACCCTAAACATATCCTGACCCAACTCCAAAGAAGATTCTTTCCTTAAGAAACACATGTAGATATATATCAAGAATCCTAACTGATTTTAGAAAGCACATGGAGTATCTGCAAACACTTGCCTCAATTCTCAACATGTTTTTGTCAGTGTTACTTACATGTTGGGTTCCATCCTGGGATATTAACGCTACTTGTTGACCTAATCCTGACTGAGTAACTGTAGCAACCTGTGCAGAAATTACATCTTCTCCCTCTACACCGGTCACATAGGTTATCTGGGAGCCTTTGAGAACATCTTCACCTTGACCTATTTGATAGAAAGAAGGCAAGAGGTTGGTTTACTTATCCTAAATTTTCTCAGGAAAGCAAATGACAAGGATTAAGTGCCAGTCTGGTTTGAAGGTTTTAAATACTCCAATGGAAAAAAATAATGGAAAGATGAGAAAAAGAAAAGCAGAAAAATATCAAAAGCAAGTCAGAATGTCTGTTGTTTTGCGAACATAGGGTACAATCTTTTAGCAATGAGTTTTAACACACATAAAGACTACACGTTAAGAAAATATACATTTAGTTTATAAGCAAATATTAAAATGGTGACAATGTGACTATTCAGTTCATAAATGTTAACCTCTCTATACAAGAGGCTCTATATAAACACAACTGGCAGCTTTTCAAGAGTTATTAATTAACAAACATACAGAAGGACACAGTGATACCTTTGTGTGAAGATTTAAGTAAGTTCATTATCTTAATAAATGTTTAACCTCAGCATCCAAATCTTATCATTTCCTTTAACGAAGGAATTAAACTATAGCAAATCTGCTTGAGGCACATTCAGTGCAGTTTTCCACATACATGTAGTGAAACATCTTATCTGACCGAAACAGTTTGCACACCTATTTCCTCACAGGATTCAATACTCATGACAACATGAAAAACATATTCTAAGGAATGAATTCAGCACATGAGCTTATTTTCATCTTTGCCTCTAGGGCAGCTTGCAGAAACTGCTATTAACCATAGCAAAACCAGCACAGTATCAGGGTGCTGCAAAGACAGATTTTTCTTCTCAAGGCAGCACCTTTACTCCTGGCACAAAAGATTGACACAAACCACGGTGTTCTACATACTTTTATAAAAATCCTCAAGGAAAAAAAAGAGTAGGTTGCAAACAGACATTTTACACTCTCATAGGTCCCTTCCCACATTCATGTTTACAGCAGGTTTGTTGGGACTGCAACTCCAATTTCTCCTTTATCCTCAGGACTGCTATAAACGAGTTTATGATCTCTCAGTTTCTGTTTACAAGTAGCCTACCGCACTAAAAAGTCCTACACAGATGTTAAATAACTTTACTAAGTACTTCAGATTTTTATCTATGTTTTCATTTCCTCGGTTACAAAAAAACCCAGCAAAACATTATCCAGCCCTTTTTTTTTTTTTTTCACAACAAGGAGATTCAAAGTAACACTGAAACTCTAACCTGGAGGTGGCTCAAAAAAAGCCTCTTGTTCTTCTTCAATGGGCTCTGTGTCATTGTGTGCTGTCCGCTTGTGCATAGCAAGTGTAGAAATCTGTTTGTATGTTTTCCCACAGTGATTACAGTTATATGGTTTGGAATGAGTATGTACAACATGATGTTTGTATAAACTGGAATACTCTGTAAAACGTTTATCACAACCAGGAACTGTACAGACGTAGGGCTTCTCTCCTGTATGGAAAAACAAATGGCATAAAGAGAACTTTATCCAGGATGTCTAGAAAAAAGGGTCAGAAAATTATATTTAGCGGCATACCTTCATTACCAACCATACTTCAATTTCAAAAGCAACGGTGAAGCTCAAGCTCACAAAGTTTAGCAATGCCACTTCTTGCTGTCTGGGTATTTTTTAAACTACTGCCATGGTAGTAAATCTATAGGAAGCATGTATTTAAACAACTACTGTTTCATAGAAGAACTTTTAATTTAAAAATCAAAGAAATTACCAAATTATATTACAAACTAAAAAGACTGTTTAAGATACAAAGCCCACCTCTGAAACTTGGCTGTGTTCTTATAAAATATATAAGGCTATCCAAATGATGTAACTACAACTGGCTTTTACACTTTAGAACTTTTGAAAATTTTGCTGATTATTTCTGCTGACCAACTCTGCCAATCAAGTTGGTTATCTACTTTCACTTCTGTCTTTAAAAGGAAGGTTTTGATAACCGCTCCAGCAGCAAGGAAAATACAGCCGGGATGAAAGAGTGGCTTACAACAGTGAGCTAAAGTCAAGCTCAGACTTGTGCTTCACTGTTATTTAAGAAACAGCTCACAATGGAGGCAATCCCCAGAACCACATGAAGAATTTAGCCTATTGTCCACTGAAGACACAGATTTGCATTCATTTTGAGGAATTCCATATCGAAACCAAAATTATTTTGCCTTGACAGCAAGACAGGAAACCTAAGTGCTTAACTATCCTCAGTCTGCTGAAGGAGACAAAGCCTAAACTACAGCACCAAGCCAGGTCATATAAACATGATGACTATATCCAGTTACAATGCACCAAAACAGTGTTCACAAGAGGAATGACACAGCTTCTCCCAAACAGATTCCATTTCAAAATACAAATCACCACTCATATACCTGTGTGTATTCTCACGTGATTCTTATAATTAGTTGCACTGGCAAAAGCTCTCCCACATCCCGGCTCTGTACAGTAGTAAGGCCTTTCGCCTGTGTGTGTCCTGATGTGAACCTTTCTAATATTAGACGTTGTGAATGACCTGCCACATCCTTCAAATGGACACTTAAAGGGCCTTTCACCTGAAAAAACAAACAAACAACAGGTACACATGCAATAGTTATAAAAGAACAAAAAACCTAAGTTACATTTAGACTGAATGCAGAGATCCGAATCTACCTAATTCTGAGACCCTCATTCAGAAATGCCATGAACATGCCACTTCGGTGTTCTTCTGTTTAGTCAAAACTGGCAAAAATCATACAATCTGTAAGCTAAATTATGAAGCACTTAGATTAGTATTTTATGATGTTTACAACAGACTCAGTTGCTTGGACAACCTTCCACATTGTCCATATTCTAACTGGCGTTTAACACCACCCCCCTCAATTCATATGTGTGTGATCCAAACCAAGTGTATCACACCATTTGTACATTTGTCAACTGAAATCCATAAAATAAATACCTTCATGATTCAGCATATAACCAAGATACAAATGGATTAGTAAAACTCACCATAGAAAGCACTTAACCTTACATGAGAAGCACCAACTTTTTTAAAGAGAGCCCTGAAACTCAGGTTTCAAACCCCAAAACCAATGCAATCATAAATACAGGTTCTTTTTAAAATAAGTCTATTCACATAACATAAATTTAAGCATAATAACTCACATATTGCACCAAAACATTCCACCATGAACACTAGATAAGACAAACCCCTAACACCTCAATACCCTGACCCTTCAGATCTATGAAAGCACACAAAGGACAAGAGTGAAGGGAGTCACCTGACATGCTGTCCCATTGTAATTTCACCCTTCCTAGAGCTAAGTACATTCCACTCACTGTACTGCTTACCAAAGAGAATCTAAGAGCAAGAGAGGGCAAATTATCAATACAAGTGCAGCATTAAGCACTGAGAGACAGAAATAAAAAAGTCCTGATAGAGACATTAATACTACAAAACTCCAATAGTTAGCTCCTTGGCAGAGAAAACTATTAATTCACTTCTTAAGGTAGCTGTTTCAGGAAGGTTTTTCAGCTTTCTGCCAAAGCAGCGTTGTTTCAAGTGTTGAGGAAGTGTGTATTAAGCATACACGCCTCAGTTTTGTGTTACCATGGCTCTCCTAATCCTTGCTTCAGCACAGGACCTCATCATGCCTGAAAGCAGTGAGGTTTCAGAGTCAACCCCACCCAACAACAGACCCTGCATTAGAAAGCCAACTCAATAGCTCTTACCAATGCCTGCAAGAATGTCACCTGACCGGTTGGTGAAGTTTGTAAATGTACTCGTTAGAAAAGCAACCCGTTTCCTAGTGACTGAGATTTCTAGCACTAGGAATGCAAAGCAAGTCAGAAGTCTTTAAATTCTACCCCACTGCAGCTATGAGGAATCATCCACACCAGCTTTTCTGATACCAGAATAGCATATCTAGGGAAAATCATGGAGGAACCCAAGGCAAGCATCTGACAGCAACAGAAAGTGAGACTACCACTGAGATGGAAAAATCACTTTTGGATAAAACAAGCAGAAAAATGAAGAAAGGGCTAACTCTGCTCTACATGATAAAGGAGCAAAAAGGTTTCAGAGCCATAGGAGAGAGAAGGCAGAGTCCAGACTTGCCTCCACTACGTGCGCTGTTGTAGCTTGCATAGGGTATGGGCATACAACACTGCATCCATCTGCACAAAGAACTTCTCATTCTTTGTCTTCCTGAAACTACTTAAAAATCTAAAAAAAAAACCCAACCCCGAACTCCAGTCCCTGGACTGCTGGGAGGCTATGACTGTATTACTAACATTGTTCAAATGGCAAATGGTTACATAGGACTGGCTTGTCTCTTGTTTCAACTGCTAGATAAGATTAAAGCAATTAAATTATCACACAACTTCTACAGCCATAAAGTAGTAAAGAAAACAGTCCACAGCTAATCAAGTTGTCCATACCACAGAAATCTTCCAGTTCATAGTCTGTACTTGATGTATTACATAACATCATCAAACAGTTCTCTTCTACAACTGAAAAGTGATGACACTTCTGTGTCATCATCCTGATGACCAATTTAAAACTGATAGCACTAATCATAACAGACTGTCTTTGAATACAGAAGTCCAAGAAAGCAGAATTATGTCAATGTAGTCTTGTTTTTTTTTGAATTTTTATTGCCTACTTTTACTTCCTTCTGTGCATTGCTCTTTTTTAACATGAGAAAAAGAGCTTTCTTTTGTTCTTTTTTACTTCTCTAAGATTCAGAAAGTTCAGTGAAAAAACTTTTTAGTGTTCTAGCAGGCAAGTAAATACACTTAATGGAACCCGTTAGTAAGTGATAGATTATTCTTCCTACATTTAAGGGGTTTTTTTGAGATCTCAGGAACAAAGGCAACACTGTGAAAACTTGTTTATGTGTGTGTGCATCCACAGAGTTTTGCAGAATGCAGTATATGCTGTATAGAATTTATCTGTGTTTTGGCTCTCAAATAATTTTTCTCCTGCAAGAAGAGAAGAGAAATCAGGACAGTAAGCTCAGAACTATCAACTTCCATGAAGCTGGCATGCAAGTTATACTAAAGCACCAAAACTTAACACAGATGCCATTTCTAAAAGGTGAGTCAAATTACTGAGACAAAGTTCCTTGTTCTGTTACAGCTGCAAATGAATCTGTAAAGCCATCAGGTAACTCGGTGACAATGTAAGACATTGCTAAAAAAGCATCTGCAATAGCAGTGTGAACGATAGAATCACAGAATGGTAGGGGTTGGAAGGGACCTTTAGAGATCATCTAGTCCAATCCCCTAAATCTTAAGCATTTTTTCCAATAAAAGCATGCTGTATTTACCGTAAGTGCTTACCATGCTGAAATGCTGTTGAGCTCACTGGGTTTCAGAAAGAGAATATACACATGCTGATTTCATAAATATAAAGTCACAGAATGATGAAAGAGGGAAAAGAAATTCACTTAAGTGAACTAAAAACAAAACAACAGGTGATAATGATACCTGTGTGGGTTCGAATATGTTTCTGCAGGTCTCCTGAAGTCTTGAATGACTTGGTGCAATTTTCTTCTGTGCATCGATAAGGCTTTTCACCAGTGTGTGTTCGGACGTGACTTTTTAACCCATACCCTGAAGATGAGAAAGGGTGTTACAGTAGTATAAACAGAGTATTAGGATTTTCATAAACCATCACCATTGAAAGTTGTGCTTGCCATTCCAATCAGGAAGCTCCCTGATGAGAAAAATTTGCTCAGTCACTCTCCACAAGCTCTTCATTCTACCATACAGGAGAGCATAATTCTATTACCCTTCATGAGCAGAATTCTCTCACCTTTCATCAAAGAAGTACACTTCCATAATGCCTCTCTTTCCCTTCAAAAACAAACTGTAGTGATTATGATGTGGACAAATATTTATTTTGTCTTCTCAGGAGGGTGTATGTTCTTTATTCCATCTATTTTTTTATCAAAATAACATTAAATTATAAGCTTATACAAAAATCAGTACCACCAATGAAGTAATTTAATAAAAGCTTCTACTGTTATCCAAGCTCTAAGTTATTCTAATTATTTTAACCCATATTATTAACACCATCACATATATAGGTGGCAACTGACAGCAGTCATGGACACTCATTCTCTTTAAGATTACATTTAGGAACACATCAAAAACTCTACCAGTCTAAAGTGAGCTTTGGATCACGCTCTCTGTCAATTAATTTACAAAGAGCTTTTTACTAAGATTTTCCTTTCTGTACTTCCCTGAAAATATCATGACTAGAGGATACCAAAATAGCCATTTCAGAAAATGAAGCTGAATTTCACTTGTGTCCACAAGGAATGCGTATGGATCTATTTTGTAGATACAGACTTGTTCTTACAGACTTATTTTATTTTGTAAAGAAGATGGCAGCTGCCATCTTTAGTTTCACTGGGTGCTCTTGTTACATCAACACAATGAAATTCCAATTTTTGATGTTTTTAAAAACACAAAGCATGTCTACCAAGCTGAGCATTAATTTATTCTTACATTTAAAATAAACCCAGCTACATTACCCAACACAGAGGAGTTGTTTAGCATTTAAACTGAGAGCACCTAGTACTTAAAAAAACCCCAGCATTTTCCATCAAAGTTCTTTTCAAATTTGGAACAGAAGATAAGGTATTTACCTCTAGCCAACAAGTTCCACTTCTTATTATCACTTAACTTACACTATTACATTAACTTACACTATTTTTTCAACATAAAAATCTGACTGTAGCATAACAGCCGAAGAGGAAGGGAAAGAGTCAAGTGTTTCAACTCATTCCTCACTCGGTAACTACGCCTTAAATCCTCTGTCCATTCTATGTGCTGCACTAGCTGAAACGAGGGCTTTTTTTCTGCAGTTCTCCCAACCAAGTTCTTTACTTAGCAGTTTAAGAAAGGCAATACTAAAAACCTGTATACAAACACTAACAAGCAAGAGGAGTCAGTCTACAAAAGTAATCTTTTTTTACCTGTTGCAAAAGCTTTGCCACATCCAGGATGTTCACACTGATACGGTCTGTCTCCCGTGTGTGACCTTTCATGCACCTGTCAAGACATCCAATACACCGACTTAATGAAATATTGTATCCAATTACTGCAGCACAGAAACAGTTCATCCTCAACATCAATGTATTTATCTTCCCAAGATTCACATTCAAGTGTTTTCTTTTTAAATCAACAATTAAAAAATACTGAAATATGATAACGATGTTTTCCCTAAAACTAAAGATGTCTCTTTCCAAGGTCTAACCTGATAGTTTCAGTCAGTTTTGAGGAATTCATTTCTGTAAATACACAGAGATGTCATCATGCAACTACATTAAAGACAGTAAACAAGCATCCTCAGAGTCCATTCAGTATCTAATTTTTGACTCCACTGAGAACTTCTAATCATCTTCTTATATTGCCTGAAACCTCTACAGCAAGGACACCATTTTGACACATGATCCATAGACTCAATTACTGACTCCAGAGTGTTTTGTCAGAGACAAGGCAGCACTGAAGGTTTACCCCATTGCTGAGGTGACTACCTCAGCCTAAGCTGGAAGTGAACAGCTCTATACCTTTACTAATTCCTTTACTTCATCCAAAAAAGGAAAAGAAATGAGTTTCCACCCATACAGAAAAAATGTTCCAGCTTTTAGTTTAAAAATTTTGATTAAACAGTCAGACTTTGTATTATGATGGCAAAGTCATTCTAAAATGGAACTTTAGCCTGATCATGCATACACAGAGATAAAGTGAACACTGGATTTCAGAATTTCATGACACTGCTGGTAGACACTATCTTAACAAGAGGTTTCTTACATGCTGTCAATATAGGAGGCTAATATGAATAGGCTAACACCTGAATCTATCCAAAATACTAAGCAAAATCAGCTGAGCATGTAGGACAACCCCTTTTTGTAAAATCAATCCAATAAACATTTGACAAAAGAGCACTGTTACGACTGGCTCTCTGTTAATTCCTGTTACTTTTAAGCACACACACAAAATTCCATACCACGAAGCAGCAATGCTTATTTTACACCTGATCACCTTAAGATGGTGAGCTGTTGTGTACAGTTTTCCACAGCCATCATAATCACAGCGAAAGGCTTTCTCCCCACTCTGCTGAGATTTTGCAGTCACTCTTGTTCCATGTCCTTGCAAAACAATCTTAAATTGAAAAAAAAAGACAACCCAGAATTAAAAAATGGATCAGAAAAGTAACACACTTAATTTTGCAATCAAGTCAGAGTCGATTCCGACAGGTTTATTTTGCCTCCCTGCTGTGCTATGTCTCTCTGCTCTGTATTTCTTAGTCCTCAATAAATAAATTAAAACTAAATAGCTAAAAAGCATAAGTTCTGATGAAAGGAAAGAGAGAAACTGTAAAACACATTTTCTTGTAGCTAAATAGTAAATTTAAACACATGCATTAATTAATCAAATAACAACAAAGACAAAATAATTTGAAACATAAATCCAGCAGCAAAACGACCAAATTAGTGGACAGAACAAGCTGACATTACATCTAAGGTTCTGGATCTGTTCCTAAGAGATATTACCCATAAATCAGATCACTTTCAAGTATAAGTTCATGCAAAGACCAAACAATAATTAAATGCACTTACAGCACAAACTTCTTGAAAATTAAGGAAAGCATTTTGTACTTTGTCAGTGATGCATATGTTTTGATCAAAGTAATTGAAGCAATTTGAGTTAGGTTCTACTCTCCTTTCTGGCATGACACAACAAGAAAATATCCAGAATAGCTTTGCAATGCAACTTAAACCCTTTTAAAGGCTTCTTTGTCACTAAGGTGCAAGAAACATTCCTACAGACTGAAGAGGTAGAACTCGAAATGTAAAAAAATTTATACAGCTGTGTGCAAAGTGATCAAGACTATTTTAAAAGGTCTATCCTTCTTTTAAACCACACCCCTTTTCTCATGGACTCCATTCCATTCTGAATTGTCAAAATAACATTTCACAAAATGGACGAGGTAGGCGGTCACCTCTGGGGATCTAGTCCAATACCCCCTGCTCAAAGCAGGATCACCTGCAGTAGATTTCTCACAGCAGTATCCAGATGGGTTCTGAGTATCTCTAAGGACATCTAATTAGCTCTAAGACTCCTGAAGGTTTCCCCAACCCAGCCTTCTTTAAAGATACGAGGTCCACAGTGTCTCACTTAACCAGCTGCTCAATAACCTGCTTTAGACTGCTAGTTGCCATCCCTGAACTCCAGAAACCTGCTGGATTTCATATGCCCTGTTCGGATGCTCTTCCAGCAGATACCAGGGCGATTAAAATACCCTGTAAAGACCTGGGCCTGTGAACATGAGGCTTCTTCCAGTTGTCTGAAGAAGGCATCATCTACTTTTTCCCAACCAGGCACTTGAAACAGCCAGCTACCACCACACCACCCACACTGGTCTAACAGCTAATTCTGACCCACTAGCTCTTGCCTGGCTCATCATCCATCCTAAAGCAGAGTCCTATGCAGTCTTGCTGTTCTCTCAGGGGAAGAGCAGCTCCCCCTCCTCACCTGGCCTTGTTAAAAATTCTGTATCCATCTATTACAGCACTCCAGTTATCTGAACTATACCACTACATCTTCCTCATCCCAGTGGCACCTACACATAGACCTTTAGTTCCTCATTCAGATAGAATGGAAATCGAAGAACAGCTTTGCTACAGATTGTTCAGGGAAGATGCTCCCCTGTTAGTCTTCAGAACAATCTGAAGGTAAAGAAGTAAGAAATTTTTAATCAACTAAAATGTACAACACCACCACTTCAGAAAAGCTTCTCTTGAACCATGGGGAAAAAGAACCTAATCGATCAAAAACCCCATCACTAACACAATTGTTTAACCTGTGGTATCATGAATCACAGAAGACACTTTAATACGTTAAGAATCATGAAGAAGATGCTTAGTTGAGCATTTGCACTTAAGCATTTTTAAAATTTATTTTTCCTACCAGTAAAGGTGCTAGCATTCATTTGTTGTTTCAGCATATGAAATTCCATATATAGTTGTTAAGATCTACTATCAAAGTTTAAAAGAAAGTTCCGTAATCAATGTGCTATTTCTAGTTTCTATAAGGGAATAACCACACAATGTTACCAACATTACTGATGGGGGGACAGAATAAAAGAAACAGAATGCTTAGGAAAAAAAGCAGTTGACCACCACAAGCGTTTGTTCAAACAACTGTTTGCAGAAGTACTTGTTTCCTCACAATACACTAGTTGGTAGAACTTGAGATTTATTAAGAATTGTTAGTATTATCATTAAACAAAGACATACATAGTATTAAAATTACTGTTCTCATAAGATAATGGATTCTAAAGAAATAATTCAGATGGTAGGAAGGCACAAAATCAGAAGAACATGGCAAATAAAACACCTTTATAACCATGTCAAACTTCTTGAGAAGACCTGTGTCCTTCAAAATACTTTTAAATCAACAAAAAGAAATAAAAAATGCAGCTGGGGTTTAGATAGGTAATAGAGGACAACAACAAAGGTAACAAAGATCCCAGATCAGATTTCTGTATTGTATACATGCAAACTTTAGTCTTACGATTCTGCTTTTATTGTGAACAGATGGGTATGACAGGTTTGAAAGGAAACAGTGTGTGACAGCCATTTGCTCATGGGTAGCCTTTTGTTTTCATATGTAGAAGTGACAAAGAGGTTTTATGCTTTATCCTTTGGTGAAAAATCTAATCACATGTGAGTCTGAAGGACTGCTTAGCAGAATAACATCTGTCCTGCTCTTGTGTTACCTGTAGACTTGGGCTTTATAAACACACACTTAAAACATCTACATGACAGACTATTTTACCCCAAGTAATATATTATTTCAGAATGAGTTATGAGTAGGTATTTGTATCTACTTACATTGGGATACAATCATGATTTAAGATTTTCATGGACCCTTTGGGATAGCTTTGGGACCCTTCAGTTGGCCAACAGAAGTCCCCTTGTAGGGGTCAGAGTTTGAGACTAAACCTCAATGCCTTTTGAAATATCATCTTTTGTTTTGTTTGAAATGAATAATGCTGCTATAAAAGTCAGTTACTCTTAACAGGGCAAGGAGAATAAAAGTAAGTCAGAGAAGAGAGAACAGTTCCAGGCATACGCCTGGAATTGTCTCTCTTGAGAAGAAAATAATTCATTGAGTCAGCATTTGTTCTGCTTTAAGGACTATAAAAAGTCAGTTCAATCTCTGAAATGAATTCTGAAATACTTATACCCTTACTGATGAAATACTTGAAATACAGCTTGAAAAATCTTAGAAAACTATAAATTTTTTTCCTACCCTTTAACAGGAAAAGAAAACCCAGAAAACAGTAAGTATTGAAAGACTGTTTTCAAATCTTGTGAAAGGATCTTGTACTAAGTGGGAAATGATACCTATCTGTACAGGTTTGAGATCTAAAATTCGTGAAAGGTAGCTGCAGACTCTAGTTCATGGCTACACAGGACTACCTATCATGCATGTTGCTGAGTTGAATGAATATATGTATATTTCTTTTGTACCGGGCTACATACCTGCATTTTTTTATCTTGTTCATTTTCACCTATCATTCCCGTGCTACCAACACTGTCATTTCCATCAATAGACACCTGAGAAATGAAATTGAAACATGAAAAACATTTACAGGTTATTTATACTCATGTGAAAAATAGGATTACACACAGTTCCCGGGGGGTTATTTTGTAGCTCTCTAGCTCCCTCTTGAAACATGGTTATCCTATAGTACATTAGCTTACATTAAAAGCAGGACTTGTAGCACCCTGCATTACAGAATAAGTGAGCATCTCAAAGTTGTATTGAGACAAGGTAGGAAAGATTGCAAGTACCAAGTATGTTACATGAATAACCTGACAAAAGTACTAAAAGAAATTAATAAATTTAACAATACTGAATTCTGACAAGAAAAAAAGATAAAAGGCTTATTCATACTAGGGATGTATCTCTCATTCACTGCTACACAGAATATACTTGTTTCAAACAGCACAACTTCTTTGTAAGCAAAACACCTATAATAACGTGTTACATCTCCATTTGAAATAGTCAAAAATACATTAAACTTTAAATAAAAATATAATTGCCCAGTTTTAAAAAACCCCAAAAACTCTCACATACATCAACTCAAAAAACACCATCACAATATCTTTCTAAATTTCTGAGTTAGACAATTGTGGGCAATTTTGCACTACAACAGTAAAGAGTAAAGTGTGTGAGCAGAGGCACACAGAAACTGCAACGAGAGTCTGCAAGCAGGTAATTCTTGTTTGCTTGGGTTTTTTTTAAAGGAAATAATGGGCATTTTGTGACCTTCTCCTGCAGAACTTTTGAAGGAATCAGAGGAGAAAACCTGCGCAGAAAGGAGGCTTGAATCACTTCACTCCGAACTTCCTATTGTTGGTTGAGAAAGCAACTGTTGACATGAATTAAAATTCATCAACACCACTGGAAACAAATAATGCAAACTGAACGTGTGTGCATGTGTGTAGACGTACACAAATCCCACTAACTAGTTTTCCAGTGTCATGGTTCAGGCCCAACCAGCAATTTAATCCACTCATATTAGAGAATTTAAAAAGTGCACGTTGAGATAAATAGGACAAAAATGCAAATTTGTTTGCAGTTCTTCTATTTCTCCTTCACCTTCTCAGAACAGAAACTTATCCCAAATTATGATTAATATAGCTCCTTGTTAAGAAGGACAAAGTTCTGATTGATTTAAACCCAAATTAAATAGTAGCTAAGGAATATGTAAAAGCTTGTTACTACAGATCAACTGTCCTTGAATTATCTTTTCTCTTACAAAATGTTACGGCATAGCCAAGTACAACACAACCTGACTGGCTCTGAGGATCTCCTCAATTGTAACAGAAACATAATGGAAAGAACAGTGTATAAGCTATTTAATTATCCTAACTGGCCTTTTCCCAAAATACAACAACTCTTAGTGACACTAGAGGATAGATTTTAAGATTTATTCTACTCTTTCTCCAGAGCAATGGAAGCACTGGTGGTAATGATCCAGCAACTGGGACACTGCTAAACTACAGAGTCACGGAAGCTGCATCACCTGTTATTATATACACATCAAGCTTTACAGAAGTCCAGTAAAGTAGACAACATGAATTTTGACTCATGCTACATTTCCCTATTGCAAGTATGGCTCAGAGAAGATTTTTCCAAACTCAGTAACTGTATAATTATCTGTTTTACCATGCATTGCCCTTGCCCAGTACACCAGACCCAGTACACCAGGCCCTCCTCTTCCCAATGCAAGAAAAAAAGTAAATATTTTTTTTAAATCCAGTAGTAGTGCCTGAACAAGAATAATCTAACTTTGCCCTTCCTTCCAGCGTCAAGATATTCCTTTCCAATACTGTATTTTAGAGAAAATTATTATTTGTCTAAATCACTTTCCAAATCAGTCTAAATCCACATCATTTCAGTAATTTTTTGTTTTTATGCAACGTTACACACTGGAGCTGCTCATGGCAGTGAAGCACTGTAATGATAATTTGGCATTCTCTCTTTTAAGAGTCTGAAGACTCTCTTAATTATCATTTTAATTCTTAGACCACAACTGGGTTTTGCTGCCAAATATCCTGTGATGCTACATTAAATAAAGCAAATGTCTTTCAGTATACCTTTGCTGCATACTGCTCCAAAGCAGTGATGGTATCTGGGTCAATGGCAGCATCTCCTGTATGAAGACCTGCTACTGTGCCATCAGCCTGAATGGCTAAAATGGTATCTGACTGTGGCATCTGGACTGTGTGGTGAATGTAGGCAGTAGTTCCATCCTCCAGCTGGACTGCTTGTAATGCACTCTGGTCGTAACTGTCTGAGAAATAATATTACAAAGTGTTACAAAAGAAAAAGAAGAGCGATGTCTGCATGTTATGCTAGAAACTCTGGCTGTTTAAGAAACCTCTTCTCAAGCCATATATGTGCATGAAATAGATGAGAATATAACTACTGATATATGAGAATTATAAACACTTAAATATTACTATGAATAGCACTGTTTTTTTTTTTCAAAACAGCACCTCCCATAGCTTTATTTCTACACACTTCTAGAAGTGCAAAACCAGTTTTATGTTGGTCTCTATTGAAAGATCTGCTTTCCATTTTGTATCCACTCATAAGGAGAAGAAACCAATGCAACATATACCAATGTCAAAACTTCTGACTTTTCAATTTATACGTCTGGTAATTTTAAGAACAGAATCATGAAAACATGCAAAAGAAACATGACTTAAGGAAGAAATTGTCTTATATTCTCTCCTCTTAGTATTGTTGATACTAGAATGTCATTCTTATTATTGATTGTAGAATGCCATTCTTGTTAGACTAGTTTAAACAGACTTCAAATATCTACTTGATAACTTTTTGAAGAGAAGCAGTACTATTTCTCACACTAGTGTAAATATCTTCTGCAGAAATCTGTTATCATTTAAACTAAATTAATTTGCATTCTTGACTGCAAACCATCACATTTTCTGATCTAATGTCAAAAGCATGACCTTTAAAATTTAAGTAAATCTCTACATGCTTTAGTTCAACAGGGACTGATTGATTGTTCCCTCCTTCCTCCTCTCATTTTTTAATGCAATTATTGCTGAAATCTGTCAAAGGGCTTACATTCTCAATTAACATGCTATATACTTACTTTAATATGATCTTGATAGTAAAAAGGTGAAATATGCTGGTTTTTATTCTGTTTATAATTGTTAGGTGAAGTTCAAATAAGGAACTGAACCAGCCTCACCTCAACAATTTCCAGATGTCACAAAACAAGAAGTAATCTACATTGGGATCACACTACATGACATGATAGTCTAAAAAGAGTATCATATTTCATACTGCTGAAGTTCTGTTGAACTCTAGTGCAATAAATCACACTTCAAAAAAAGAATTACCTTTTGAGGTGTGATGAATAAATGCTGTAGTTCCATCTTCCAGCTGAACTGCTTGTCCGTCTTCCAGGCGCAAGCTGTCCCCTGTTCAAAAGGAAGAACTACAATGCTTCAAGAATAATTTGAAAATTCCATTAGTTGGAAAGACTAAATACTAAATACCTTGGCTCTCTTCATGGCTGTTTCCATTAAAGTAAGAAGTCAAGATATCATAATGACCGGTAATTACTTAATATCAGTAATTATCAGTAATACATTAGTGTAGAATGTGTTTCTTGCATTATTACACTTACTGCTTTTAGGTATGGGTACATGTTGAACATAAGCAGCTGAACCATCTTCTAACTGAATCACTTGGCCATCCATTAACTTACCATCTGAAAAACACAATTAGAATTATTTAAATATCTTCCATATGACATACCACAGTTCAAATACACAGTTGATACTTCCTGAACTAAAATATCAATAGAATATCGCAAAGAAATAATGTCTGGTAAAGAGTAAGCATCTTATGATTATACACAGGTTTTAAAATTCTGGGATAAGAAAATACAAAAGGTCTGATGTCCTATCCAGTAGATAAAATGTTGATATTTGGGTTTGAAGTGTAAAATTCGTCTCACTTTTGTTTGACTTATGTTCTGCATTTAATACTTACATCTTATTAGTAGCAGAAACACATATTTATTTTATAGTATTTCTGAAACACCTGCAATTCCCAGGTGGAACTGAAACTTCATAAACATTGTACAGATTTTCCCCAACTTGACAATCCACAGTGGTTTACAATCCAAAGACAGGTTTAAAAAGGGGACTACGACTGCAATACCAAGCAAATTCTGGTCGTTTACCTACCTTTAGAATTGTGCTGTATGTAAGCAGTAGAGCCATCAGCAAGGGTAACTGCTTGCAAACTCACACCTTCCATGTTTTCTAAGTTGTCACCATCTAGCAGGGAAAAAAACTTCATGCTCACTATTACCAGTATCAAACCCTAAAATTCACAACTTAATGACCTCCATAAATGATTACATTCTCTTAAAGCATAATCATTTCAGAAATAATAATACTTCTTACTTGCTTTCTGGCTTTTGAACCTTGAACATATGCTAGGATTGTATGTTCAAGATTTTGCTCTGTAAACATGACAGACAGAATATTCCTTTTCTTGACTAAAAGTTACAATGTCACTGATTAAAATAACTACAAAGCTGAAGTTTTAGGAAAAATATTAATTAGGTTATGAGTGTCAACAGTTAAATAATAATATGTATACATGTGTTGATAATTTTGTTTACTAAACTACTACCTGTCATTAATATACATAAATTTAAAGCATAGATTTGGAAAAAAAATATTTAATCACGTAAAATCATGACAATACTGTTAAAAAATATCATTTAAACTAATCCTAGATCACCAATCTATTTTAAAATTCAATGTGTTTGCTGTATGTTTAGATATAAACCAAAGTTACAAAGTATAAAACAGTAAAACTATAGTGAGAATAAAGTCAGATTTTGTATTTCCTGATTTGGCCCATTTACACTCCCGTTACCTTAAATAAGAGATCCCTTCCTTTCAGAATTAAATTAGTGAACTTAATCTCAGTTAACTAACAGTAAGCTGGGTTATTTTTTCATTTAGAATATACAATGAGAGTTTTGGACTTTTATCTGAATTTCAAGTAGAAGAGGCACAGTAATGTCAAGACATTTTAACTTAAAGGTTCACCTTGCACAGCTACAGCTTCCGTTAGACACAGAGTCACGTGCTGCGCCTCCATTCCTCCTCCAGAAAATTCAGCCATTCCCTGAGAGTCTCGATTTATCTGAGCTAATAACATTGTCTACCTAGAAAAAAAAGTATTCACAAAACATAGAAAATTTAAATACAGAACTCAAGTTCAATTGGCTTTTTATACACCTGTTACAAATATCTTGTTAACTTCTGCATAAAGAAGATGCAATGACTTACCTGGAAAATAGTTTGGATGCAACAAAGTTACTTGAAATAGGTAAATATTATTATCTCAATTAACTAAGCTAATAAGAACTTCAGGTGAGAGTTACTAAGTTGAAGCACATTGAGCATACTTAGATTTCAGTTAAATATGAATTATTTGACCGATGTATAAAGAATGATGGCGGTAATGATGGGGTAAGTAACAATGAAATAAATGAAAAAACAATCACATGGAATTGCAATCTAGGCTACGCTGCATTAAAGCAACTTTCCTCCAAACCCAATCTCTTGATAATCAAGAGTTTTTCTTAAGTGACAGTCAGATAATCTCACAAAGAGATTAAAGACAATCAAAGCTTTTAATCTTTTTATGGTTCTATGACTTGCTGATTCATGGTTCAAGGCCAAGAAGAATAATCTAGCTTTTCTAATTTACTTATGATTACATTCCTAAATAACAAAACTATTTTAACTCTACAATCCAGAAATCTGCCCTTGAATGAGCAACTCACCAATGGTCTCTAGACCACTGAAAAACTCCTGCTTATGTCAAAATAAAGGAATGACAAAAGCACAATTAGACCATATAGGTACTCCAGCACGCTTGCAGTATTTGAAGGTAGCTGAAAATCACATCCAAGTAATATTTTCCAAATACATTCAAGTGAACTTGAACCAGCCTCTATTTCCTAAAGGCAGCTACAGAAGTTTCTTAGCCTCTGAAGAGAAAAAGCTGACCTACTTCTTACTGCTGCAACTCTGCTGCTTTTGCTGTCCAAAGCACCTTAACGTGAGTGCTGTGCACAAAGCAAACGTGTCCCTAAGGTCCCAGCCCCACTAACTTCTAATGTGATTTTATAGCAAGTGCCCACGTTACCTCTTGAAATTGGACCTGGAGACAAAATCACCTTGGCATGCATGAGAATATCACTGACAGTCTGGTTAACTGTTAAGAGCACACTTACTGGAATATATACAGTTTAATAAAGAAAGTGGAAGAGGTAGCTTTAGGATAAGTCTCCTGTAAAGAGTAAGGTTTTTCATGACTACACTTAAAATCATAAAGAAAAAACTCACTGCTAATGATCAATTCACAATTCTGTAAGAATATAACAGATAAGAGTCCGTGCAGAAGAGCAATCCAGACCACGACACATTTACACTAGATGTTTCCAAAGAAAATGAAATAGCGAAGTTCTGATGGATACTATAATCTAAGCAATGAGGAACTGTACTAGGGCATAAGAGATCCTAAGTGCAACTCCTTCCTTTGCCATCTCCACATCAGTGACTACAGACTAGTAACTTCTTTCCCTGTCACTCATTTATCCTCCCTATCTCAAAATAGGGAAAAAACGTCTACTTGGCACTTGCCTGTAAACCAAAAATGAGTCAAAATTCTGTAGCTATAGGATCAGCTTAAACAAACACTGAACTGGTGTGGCCCTACCCTCAGTGTTCATGTCCTGGGCAGCAAATAAGATCAGAAAACTGATGCAGTTAAAAAACCCCAATAAACCTGCATCAAAAAAAGCTTTATTCCAGAGCAGTTTGTAAGGACTGCTTCTCTGGAGGTACCGCCAGCTTCTAGCAAGTCAAATTAAGTACTTATGGCATTAGATACTAGTGGTGCTGTACTGAGGTGGTCTGACTTCATAACTGCTAACAGTGTTCTGTATTTTCCATTCACTCAGCTTTCAGTAGACCTCATGCAAGTACGTTGCAAAGCAGCAAGACCAATTCACACACTGGAGAATAGGGCTACACAACCAATGGTTTTGACTAGAATTATATTCTGAAACAATTCCAGCAGCGATGGCATCTCAAAGGCCTTTCAGCCTCAGGTCTGCTTCAGAGGATTGCCTCTCTTAGACAAAGTATCTTTTAAGAAGCCCTCAGCATCTTTGATATAGTACCTGCCTTTAAAACATAAAAATGTCCTTCCTCCAGAGCTTACACCTCTCAATTTTGGGGAAGCAGAGAGGAAGTTAGCTCAAGGTAGACAACTGCAAAATCCTGAAAACAAGTAGAAACAGTTGCTTAAAGGGTCAACAGCTATTTTGGAACAAAAAGACATCTAATGCAAGATAAATTCCAGGGCTGCAGGAGTAAAAGTATTTCTAAAAATTACTTTACAGCGTTTGTTACTGTGGTGTGGTTGATTAATCATTAGCACACACTGGAAAAAAAACAAACCAGAATGAAATGCTGCACACAGCAGAACAATGTTCATTACTTTCCACCATTCCAGATGATCTAGATGATCATGTGCTGTAATTTACATATTCTTGCTGTTTTCTTCCAACTCCTTTAAAGTTAACCTTTCCAGTATAATCCTTCTTCCCAGTCTTCTGTCCTACTAACTTATCACCAGCCCCATCCTTTCTTGAAGTACCAGTTTACTTCTTCAGTCAGTCCTATCATGGTACCAAATTTTCAGCATATCCCTCTTCCCAAATATAATCCCATCAAATCCTGTCAAAATAACCTAAAAATACCCCTATATTCATACCAATTCTTTCTGCAACTAGTCTTCAAGTCTCCTCTTACTGCTGGTCTGGTCTATACGTCTGTCCCACCACTGTCTATCACCTTCCTGCCTCTGCCTCTAAGACAGTTCATGTTCAGACCCATCTTAGAGGCACATTCCCTGTAACGGAGGTTGTAGCACTAGCTGGGACCTGCCCAAATAGCAAAACCCCAGCTTCCACTCAATCTTTGGTGATGCTGCACTTTTGCTGTCACTCTGCCATGCAGGAAAGAGCACCGTTAGTCAAAAGTGGATGTGCTGTTGACTTTCAGCCTTTCTTCTTCCTCCTCTGTGGAGAAGACAGGCTAACTCCAAGCTCTGAGAAAGAGGATGGGGAAAGAACTGAAGAGGTCATAAAGCTGGCCTATGCTGTAATGTCCCAGGCTACCAGAGATATTGCTACCACTGTTACTTACTTTTTTTCATTTTTCTGCAAGAGTGGTCAAATACAGGAAGAGACTGACAAGAAAGGTTATGGACACTTCCCATCCTTGTAGGTGTTCAAGACTCAATCCAACAGAGCCCTTAGTAACCTAATCTAATCAGACCTGCCTTGATCAGGACTAGACTAAACCTCAGGAGGTCCCTCCCAACTGAAGTCGTTCTGTGGTATCTAATCATTTTGATACTGCATACATTTAAAACAGTATCACTATGCTGTTGGTACATCATGCACCTTGCAAAACTAATCTCTTATTACATTTTTATTCACTTGCCTTGTGCTTTTGAAACCAGTCTGTTTTCATGAACTCAAGCCTCTTCTCTTAGCTTTAGTAAGTCTCTGCCTCCCTTTTTCTGCTGGTTCATATGCTGCTTTCTCCTCAGCTTCCAGCAAATTTGTCTTCACCCTTATTTCAGTCTGCATGTTGCCAGCTTCTTCCACTAATCCACTGCTTTAATTTCTGTACATTTTCATCATTAAGCTTTTTCTTTAAACCTCCTATCTGCCAGGAAATTTGTCAGTAAGAACACGGGAGAGAAACATTTCCTTTACCCATTCAAATATTGCACATCATTATTTAAGAAGCAGCTAACAGCATCCATTTTTAGGAAAATACATGAACACCAGGGTGGGGTCTGCATAGCTGCTCAGCCAGACTGACACATGTGTTTTGCTTAATCTTAAGAGCTGTCCTACAGAAAAGCCACAAGTCCAGGCTTAGTTATGTGGTATGCACTGAAGGGAAAGCTTGCAGAGAAAACCTCACCATTCTTTAAGGTGGTTAAAATACTTTATACCAAAAAAAAAAAAAAAATAACCCACCCTGAGAAAGAAAAGTATTCAGAGACTGCAAAATCTCTAAACTGAAAACAGCATCTGATAGAAGGAAGCAACAGACAGTTGCAAGAGGTCATGCTGAAACAAGTCTCGCACCATTAGTTACACAGCAAAAGCAGTGAATTAGTGATGCACGTTGCTGACTTTATCATGCTTTTCGACAAGAGCTGTGCCAGCAATGTAAGCCCCTGGTATAACCTTGCTTGGTAAAATATGCCATCCAGCAGGGTACATAGATACCAATTTCATTAAAAAACACTGCCCACCCAAATTCTCTGAACAGAAAAAGCTGTGAACTCAAGACTTCACAGTGTTGCCTACCTACAGAGCACCTTCTATAGTCTTCCCTCCACCAATACACAGAACTTTTTTGGGTGCTGTCACTTATATGGAAAAACAGATGCAACGTTAAATGAGAAGCTTTTCAGAAACTCAATCCATCAGCTGGTAAAAAGGAGTCTCTGACGAAAACTAGGAACAAAACAACTAAGAAAGCAGGTGGGATTGAGGCAGCTGAAAAGAAAAGCAAGAGCTTGTTAAGAGCAAGCTGCATGGAGTGGAAAGATGGTCTGGGGCACTTGGGAACTCCGGCAGTTAAGAGGACAGCATGCGAGACCTCACTTCATGGAGAAAGTGTCAAATAACAGCTGAAAAACAGCTGGAATTTGCCATTTGAAGAATTACTATTTCTGTATTGCTGGACAAAGGGAAAAAATCTGTAGTAGCAGTAGCAGAAACTCCTTAGAGAAAAAAAAAGATGCTTAAAGGATGATTAACAGGAAATGGAATAAAGTCTGTAATAACACCCATGGGACAAACGAAATCTAGAACGTGTAGGAAGAATGAACTGGGAAAGGCAGACAAAAAGCTACTCCAGACATACTGCAACCTTGTGATTATTCATCAGCCTTGCGCAGACAGCACCGAGATGTTGGAAATAATATCCGTTTATTTCATTGGAAAAGAAACATTACTTTTATTTTAGGACACTTCTAAATAATGTACAAACCGTTGTAATTCGATAAAACTTATCAAAACAGTAAATAAAAAACAATCCAGAAGACAATAAATAAAACCGAATCCTGAAAAGTAAAATGGTAAATGAGACAACTCCACAATACTGAAACTTTCACTATGGAATTTCACCAAACTGCACTCCCACGTTTGACAAAGCTGGATCCCAACATAAGTTCAATTTTTTCAACACGGTAACATAATTAAGGTTTTCCTGCATTAAATACTGGCTGCATTAGGCTCCTTAGATTTAGATTGCAAATATCAGTAATTTCCTCAAATAAGTCCGATTAACAAACATCTGTGAAAATACCTACAATCACCATCCTGGTTAAATACACTTCAACTGATACTCACTAGACATTATAGCTGTCTGAGTGTCAGTGCAAAAAAGTGACTGATGAGACTGAAAAACTGACTAGTCCAGACAAAGTCTTTTTAGATGACCGAAGTATGTAGCTCACTGATTACATAAAGGCATCTGACAGCTGTAAGCTCAAAAATAAAAACATAGATTCTCTAAAATCTGTTCCCATCTTTTTCAGTATTACACTGGAAATCTGTAGCAGGCTCAGAAATGAAATCTAGAATCTGTGGATGCTTCAAGGGATGAGACGCGGATTTCTTTCTTCATCAACAGCCCTTACCTTTTTCAGAATTTTACCACTGAACTGAAAGAATAACTTCATGCTACAATTGGTCATGTTGAGTTTTAGCAAATAAACATAAAAAATTACTTAATTTTAGGCATTTCCAAATTTCTAATGCTTTCTCCTACCATTTTCACTTCTTTTACTGTACTTTTTTCCAGTCTCTAGGTAAAGACCACCAAAAAAAGAGGAGACGGGGGGGTGGGGGGCAAAATCTCATTAATATTTACAAGTATATAACTGGTGGATGTCAGGAGATTGGGGCATCACTTTCTTATTTTGTATCTAGTGACAGGACAAGGGGTAATGGAATGAAGCTGGAACATAAAAAGTTCCATTTAAACGTAAGAAGAAACTATTTCACTGTTGAGGTGAGGGAGCCCTGGCACAGGCTGCCCAGGGAGGGTGTGGAGGCTCCTTCCATTGAGGTCTTCAAAACCCACCTGGACACGTTCCTGTGTCCTTATCTAGGCGGGGGGGTTGGACTAGATGATCTCTAGAGGTCCCTTCCAACCCTACCATTCTGCAATTCTATGAAAACATAATTAAACAGCAATTTCCAGCACATTACTCCTCCACATATAAAATGGAAAGAAAGCTGAAAAAAACCCACAGAACAAAAGTCTCTACCAAAGAATCTGGTAACAACAGCTGGATTCGGGTAATGGGTAAGATACACAATTTAAAAGCAAATTATACAATTATTTTCTACATAGCAAAGAAGTGTTGCAAATTATGAACCACAGGCTTTGACCCCAGCCCTGGAGAAGAACCTAATCAAGATCCACAGCACTGTCAACTGCATAAACATCATGTATACACCCCAAGTGGCAGCACGGCCAACTTGCAGAGACTCACATTGCCCAAAGCAGAGGTTTGCAATCAAATTCACGGCTTCTTTTCACTCTTTTTTCAGTATTACAACTTTCTGCTCAACCAGAGATACATATCAATTATAATGCAGTTTGAGACTAATTCACTGCCACAGACTTTGATATTTCTTCACAAAAAAACCCCATATAAATACAAGACCACATCTATCACTGCCGTAACCGAGCAGAACTCATTCTGACTTTAGTGAGCAGTGAGACCCATATTAAGTCTCACACATCATTTCAGCAGCCTTTTTCCTCCCAAAATTACCCCATACATTCAGTTCGTATCTACAAACCAATGTATTGTTGCCCACCAATGCTTGCATTTTATGATTAAAAAAAGAATTAGTTTCTCTGAATTCAGAGAGCATTCCTTGCTCAAAGTCAAGACATGTTTCTTCTCTCCAGAGAAGCTTGTATTATCAATGCTCAGGCATACCTTCATTTCTAAACCCATCCCATTTCTATTTCACAGATTGAGTGATGATAAAATATTTGTGGTTTAACAGTAAAAAAAGAAAGGGTAAATAATTATAATGTGCACACTCAAGAAATGAACGTTGGGTCTGAGATCAGAAAAAAGATGAATCTGTGATCAGTTGCCTGATTTTCTGGTTTATATTTGATTACAAATCTGAAAAATAAACTCCAAACAATGAAAAACCACCCTTTAAATAATTGTTCAGTACACACATTAGTGAGATAAAGCACCAGATTTCATCCCAAGTGCATTTTCTCTCATAAGTCACAAGTAAGAAAGAGACTTAAAGCAGTGAATGGATGAACTGATGTGTTTTTGAAGTTACTGGCTTTTGGGATTTGATGCTACCATCAAGTGTATGTACACAAAACACTGCCTACGTAAGGGTCACACCAAAATAATACTTAAAAGAACTGGATTAAAATGATTCCTAGAAATGTCTACCTGTGGTAAAAACAAAAAAAATAAACGGATAGAGTCGACTTCTGAAGCATTTCAGGAAGCTGCTAAATCCTTAAATGGTAACAGCTCTGGTTATATACGTGTGCCTCTCAAAAAACAAGGAACAATTGGTGAATAAGTGAATACTTAAGGGGTAAAACTGTAAAGGAATTGAGACCAATGATTTCTATCAATGTTTTACTTTTGTGTCAGACTTTTAACTCCCTTCATTGCAAAAAAGAAAAAACAAAATCACAAATGTGTCTAATTTGCATCACCAAAGGAATTAATCTTGGCTGTGCCCCTTCAAATCCTGCAAACTCTCTGAGACTGCCAACAAAACAGGGAATTTTGAGCGGGTTGTTTTGTGTGGTTATGAGTTAATTAGTAATCTGATAACTACATTACAGATGTATCAGTATTAGCCATGATAGTTAACAGCAATGTTTTTGTCCATGCTTGTATTTCAAGAACAAAATGGATAGTCTACTGGATTGTCAACCTTTACCCTGAATTGCAAATAAACCAATTAAAAATGTAAATTGAAGAACAGTACATCTAAATGCATTCTAGGAAACTCTGTGTAACACCATGTTAGCTTACTATGACTATATTTAAGATATGAGCAACATCAACTAACTTGCAAATACAGGCTATCTTCCAATTCTACAGAAGCCTGTCATCAGAAATGAAGTCCATGAGCATGAAGCAAGTAACAGTTTTCCCCTCAAGAGATATATACAGAGGAAAGCATTCAGCAGGCAATAAAATGCTGATGGAGGAAGCATTAAAGAGTTGCAAGTGCAACTCTGAATATCCCAGAACTTGCTGCAACTGTAAATTCCCTTCAAACCCAGAAAATTTTAGCAGACCCAAGTCACTAGATACATTCACTAATTTAATCCAATTCCATTTTTGAGTAACTGATCAACAAATCCTGGTGTGCAGAGCAAGATGACCAAGCACATATGTCTGAAGTAAATAAAATTAAGAACTCCAGACTGAGTTACAGACTTAAGGTACAGGCAGATCTCCATAAACTCCATTGTGCCGTGATAGGTCACAAGGCTTCCTTGCCCTCCTTCCACAGAAATGTGGTGTCCCATGGGCAAGCACCTCCCTTCGATTCCTCCCTCCCTCTTCAGAATAATACCTATGCACACCTCTATTTACAAGAATTTGCATTTTAGAGCTGAACTCTCAGATTCTAGAAGAGGATCCATCTGTTAGGATCATGACGCAGCCGAGGGAGCCACATGACCCAGCCGAGGGAGCCACATGCTAAGCAAAAACCTTCCTCCAGTTCTCTGGGATCTTTTATGGCACAAGGATCTAATTCCCACTCTCTTTACCAGGTATACCAATTTCTTTACAGCACAGAAGAGATGAAAAACCAAACTGTCACATCTCCTAATGCAGAAAGAGGAGAAAGCAAGTTGTTATGTCATAGGTGTGGAAGAGATCTGCCAGTGCAGAAAAAAAACCCAGTAGCACAGAAAGCCAACAAAGGTTGGCCTGGGATGCTATGATTTGTACATAGACACCACAGCAGCAACGGTTACACAAGACAGCATGGGAACCAGAAATCACATGGATAATCAAGGGTAACGGTACAAGTCAAAACGTAGACAGGAAGAGAGTAACACAGGAATTGGACTACAAGAGCACTGGGAAAAGCTGGGTCTTCCTCATGAGGGTTTGCATTCTGTCCATTACAATGCCTGACACTGAGGGAGTTGCCCTTATTAACAGGAATGTGGTGATCTTTTTCTGTGTGGAAACTCATCCAAATTCAGCTGAGTCCAACACTTTGGAAAACAAATAGTTCCACACGTGCAAACTAAAGGCTCCTCAGAATTTAATAACAGTGTTTCTTAAAGACTCCACCTATGCTGAGCATGTTTTAACCCAAAACTCTTAAGGCCAAGACTCACATGCAAGCAGCAGGGAAAAACCAAAATCCCACACTCTAAATGAAACCAAATTACACTGTAAGAGAAGCATCTCAGTTCAAATAGTCTTTTTAGCTTTATTTTAAAGCAAATGCCCTACACTTTATTAAGGTCAATACTTAGGTCTGCAAGAATATACACCCACACAATGTTTGAAGGAATGCCCAGAAGAGATGCTGTCCTAGGAGACACCACTACCACTACCAAGTTCACGCTGAGGAACCCTCAGCCTAATCTCTCTGCAGATGTAGAACCAGAGGTGCAAAGGCAGCCCACAGGCAGCCTGTGCACCAGAGCACAGCTGAGCAGGGACAGCAGCAGCCTGTTCCCTGCCCAAACTGCTACAGGTTTCCTTCTCCTGGATAGCATAGGACAGCAAAACGTGGCCACACACCAGTCTGCTGAAATAAAGCAGTACAGAACTTGAAATATTTTAGAAACAAAAACAGATTTACAGACTAATTGTGGCACCCATTACAAAGGCACACTCATCACTTTGTTATAGCTGTGTCCATCTCTGCTGAGAAATCAGATTGCCAACTCATGACAGTTATTCTGGTGTTTAAGTGTCAAATGTTACACAGGCATGAAGACAAAGTGATGTCTATGTGCCTTTCCAGCTAAAGAAACTTTTACACTTGCTTAAGCATTTGCTTTGAGTCTCATGTTAGTATGAGACAAAAGTATGTCTTCCTCAGGATACTAGAAACATCATTTAATTACAATAATGAGAATAGTTCATGTAAATTATGAAATAAATTTGAAATAAATTTCTCAAAACGTGTAAGATGTTTATTTTTACATCTCATTTAAGCTGTGATCTATTACTGAAACCATCAGACATTATTTACCTACGTACTGCTGAGCTGCATTTTCCACAGCCATTCACACAAACAGCTTCTGACAGATACACATCTTGAAAGCTGAAGACTTTTAATGCATAAGATACAAAACCACAATCTGTGAACAGAGAGTTATGTCATACTCTGCCGTTCTAAAGCTGTACAGCAGGTACACTTCCACAGAGAAGCCAAGACATACTATACAAATGCTACTACTATTAAAAAGGTACTAGTTAACAAATTGAATTTTTCAGGTACTATCACTATGAAGCTACAACAGAAATATCTGATATTAAGTCCCCTAAGGTGTAACAGACACATAACACCCAGAGCAGAATCTTGAGAAGAACTGTACAAACGTTTTTGAAAGACTAGAAGTTTGATGCTATGTATCACTGGAAGCAGCAATAACATTCCTTAAGAAGCACTGCTTTTATTTCATATGCAAAGTCACATGGAATTCTTCGGTGGGTCAACAGAAAACTTTAAACCATCGGCACGTTTAACAGAAAATTTAACTTGCGCAGAGTCATGTTGCTTTTCTTAGGACTGCAAATAAGACCTTATCAGAAAAAAAATCTTTGCACTCTTGCAGGTAATTTTTATAGAGTAGTTTCTCATTATCCTGTTCTATTAGACGTTCTAAACAAAATAAAGCTGAAGAAAATGACATAACCGCACAGGCGGGAAAATGCTTAAAATAATTTTACTGAGCAGAGATGAACCAAAATTGAGGATTTCACGAGCTCCGTGCTAGCTCCTGTGTCGGCAGGCCAGTAACTGTGATCATGGTACTACGATATAGTAACGTTAAGAGACTTAGTGCAGGAACAGTGAATTATTCCTTCCCCAACTCGGGCGCACCAAGCTGCATGTTAGACCGAGAGCTCTGAAGGTTCTGATGCTCCTCTGCAAAGTTCGCCCTCCGACAAATGGAGGGCAAATTAAAAAAAACCCCAAAAAACCAAAACCAACACTCTCCCCCCAAAAAACACCTCAAAACTTAAAACGAAAACGTAAAAATAAGTCAAGGCTGTAATTTATGCAGAGCGGGCGCCAGCGCCGGGCGCCCGCGGCGGGAGCGAGGCATGGAGCCCGCCAAGACCCCCCGCCGCAGTGTAGCGCAGCGTAGCGGTGCCCGCCGCCGCCCCCGCGCCCTCCACCTCCGCGCCGAAAGCGCGCCCGCCGCCGGCAGCCCCCGCCTCTGACGCAGCGGCTAATGGGCGCCCGGCGGCCGGGCCCGCCGAGAGGGCGACGGCGGGGGGGGGGGGAGGAAGCCGCCAGGGCTCCCTCGAGGGCCAGGGCGCCGCCCGCAGAAGGGGCGGCGGGGGCGGCGGCGGGGGCCGCGGCGGGGGGCCGCAGCGGGACCCGGCCCGGCGCGCCCCGCGGTGCCGGCGGGCAGGCCCGGCGCGGGGACGAGGGGAGGGGCCGGGCCGCGCGGAGCAGGCGGGCGGCGGGGCCGCGGCTTTATTCGTGCGGTTCGATGCCGGCGCTGCCCCCGCTCGCTGCCTCCCTGCGCGCGGCGCGGCGGGCGAGGCCCGGCGCGGCCCTGCCCGGCCCGGCGGCGCGGCGCGGCGCCGCGGCCCCGCCGGAGATGGCGGTGGGTAGAATAAGGCACACTGGGTAAAAACACATTTATATACGAACCTCGCCGAGAAATTTTCCAACAATTCCTCCGTCCGACCACCATGCACCAGGACAGGAAACGGCCGCCTCAGCGCCCGCCCGCCTCAGCGCCGCCCCGAGCCGCGCGGGCGGGCCTCGCGCCCCGCGCTACCGCCGCTCCCATTGGGCTCGCCGCGCCGCGCGTCTCCGCCTCCGCTCGCCATTGGTCGCCTCCAGGCCCCGCGCCGATGCCCATTGGCTAGGCGCCCGCGGCCCCGCCCCGCGGCTTCATGGCGTCTCGGTTATGCTGGTTCGGGGCCGCCGCCGCCGCCATTTTGTAGCGCGGGGAGCCAGGCGCTGGTGCGTCAGCGGGGGAGCGAGGGAAGCCGGGCGCCATTTCCTTCCCCGGAGAGGACGCGCGGCGGTGGCGGCGCTCGGCGGGTCGGGAGGAAGCGAGACGGGGGGGCGCGGGGGCTCCAGTGCCCGCGGCAGTGCGGCCGGCCCCCCGCTGCGCGGGCCGAGGGGGCAGGCGCCTGGAGCCGAGGCCGAGGCCTGATCGTGGCCCCGGGGGCGGCCCCGGCGGTGCTGCTGGGCCCCGGGCGCTACCGGCCCCGCACAGGGGGCAGGCCCGCGGCGGGGCCTGGGGCAGGCGGGCAAGCCGGCCGGCCGAGTGTAGAGGCAGCTCGGAGGGGAGCGAGCACCCTGCCCTTCCCCACCTCTGGGCGCGGGCTGTCGTGCTGCCATTCCAGCCCCGCTTTTTCCGCCGAGGGCTGTTCGTAAAACTGTGCTGGGCAATATTTATCCTTACGTGATTTTCTTGTGCAGAGACATACAAACGTGAGTGCCAGCAATAGCTCCACGGACAATTAAAGGGTATTGCGGTGGTTTCAGTAGGTCATCTTTCAAGCAAACGCAGCTGTGTGCTTAGTATGAGCTGTCACCATTGGTAGGAGAGTATGCCCAGCGCTGTAAAGCTTAATGGGCCCTTCTGAGCATGACAGCTAAAGCATGTCAGGTTTGTTTTATCTGGAACTCCAAGCTCTTAAATGCTTGCAGTCATACAGACTAAACCAGCATATTCCTGAACAGGCCAAATAGTTTTCATTCCTGTTTCTTAATTGGAAACTTTCATCCAAAGCACAAATTGTGGCCATCAGTTAAATGTGAGGTATAATAACCATGAAATAGCCGAGATGAAATTCTGTTTGGAGTTTCATATTAAAGTATTACTTGTTGGAATGTCTGTCAAATCCCACAACTCTGAGTGCTTGCTTTTGAGGATCTACATCAGGACGTCTGGTTATAAAAAAAGACAGAAATCACTGGCACACCACTGAAGTTAAATAAACTACATACTAATTGGAAAATAATTCATAATCAGTGCCAAAAAAACCAGACAAATGAAGCTCTTCCACATTTCTGGTTCTGTAGAAAGTCCCACAGAGTATATGGAAGACAAACCCAGCATGAGAAACTCTGCTCTTGCTTTTACAGTCCATAAGAGTCTGCTAGTGCCTTGGGCCATCCACACTTATCTCACATCTTGGTAGAACTTCTTAGTGCATTCAGGTTAAAACTTGACCAGTTAATTCAGCAGAAATGCAGAAAGATAATGTTCTTATCAAGATTATTTTTTTAGAATTAATAGAATGGTTGCATCTTCAGGGATTTTCAGCAGCAGTGTTGAGCCACCGCTGGTCATAAACCAGAGAAAAACTTCACTAGTAGCCCCGGGCATGGAAGCCCATGTTACCTGAGCTTGCTCACACTCATTAAAACCCACACATTGGTAACACTAGGTCTACAGCTAACAGTGACTTTGGGGCCTGAGGGTGCTGTTGTCCCCTCACTGCACTGCTCAGAGGCATCACCCAGCACTAGTGTGTGGCTGAAGCTCCAGAGCAGGACAGAGCCATCTCTTGGTGCTGAACACACACATGGAGCATGTTAGCAGGGGCAGCACTGGCTGCAGCAGGAGTGGCTGGAGGGCTTACAGAGCCTGAGCAGCACCTCCCAGGAGTTAAAAGGAGGCAAATTCAGGCCTAGAAAGTGAAAAGTTAGCAAGAGAGAGTATGTGTGAGGAAGGCCTGAAAGGGAACTTGACAGAAACATGCAAAAACATCAAAGCCATCTGCATGTTTGTTGTTGGGTGTTCTGTAACTAATCCACTGCAGAATTCTTGAATCTGGCAGTAGGAATGCTCAGCTACAAGAGATTAACAAAGCTTTGCTGTACTATGCAAATATACCTATTGCTGATTCTTTTTAAGGTAGTGATTGAGGAGGAAAAGGTATTTAAATTTACCCGTCTGTCAGCATTTTAAAAAACAGCTTGTGACAAAAGCCTTTTGTATTTAGCAGGGTTAAGAGAACAGTGGTTGTGCCTAACACTTCTGCTCAAACAAATATTTTGAGAGGAAACTAAAAACCTTAGAACTATGTAACTAGAACAGGACTCCCAAGTACTGCAAGAACACAGTTACATTCAAAACACCACACTGAAAGAAGTGAAGATAAGGATTTGCTTTAGATGTTTATTAATCCAAGGAGATCTTCCATAATAGAAAAAACATAGGCTTTAAATTTCCCAGCTCTTCCTTTAGAGTTGCATTATCCTTGAAAATGGAATGGATAGTGCAAGTTCTAGGAGGAGGATCAGTTTTAAAGTTGACATAAGTGTATCACTGAAATGGATCTATTGCATCACAAAATGCACTATCACCACCAACAACAATGCAAAATTGTTTTGCAATTTATATAAATACATTTCTTGGAGCAAAGGAAAGCAAAGTTCTAGATCCATTCTTAAAAAAAGATGCTCCTTGCTAACCAGTCTAGCGACACATAAAAGCACCCTTGAAGTAAGACTCTATTCCTCACACCAAGGTGAAAGTCTTCCCTTGACTCGTGACTTGAAAAATGTAACTGTTCCAGAGACAATGGCACTAAATCGGTGATTTTCCCCTCAGTTTTATCATCTGCTTTGTACACAAGAGCCTTCTCGCTGCTGCTCTGTCGTCTCTTCTGCCACAAGGCAAAAGTCTCTCATCTCTCCTAAAAGGTTCTGTTAGGTTTTCTGGGATGCATAACAAGATAAGCAGATACCCAACAAGCAGATGTTCAGAAATGATTCACGTCAAACTGGGCGTTTTCCAAGGTCAAGGAATGCACGGGAAAAGGCATGCTGTCATTATGTCTGTCACCTTCTTCTACAAAAATAAAACCTTGTCTAGAGATTATCCTGAGGCCAGAGTACACCTGTACGTGCTCATGAGTTACACATTTACAAAAACAACCCCAACACTTCTGCTGTATGTACTTGGCCAGTCAGCTAAAGAGTCAAAAGTACTACCGTGGTTCTCGTACCACTACTATAATGGATACTCTGATTCAAGGCTTAACTTGTTTCGGCTTTCTCACATTAGGTGCAATATCCATCCTTGTAAGTCCACAATTTGCTTTCAAAAGTATCCCTTTGGTATTTCTGGCTAGGGCAACGTGGCGTTAAAAGAGTCCTGGCTCAGTCTCTCATTAGCACTCTGTGCGCAAGGAAGGCAGAGCAGAGAGGAGTGACCGGGAGAATCCACCAAACCTGCCCAGAGAAGCGCTAGCGGTTGTGCAACAAATGGAAGGTAGAGCATGGTGCTGCTCAGCTCATCAAGGAAACCCCAAACCACCAATTCCTGCTACTATGCTGCTGCAAAAAAAACCACACCACACAAACCAATTTTCTGAAGACTGCATTTTGAGTATCATAATATATATATGTGCATTTCATTTTTACAGATATAAACTCAGTTTATTTTTAACCTGTATTTAAATTTTGGAGGCTTACATTAAATTAAGGTAGCTTGTTTAATATCAATTGTAACAGCAGGTGACATTTTAATATAAAAACAGCCAAAAGAAAAAAAAAACAACCAATAAACATTTGATTTAAAAGACCTGACACCAATGATCTCAAGGCAAGATCAAAAACCTATGGATTTTTGTTTTTAGACGGAAAAAAAAAAGTGTGGGGGGGAGGGCATTTAAGCCAACCCATTCACAGCATCTCCCTGCTGGCTTCTTCAAACAGTGGTTTTGATAGTGGTCCCAGAGGGAACTGTATTTTGCCTCTCCAGCTAAAATACCAGTTACTATAGCAACTTTGAAGGAAGAAAACTGTGGCTTAAAAAAATGAAAGATTGGCAAAACTTCAAATACACTGTCTGGATCAGGCAGACAACAGCACACACTAATGCTGGGAGTGCAAAAAGAGGGGGAATGAAGTGCAAGAGTAGTGCACCTACCTGCACTACCACGTGCTGGAAAAAAAGAGTACTTTGCAAAATTTGGGGAAACATCACAATCATAGCTCATAGCCCAGATTAGCCAAATTAAGTTGTTGTCTTTTTAGAATAGATTGCATATACAGATGTTTCATCCACACTTCAATCGACTCTTAAGAGCAGAATTTCACATCTTATTTACCTGCTTTAGAAAAAGCACTTTTTCCTAAGTGCTTACAGCACACATTTGTACCCAAATTTCACCTTGTACTGTGAGATCTTTAAGAAAAAAGAAAGGACACACAGGGTGTTGCTCTTCTTTTTAGCAGCAATGAAATATCACTAACCCCTTTTTACATAACCGAATTCAAGTCACAACCAGAGGTGACTGCACCACAAAGTCACCAGGTACAAAACTGCTAGTTCATTTTAAATTAATAACTTGAAATTATTTTCCCCCAATACATCCCTTATTTTTTATTTTTATTTTTTTATAAACAGCAAACATTTTGCTATTTTTGTACATAGGCTAGCAGGCTTGTTTCAATATGAAAGTGCTAATTCATTTACAGATTTATCAGTTATGTAGTGCTACATTAAGTGTCCAATATTCTACATATGAACAATCTTGATAAATGGAAATGATGAAGATTAAGTAAGGCTATCCGATTACCTTATCTTATTTACATTAAAAGAATAGACACCCAACAGGAAGGGAGAAACGGGAAATAAACTGGGCAAATATTCATACCGCCACAGGTGTAAAAATTAAGTCTGCCTTCTAGCTTGTACTGTAAATGAGACATTTTAAATAGTCCTGCAGCCTATGCCTATTTTTTTTTCCTCAGAAAAAGAAAAGCTGCCTTCATGACATCCCCTCTTGATTTCCGATTTCCAAAGTGTGTCATTTGAAGCTTTAAATTCAGATTCTTCCTATCTTCAAAAAAACCTCTGGTTTGCTTTCCAGTATTAGGTTGCATGACCAGGTCCCACTTCTGGGGCTTCTGTCCAATCTATTTATTAATTAGTTTAGAGTGAGTTGTAGATAACATGAACCAGTTCTGGAACCACTATTGGGAGGAACACAAGCTCTTCACTACAATCACACAGTAGCAGGAAAAGTGATAATTCAATTCATTCCCGGGGCAGGGCCTCCAAAATTAAATGAAGTTGGCACAACTGGAGCATTGAATTTGTATCCTCCATGCTTTTCAATCATTTTGGATTCTAAAACAAAACAAAAAACAGAAGGAAGATATTTTAGTGCGTGTGTAGGTGGGGAAAAACAGATTAAGCTTCTGTGACTGACCACCCTGAGTCTCTCAGACATAAGGGTTTAACCTGGGGTCACCCAAGAAAATAAGCAGCACCCACAAAGTGGAAATGTGCCAGGCCCCACACAACAGACGGACTTATGTTTTAGTTATTTTCATTCCTCAATATTGTTATAGCTACGTTTAAATTACTTGATTTTTTTAAAAGGCCACACTTCAGCTTTTGGACATGAGTATGTAATTTCCACATTTCAGAACAGGACCTGAATGAATGCTGCACTTTGAAACTTGTAAACAGGTGCCCAGCTCTTTCTGATGAGCATTAATAGACTTTCCAGTCAAATCAATACAGACCGTATGTACAAAAAAAGCAGTAGACAGGTATTAGCTCAATTTCAGTGTTCTTATCTCAATTCAACAATATAAGCAGAAATAGCCACAGAAACACACTTTTTAGTACATATATATTTCCTCCCCATACCCAAGCCGGTAATTTTACAGTTTAGGTTACTAGACTATACAATGTAATTCTGAGATAAAGCTAGCGATATCACTTTTCATTTTCAACCAAACCTTAGGATCTTTAGGCATCTGAAGTCTACGTGTCCCTCACTGTAACTAACACTGATAGTTAAGCTGTCTGGTTTTACTAGCTTCAGGTTTCATCCTTCAAAGATGACTGGGTAGTGTAAGCCTCGCTTTCACAAGCTCTAGTACACAGACAACTGAAAATTAGGTTGGTAAAGAGCAGACAGAAATGCGTATTCCCTTGTATACATTTTTATCTACACATCTCTATCTACCTTTACTATCATCTTGATAATGCAGAGAAAGGTTTATATTATTCCCAGCTCAAGCTAACAATGCTAAAGTGGAAAAGAAGACAGTAATTAAGCTCTTTTTCCTACTTGGAAATAGCCACAATCTCTCGCTTTCTAGGAATACGGGACAGCTCATATTACCTAGAGGATCTGCTTTTTGCCTCTGTTTCATTGGAAACAAGACAGTTGCTATCCAATTCCTACCATTCTATCAATCTGTGTCTGACAAAGGACAGGGGCAAAACATGACCTGGGGAGTATTTCTTTGTTCCCTCCCAGCTCCACAGTGCACAGAAGACAAATCTCTTAGCTTATAGAAATTACTTGTAGCTACATTAACGAGACAATGATATTCCAAATCCTTATAGCAGGACGTTCCCATATGTGGTAGGTAGCCTGAACGGAATATCCTTATGCTCTGATAGTACACAATTTCCTATCAGGATCAAGATGCTGAAACTTCACAATCTGGACGTAACTTGCTCTATGAATAAGCAGCTGAAGAGTTCTGCACCCCTTCTTCCCCCCCCCCACCCAAGTACTATACTATACTACAAGTACTATAAATCCCATCAGTGTGATGTCTAGTGCTTAACAGGGGGCACAGTGAAATTGTATTTTATAATCATTGAAAGTAGATCATGCTGGACACTTAAAAGTTATATGAGGTAATTTAGGCTGTTTTCTGACAATCACTACCTATTAAATGTGC
This sequence comes from Colius striatus, assembly GCF_028858725.1. Classification (NCBI taxonomy): domain Eukaryota; kingdom Metazoa; phylum Chordata; class Aves; order Coliiformes; family Coliidae; genus Colius; species Colius striatus. The sequence goes on from NC_084765.1 coordinate 11,278,696, forward strand.
ATTCTTACTCCCAATCTTTTCACCAAAAGGTTTCTGAACTTCTGTTTTGAAATATCTTGTCACTGCTCAACAACAACATGCAGGATTTGAGACTGGACTACCACTCAAAATTCAGCCTTCACTTTAGAGAGTGATCTACACTGGCTTACTCTCAAATACCTGGGGAAACTCACAAACAAAAAAAGGAAAAAAAAAAAAAAATCAAGAAAATGGAAGGTCTGCTCACTACCTGTATTTTAAAATCTGTTATTCTTCAATACAGATAAACAAATCTGAAATATTTAATAGGCTTAATGATGTAGCTTTACAGGTGGATTCTACATCCATCATTTGATATTTTCCCACCCACAGAATCATTGTCTATCCCAGCTGAACCAGGTCACATCATCAGCCCCTTAACATGTTTGTTACCATACCTAAAGTTCCTTCACCTCCAGGTAATGAAATAAATTGATTTCAAATCCAAGCATTTACAACAAGTATGCTTTACATTTAATTAAGACAGTTTCATTGTTCCTTACACCTGTGATATGCCATACAGTTTGTGCACGTGACCTGACAATCTTAAGAGATTACAAACTATCTCTGGAGCGTAAACCAACCCTGCTTTGATGAAGACACTATCAGGCTTGAGTTATAGGCATTTTCTGTATTTGTGCTTCTTGAGCACATGAACAGCATCCAAACAGCAAAAGCAGTTATTAACGGTATAAAGGGGGGAAAATACCATGTGCTGCCCGTCTCTGATCTGCCAGAGTTGCTATGTCCTGCAATTGTTTTCTTTGTTCTTCATTAAGACCCTGTGTCAAAGCTTGGTACCACACAGGGTTACGATTCTGAATTGCTGCAAGACAAAGAGAACATAAGCAAAAGGAGAGTGTTCATTAAAATGTTTTGTAACTCAAAGCTCACTACTCACTGCCATTTAAATCAGAGTAATATTCTTTAAGTGTTACATCATACAAGACATCTGAAAGCACTAATAAAACCTCTGACTTCTTCCCTCCCTCTATAAATTCATTCAGGTGTCTCCCCAAGCTGTGAAAGTTTAATGATGCTTCCCCTTTCCAAAGAAGGAACTTCTTCAAAGCACTTATGAGGAAAGCCAGTTTGGATGCTTTCAACAGGTTCTAGTTTCCAACAACGTATGCTAAAGTTATATTTTAACTTGTTAGCCAGGAAAAGAAACAGTTACTTACTCTGAAAAATTGTTTTAAATATCTGATATTCATCAATAGGGTTGTCTTCATCATCAATAATTGTGGAATAGCCTTCCAAAGCAGTCTCTTCAGCATCATCTTCTTCCCAGTCTTCATCATCTCCATCTTCACCTGCCTGTTTTGCTAGTATTTCTAGATATTCTTGACCATCTTCATCAATGTCATCTTCATCACTCCCCAATTCCTCTGAGTTAAATATCATATATAGAAAAAGTTTACCTCAAGAATACTAAGAAAAAATCTTTAGCAAGACGGCTGCTTATGCAAAACAGTCAATGGAACCGATTACAGTATAGTACAGGCTAGAAGGGGAGCTCATTCCACTGCTCTCATAATGCCATGGTCTTTCACCTCCCCAACACTCTTCCCTCACAACACTTGTGCAAGTGGAAGAGTAAAATTTATTTTCATAGAAACATATTCAGAAAAGCATACACACAAGACAGCTTGGAACAGCACTTGAGAAAACTTTAAGCAACGCAATAATCATGCTCCTAAGAAGTAGTTTGACGAAGACACTTTTAAAGGCACATTCAAAAGGGCTGCTGAAAAGAATGCCTGAGAAATATGAAGTGTAACAGTATAAATGACATATGATATACGACTATACGTCTGCTGAGTTAAGAATTCAACAGTAGAGATCAAAACCAAAGTGGGCTTTAAGTAGATGGATGACAACCAACAGACATTCCTGTTGGAAAAAAAAAAAGTCACTGAAAGACACCTGGCTGATGACAGGGAGATAAAAACAGGGAACAAGAATTAGTAGCCTAAGCAGAGCTTAGGGAAAGGTGGAAAAAAAGCAGTAGAGAGAAACTGTAAGTAATTTTGAATTACGTATAAAGAAAATGGCAAAAAGAAGTGAAAGTTTTTGAAATGACTACATGAACAAGAAAGACTACAAAGGCTGATAAGTTCAGGTTATGTTAGTACAGAAAAAAAAATCCTCAAACCTGTCATTTTCATTACACCACTAACACGAGCAGCTCATAAGACAGTTTGTAATACATAGTCCAACCTGTACACTGCATCCTGGAAACTACTTCTCCTGACTTACTCCTCACTCAAATGGGAAACATGCACCACTACTAATTCCTTTCAGCAATGGCAGCATCCACACACAAAAGCTAGCTTGATGTTACTTTGGAGACACCTAGCCTAGGAAGCTAGTAAGAATCAGATATACTAGAAAACTGTTAAAAGATATCCAGTATTCTACCACAGCTTTTCAATTTTGGCCTTAGAAACTCGGCATCTCCATCAGAAACAATGCGAACTACATAGTAACAGTAATGTTTCAGTTTCCATACCTGTCTCCTCATCTTCCTCAGCTTCATCATCGTCATCGCTGTCATTTTCATGCTCTGCATGACAGGCATATGCTCTTTTCAATCCATTAAATAAAAGGATAAAAGCTGGCAAGATTTGGCCAGCAACTTGATTTAAAACCTGTGGTATTTGCTCCAAATCAATAAGAGCACACAAGCCAAGGACACACATCTTTCTGTCATGAAGTCTATGAAACAAAAGAGTAAAAAAATGTTGTTATGGTAATACCATGGGTGTACCACAGAGAATCATCTTCAAATCTGGAAACACTTACCCCAAGAAGCAGTCTACATCATTAAGCCACTGTGTTATGAAGTGATTAGTGACAGGCTCCACATTATTGGGAAAACGAAGATTTTCCAATGTATTTAATAGTAAATGAGGATTGTAATACAAAGCAGCTATGGCAACCTGGAGGCACATGGTTCGCAGTTCACTGGTTTTCACTTCTCTGGTCAATCTCTCTAATGCAGCTTCCACAAACAAGGGTATGCACTGAGGAGTGAGAACCGGTACAGATTTAGCTGTCAAAAATACATTTTGCAGTCCTGCATTTCACACTGGAGTTTAAAAATGGCATAAACCCAGTCTGGCACACATATACAGAAGGCATGAAAAGGGAGTCATTTGTTAAATTGCCAGCAGAAATCATATACATAGACAAAAAGCTAAAGTGATTTATTCTCCTCCAAGCATACAGATTGTGTGATGTCATGCATGGTAGGTCTAAGTCCTGCTTCTGTACCCTTGTGTTTTAAAAATGAAAAATAAGAGGAAGTGCATACACTACAAAGTCCAGAACAAAAAAAATACTTTGTTGTGGATACTGAAACAGAGTAAGTCACGAGACATTACTAACATTTCAAGAAAAGAGCTATTCAAAGGACTGATCTCTTCAGAGATGCTGCACTAAGAAAAAAAATAGGACGATTTTATTTCAAATAAATAAAAAAAAATTTCCAGGGGCTATATCCACAAGTATTCAGAAGAATCAAAAAATGCTATTATACAGTGCTTGTCATGTACACAGCAGAAGCACACAAATTCATCTCTCAAATTCAACCTTCCATATGAGCATAATTTAATCCCTGGTTCCTTTAAGACATTAATTGGAATTCCAAGAACTTAAATTTTCATTTGTATTTATTTCAAGGCTATTAACTTCACAGACTGAATAATTTTCACTAAATATTCACTAGAACTAATGTATAATGTAATTAATTGACTATTAGAACCAAGATTTACTTTTCCAGATTTACAAAAACTCTTTGAGTTTTGCAGAGTCCTAAATTGTGGAGACCAAGCGTGCAAGAACTGAGTAACACTGAAATAAACAGGATTATTAATCACACTACTGAAACCTCTTGAAACAGAACTCATGTCAATACACAATCAATGGTTACTTTAAAAAATCTCCTATTCACAAATTCTAGTTCTAGCAATTGAAGTTGTTACCAACCTGATCGATGCCACGCCCTTTACATTGAAGAATAATTACTTCTAACAGCTTTGCTGCATGACATTCTGCATCCTCTCCAGCAACTCCTGTAAGGACCTGAAAAACAGCAATTACTGTTGATGGCATCCCTTCAAGAAGTATTTGCTTTGAAAAACTGGTATCAACCTACCCACTCTACTATATTGCTAGCGTAAACATCCACCAGTGAAGCAGCAGTGAAGTGCAGCAATGGCTCGGTATCACAACTAGAAACATGTCTGAGAGTAGGAGAAACTAGTCTACATGTACAAATATTCAGCGTCTCTAGGGACAAAAAGCTTACAACAGGAACTGTGTAAGCACCAGCTACTGTGTTACAAAGATTTCTTTCTGTACACAAATAAAAAAAATTTTCTTACACGTTCTTGTAGTGAATTCTAAAAAAATTTATTTACAAATTTGGGATATTCAGTGGGAGACCACACAACACCCAAAACTTCTGTATATAAAGGCTGGCCAAAGTTATTCCCTATTATACTGAAACATCTTCATAGGAACATATGGGTTGGAAGGGACCTTTAAAGATCATCTAGTCCAACCCGTCTGCCAAAGCAGGTCCACCTAGATCAGGTGACACAGGAACGCATCCAGGTGGCTTTTGAAAACCTCCAGACACGGAGACTCCACACCCTCCCCGGGCAGCCTGTGCCAGGGCTCTGCTACCTCAACAGTAAAATAGTTTTTTCTTATGTTTAAACGGAACTTTTTGTGTTCCAGCTTCATCCCATTACCCCTTGTCCTGTTGCTAGATACAATATAAAAAAAGGACGCCCCAACCTCCTGACATCCATCATTTATATACTTGTAAATATTAATGAGATCCCCCCACAATCTCCTCTACTCCAGACTAAACAGGCCCAGGGCCTGCAGGCTTCTCTCATAAGGAAGACGCTCCAGTCCCCTGATCATCTTAGTGGCCCTGTGCTGGACTCTCTCCAGCAGTTCCCGGTCTCTCTTGAGCTGAGGAGCCCAGAACTGGACACAGGACTCCAGATGAGGCCTCAATAGGGCATCTTCAAAAGAACTATTCAGGAACTACCATGGGGCAGGGCTGCCAACTGTTCACCATAGCTCTTATGTGGACCTATGACACAATATCCAGAAATGGAAAACTGCAATCCCCACAGATTACACTTAAGAGATAATAAAACACCAACACCATCTCATAGAGCAGCATTCATTACCTCACATAGGGCTAACATTCTGGAAAGCTTTGTATGCTACATATTCTCTGGCTAAAAAAGCCCAGTTGGCACCTATAACACACAGAAGCCAAGAAGCTAGGTTAAATACAGAAACACTGTCCTAAAGTGACTGGACCAAGTAAGAACTGCATCTTCTCCTAGTTTTCGTCACTGACTTGGCATGAACCTGGGAAAATAACTTCCTATTCCTTCCAATGCCTCTACTCTCCACCCCTGCTCCACTTGTTTTAGCCAATAGATTTAAAGCCCTCAGCATACACATGGTATGTGGTATCCTAGCCCTAGTGAGGCTGCAGATCTCAGACAAAAGAAATAATCTACACTTTGCAATATGTGTACACGTGTTGCGTGCCTGTACGCACAAGCGCATTACACAAAGCATGTGTGCAAGAAAACCTCAGTTGTTTAAACTTCTTTTGGCGTGTATGATTATTTTTCCCTTTTAGCATAAGCATGCATCTGAAATTTGATGCAATCACTTTAAATTTCTCTGCAATAATTTAATTTGTGGAATCACAGAGGATGTTAAATAACGTGCTGCTTTCACAGCAGACATCAAAATTCTTCAGTTTCACAGTTTGCTGTTGTGCAAAGAAGTACCAGTTTAACAGTGCATTACTTCAGAGATCACAGGTTTTGTTATCACAAAGGAAACTACTTACCTTCTTACACATACTGTAGATCATTTCAAGATATTTTGTGTCTGACAGAAGTGTGTCGGTATCAACAGTAACATAATTATGCAAGAGAGGCATCATGTCTGTATTAAAGGAATGACCACAGTTATTGTTTAAATGGGTTTTTTTAGGCAAGCTGTTAAAATCAAGTTAAAAATCTATGTATTAATAAGTTACTTACAATTCTTGCTTAAAGTTTGTCAAGGTAAGTGTACATTCTAGTCACAGATGCCTTAGCAAAACAAGTATGGTTGCAGCAACAGCAAATAAAGTACTTCCAGCATAACTTCACTTTAATGTTCTCATAGCAGTTCAATCAAGATGCAATTCATTGTATGATTGAAATCACATGTATGAAACCACTTGGCTTTCTGATTTATTTGTATTACTTACCAGTAAAATAATCAAAGCCATCCTGCTGAAAGACTTCAAAAACAAGAGGAAGAAGCTGCCACATTTGTGCAGAAACTTGTTGACAGGTCAGACTATGAGCCAAGGAAAAGATCTCTTCATAGAACTCTGAAACAAAGAGAATCTAGGTAAATTTCCCACCAATCCCATATGCTAAAACAGTAATAAGCCAACAAAAGTACAGATACCTAATACATGCTGTTGCAAAACTGTTCCAATGACTTGCAAACAGATGCCTTCCAGCTGCTGGGTAATCTGGGAAAAAAAAAAGAAGAAAAGGATTTATGGTTGCTTTCAATTCCTTGGGAGTTCAAACTAAATATAAAAACATTTAAAACTCAATCTACTTAAAGCAGCGTCTGTTTATACAATATAGTCTTCTAAAAACAATTTCAAATTTCTTAAATTTTAAAGCACTAAATGTGTAAGAACAGCACTCTGCTAAGAGTTTGTGAGAGAGCTTTTAATACAAGGTTTATTTGGAATATTCTTTAACGTTGGAACAACCTCATTAGACAGTATCCTTTAAAACGAAAGCCTGACAGTAACCCTATGCAACAGTCAGTCCTGTTAAAACACAGCAAGCAAGGGCGTATATCAAAGGGATAGGCAACTGAAGTTGCAAGAAGTATTTGCTGTTCCAGAGAACTGTAACTTCAAAAAAAACCAAACAACCTCCCAAACCTAGATTAGGATGTTCATATGGTATGTGGACAATCAGTCTAAAAGCTGGCCTACTGATTCAGTCTTCCTATTTAGTACTTACTAGTCCATGGAATGGCTAATAAAACAGTCATTAATTTGTCCAAGGTACTTAACCTTGCACAGGGACAAAAAAGGGTTGAGTTTCTGGTCTTAGATATGCAGGATTTGAACAGGATTTGAAAGTGACCAGCTAAATACCTTATCTTTTGAGACACTGCTCAACACATACAATTGCATTTCTGAGGACTAAAGTATCATGACACAAACTTCCCATTTGGATAGCAAAAATTCTCTGACAAAAACAAGTACATGCTAAAGCTCCTCAGCAAGCTTTTCAACATCTGAGCAAGCTGAACAGGTCCTTGGTTTACTTCATGGCAGCACTTGGGCATCCAGAATTCATATCATGCTGCTTCCTCATTAAGTCCTCAGAACCTTGAGAGTATAATTTACTACTCAACTCTTTAGTTATTAAAGAACTGTAATGTATTTATGAAGAGATGGTAGCTGACTTGGTCAGGAAGGTTTTTAACCAGCAATAGTACCTTTTGAACAAGCTGTAGTCTGGTCCAAATTTAGTCTGTTCAGTACAACAAAACTTAATAACAAATTTTCATCACACTGGAGAAAATTCTATACTGCAGATTAGGCAGGTAAAAAAAAACCCTTCTTAGCCACAACAGCTGTATTTACAGACATTGATTCTGTTGCAGAAAGCAAACTAAGTCAGCAGATTCAATGTACACAGCTGATTGGAGTTTTATTTGTTTTCTTTGAAGGGCAGACCTCACTCAATCAGATGGGTTTTTGCATCTGAGCTGACAACATTTCCACCTGTTAAAGACAAGTTGCTTCCACCTACTTGAACAAGAACCTCGATCCTTATGGGATACTCTGCCACTACATGTATTGTGTTAGAAATCTTACCCACTCTGTAACAACTTTGTTCCATAATAGGTACCTCACCATTGTCTGTTTTAAGCCATTTGAGGCTGGAAGGACAGTTTTTCAGATAATGTCAAGAACACTGGAGCTACAAAAGACTTCCAGTGTCTTACACAATACATATTAGCTTTAATTTTTACTTACTTCCTTGTGATCTTCAACTACACTGAGAAGTGTATCAATAGTATTTAAGATTCCCATTGCTGTCACTGCTTTGTCATCACTACCCTCCTCATCTGGTCCAGTCTGGATCACCTGGTTAAATGTCATGGCCTGCACATAACAGCAAAATAAACCATAAATAGGGCATTTAACGAGGACATGCTTAGAGATGAAGAACAATTGTGCAGCTCTGGCATTCTACACAGTTTAAGGAGGACTTCTGCCAAGAAAATGTGTATGAATATTAGAAGGCGACGGCTCCATTCAAGAGTTTATTTTCAAGACTGATAAAATTTGAATCTTAAGCCATTTAAGCTGTCATCCTTTACCCATTAATGAACAAACAAGATACAAACGCACTACTTCCCATGTAAACAAATACATTTTCTATGAGTGAGGTTTTGTGACACAACGTTTAATAGGCAGCTGAACTAGACAGGACCACTTCACAGGCATTCCCAGAGAGGACATGCAAACAATTTACTTGTAACTCCAAGGCATGAGCAGGGAAGCACTCAGCCAACCTCTGCTTTTGAAAACATTAGTTCAACTTGCTAGATATGACCATTTAAGCTCCCTGTTTCTCCTGTAGATTCAGTTTTATTTCCACATTACACACAGCATAAAAAAAAAGTTGTGAAAATCATGTTCATTAAAAATCTGCTCTTTCATTTCCCATTTTAAAGCAGGAAACCTAAATCACTTTGTAAAGACTACCAAAAACGTGTGCCAAAATTAATTACTAACACTATTAGGAGAAAACATTGGCAAAGGTTTCTCAAACATTTCTACATTTTTTCTTAGACATTTCAAGTTATGAAGCCATTTTTGAGAAAAAGAAAACAGTCTAAACATGGAAGAAAATTACTTGTATCAATGTGCTTAAGCAGACTGGAGTAACAACAGCTATTGATTCATGGACTGCTATTGTAATTTTAAACTCCAGCCTTTCACACACTCAGTCACCAGAAAGAGCCTTACCAAATGCTGTGTCATTTCTACTGCAATTGGGGTAACTTCTTCGCTATATTCACAGATCATCTTCTGAATCACATTAGTAAGATCATCATTTTCAGTTTCTCTTATAATATGAAGTAAAGCTTGCATTACAGGTCTAATGAATGGAGTAATATATTCTTTAGCTGTAAACCAAGCAGAAATATTTGAATTGCCATTCTTGCAAGACTACTCTATCAAGAAACTCAATATATACTTTATTAATATTTAGCGATTTCTCATTACTATGCCAAAACCACTGTAATCATTATATCAATACTAACATTCTGAGCACTTGATATAGAATTTATGTTTGTTTATATAACCAATATATAAACCAATATAAAGCCTACAAAGATTAAGTTACTTAAAACCCCTACATTTTAACACAAATGAATATATGCCAAGATAGATGTTTTTATGGCTCCTCTATTTCTGAATCTATGATTAAGTGCTGTAAAAATGGATTTATTGTAGCATGAAATTGTGATAACATTATTCATCAAAACAAATTTTCAGCTGGAAAAAGTTACAGAAGCACTTACAAATTACACCTGCAAGTAGTAAACTAATGTAAGAAGAGAACAATTCTCCCTAAGCATCACACTATTAATGTCTATTCCATTAAAGCTTGCTGTAGGCTTTAAGAAAAGAAGGCTAAGGCTACCTTTCTCTTGATTACTGATCAGAACTTGAAGGGCTATTGCAGCTTCCACTTTCACAGGCATTTCCCTATCATCTATCAGACACCTTCTTGTGAGTTCTAAAGCTGTCTGGAGATTCTGGTCACTCTTAAATTTGACTTCACAAAAATAATGAAGAACCCAACATGCCTGAAAAAAAAAGATATTAAACAAATTGAGAGTTACAAAACCTACAACCAGGATTATCAACTACTTTTATACCCACAACCTACACAAACTATTAAATCTGAAGTACAATTGCTGTTGAATAGTCTAAAAGTTTTTTAACAAATGAAACTGTTTGAGAGTGTGGAGGCTGGCCAGTGGGAAGATTGTCTTTCAGACGTCACTAGACCAGTACTATGATCTCAAGTTCATCTTTGGCCACAGGTTTTGTGTGAGCAGTACAGTCTAAATGCAAAACACAAATAGACCATACCACCAGACACAGATGGAAAACTATGCACACAGTCTGCAGCCATTTCAAAACTACACAGTAGCTATCTGTAATCACACAAAGACTCATAGGACACTTATTGCAGAGATCAATATTTATTACAGAAAAGGAGCAGACCGCATTTGTTAGAGGAGACAAAAACAATTCATGAAATCTTCAGTTGGAATGGTTCGTGTATCTTAATAGAAAAATCACACTTTCTTACCCGTGCTCTCATGTAACCCAGCTCACTGCTGAAGAGAGGGAACACATGATTCTGCAACATATATTCCATCTGATCTTTATATATCTTTTTCTGTCAGAATATGAATAGAAACACCATTAAAACTTTATATAAAAATGCATTTATAATCCAGTAAAGAGAGTCACAAATAAGAGCATGAACAATGTCACAAAACCTTCAGAATTTTAACTTCTGCCTTACTTGGGTCTCACGTGGACTTTCATAATTCTCAGTCAAAACACAGCCACTTTTTTGAGTCCTATAGAGACATCTTTTGATTGGCAGTACATTACTGTGCAGCGAAAGCGGTCAGGAAAACTTCAGTGTTGTTCAAATACAAGTCCATGCCTTGCACCATTTTTACTATCATTCTAATTGAGCAAGGATGCAAATTCCACTTAATTTCCTTTCTTCTACACATATCAAAAGACTTCATTAAAACAACAGCCTCTCACTGGATAGATTTTTTTTTCCTTTCCACAAAAAAGGGAATTTAGTTAAGTGTAGCACAAGAAATGGTATAGGTATTCTTACTAGAAGGGAACTTAAATCAATAATTTGAACTCAAACATGACCTAATAAAATTCATGTAATTAAGCTGACACCAAAGCCAAAAGCTTTGAATCAAAGCAGTGATTCCAAAACTTGTAAACTCAAAGAGTTTACATATTTTCATTTCTTCTAAGACACTATATGTAAAAGATATGGAAGGGGAGAGAGAAGATAAACAAAAGAATCAGGTTTGTTATGCTTACTTTTAGCAGAATTTCAGCCAAAGAACCAATCATATGTAAAGCACCATCTTTCTTACGAGGATCAGCATTTGGCTCTGTGAGGATCTGATAACAAAAGCCCATTGTCTTCTGCAAAACCTAGATTACATATATGGTTAGTCAATTTCAATCAGTCATGTCAGGTACCAATCTCAGTGTTCTGAAACACTTAAATCTCTAATAATCTACTCCAAGTTTAAAATTTTGATGTTTTATGCCTCTGTTATAAACACAAAAACATTCTAGATAAATAGATACTAATGGAATTGGCAAAACACAGAAGTTGAAAATAGACCAGTGCAAAAAAAAACCCCCAAACATTTGAGACAAATGATAAATTTTAGTGTACTATGATATGACAGTAGAAAAGTATAACTTCTACAGGAAATTCAGCAAATGCAGGCTATAAATCTAACATAAGTAAAATCCTTGAATAACTTACCTCCTTCCTTTTACTACATGATGTAAACAATAACGTCTGAGCAGCAGTTGTTGGAGAAATGAAGTCTTCAAATACATCTATTAAGTAAACACGTAAGAACTATAAATTTTGGTCCTTTACTACAGTTCATGATCCTAATGCAATCTGTGATTTAATATGAAACAAACAGCAACAACTTTCCCTTTTTATCAGGTGGCCAATTATACTTTCTTACTACATCTATTCCAAGACCAAGCAACACTAACACATGGTTGGAGACTGCCAATAATGTTTCACTTTTATTGATCACTGGCTCTACATGTCTAATTTGTAATTGCACGTATGTCTTCTTTATTGTTAAGATAAAACTTTTGTAAAAGTAGAAGCTGACACAGTAGTCAATTTTTGACACATATGTCATTTGTTGTACAGGCAATAACATATAATTGAGTTCAAAATGCTCAGTTTCTTATAGCTCTGTAGAAAAGGATTATCAGAGCCATGTATAAGACATACACTGTTTACAGGTCTGCCTGCATCCTGAAGGATAACAAACTCCCAAACCCATCAAAATTTGTTGTTCTAGCCACATAGAAATCCTAGTAGAAGGAGGAACTTGCACAGGAAGTCTGTCCCAGCCTGAAAGGACTGTATAAAATTATAGCAAACCCCAAGAACAAAGTAGCAAGCCACAGAAGGTGAAGTTAGACAAGTCTGGAATACTAGGGCTTACAATATTTCATTTATCATCATGGACAATTTGTTCTGGACTGTCCCATGTGTGAAATTAAGAACCTAAGACCTTCAAACACCAGGGCCTGAAGTATCAGCTGTTGTGAAGCATAAACTTTTAATAACATTAAACTTCTGTAATTATTGTTAGCAAGACCTAGACTGTTTGACTTGTTAAAAGACATTTGCTGTAACTGTCAAAATTAGCTACTTTTTCAGCTGCAGGAACACTTGTGTCATTGTCCTATGTTATCTGTCATTTCCACCAGCTTATCCAAAAGTTAACTATATCGAGTTATATTATTTGGATAATACTATTTTTTCTCTTTTCTTTTAAAGATTAAAGACATCTCCATTTTCACAAAAAACCTACAAAAACTCCTGTCTTTGAGTGAAGTTACAGTTTAACATTCTCACCAAATTTCATGCGAATATATTCATATGGATCTTCCTGCCAAAGCTCTTCATCAGCATCTGTATAGCACATCAATGGAAAAATAACATCTTGGATAATTCCCTACAGTTAAAGAAAAAAAAAAAAAAGAAGTTGAAAACAGGCTTGCACTCCTAAATCAGCCTCTACATTCTGTCCTGTACCTCACAGGTTTTGTTCCTCTTGTCCCTGTTTGAATGATAACATTCTAAACCTGTTGGGACATAGTGGATTTTATGTGCCACCTCTATAAAGAAAAGGAATCTCTAAATTTAAGTAGTTAACACCATCTCCAAATTTGTTGTATGGCTGTGTAACAATGGAATGCCCAATATATTAAAGCACAAAGGACCAAGTGCAAAAAAACCCAATTAGGCAGCTTTGCCCATGTATTAAGGTAACCTTCACCAAACAACCTTAAACTTTTTGCAGTAACTTATAACAGAAGTCTCTGAAACTTAACTTTTAGCACCATACAACAGACTCATGTACTACTGAGTTATCTAAATATTAAACCCTGAAAATGGTTTACTTGAATATGAGGCTTCAGATTCTTCCAGGTGACTGCATGTGACACTCCTTGATTGATATAATTCAGCGTTTGCTGCAGGACTCTAGGAGCCATGTACTGCTTTTCCTTGTATTGATACAACACCTTCAGCAACACCTACAAAAATCAAATTTCATCAGTAGCTTACAATGAGCACAGACCATTTCAAACACAAAAATTCTACATTACCTCACAATCCTATGCAACAATTTCTCTCAATCCAAGAAAACCCACCTGTTTATTCATTAGACTAAAATGGGTACTGACTAATCCTTCTACTAAATGTTTTTGTTAATTTTATAAAGCAATTTACAGCTCATATCAGGTGCTGTATATCTTATAAAAACATAATCCTTTAAGAGGGCAAAACACACATGATAATTGATCACCAACACAGTTCAGGGCAGCTTTCCCTCTGAGGTTCATTACTCCATCTTGCTACTCTTTGGGGGCAGGAATGCATGCTCAAACACTGAATTGGTAAAGCACTCCACAGTCACACAGCCTAGTGATTCTTGTCTACCAGCAGCCTTAGGGCAATGACACTGCATGAAGAATGTATGGATATGAAGAATGATGAATCAGCCTCTCTTAGCCCTCTGGCCTCAATCCTTCTCTTAAGGTGGCATTCAGAACTACTCACAGGATTTACGTTTAACCGTTAAATCCATGGCTCTCCACCAATAGAGCCATGAAATTGGGCCATTGTTAGCAATTAAATTCCAGTTCACTGGAAAAATTGGTATTGGTAATGCAAGGGAGTTTCCTTGTAGCCCAATCCAGGTCAGTGGCAACCCTGCACCTTCAAGAACAGCAGCAAGAGATGGAGAGAAATGACAAGTCTCATTTCCAGGGTTTCAAATAATTCTTTGCAGAAAACTACGTTTAAAAAAATCCAAAACTGAAAGAATTGGAAAGATATCTATCAATCAGTAATATAACAAAGACATCATCTTAGGAAAATGAGATTCATCCTTTTGAAAAGTAATTTCATTGCTAACATTTATTACACAAGCACTGAAACGTTTCTCCCAAAGGAGATGCCTTGCACTTAAGTTTAAAGAAGATGACTTAATTCACCATGAAATTCACAGCTTTACAAATGATTTTATGCTCCAGATGCATGACTGGTCCTCAAAGTTTAGCTGCTCATTTAAAAGCCTCCTGGACTTAAGAAAGAAACTACTGGTTGTTGCACTCAGCTGACTACAAGGCTTTGGTGGCATTAGATACTAACCTAGGATAGGGAAAGGAAAATACATGTTCAGACTTCCAGCTGTTTTGAGGATTATCAAAGAATACATATGTCAAAATTCATTTTAAGTCTCTTATGAACCAACTGAATGAGAAAATTATTTTCTGCTAAAATAATACTTTAAGTGACAGATGTTTTTAGCTTCCAAAATGAATAAAACATTAATATATGCCAAAACTAATGTGCTTCTTGATGTTAGAACGATTAAGAATGTTCATTATTAAAAAGACTAACAGACTGTTAACATAATTGATAAAACATGTGAACGACTCTGCAACATATTTTGATTCCTTGATGGTATGCCATAAATACATATGCAACTGGGAAATTAAGGAAGACTGGGATTTCTTGTGGTTTTACACATGAAGTTCATGACATCCTAAAGACTGTCTTCTGTCATAAATTCACATTAGCAACAAAGAAATGACCATCACTATATCGATATCATATACTGAACTATTACAACACATGGACCTGAGACGGGCTCCATGGTCTAAGTCACACCATGGTGACAGCTCATGCAATAAGATATTACAAAGATGAAAAAAAAAGGTTTAGGAATAGCAGTGAGGAAAAACAGTATGTGGGATGGAGGCTCCAGGGCAAATAAAGAAAATTCAGCAGTCCTGCCAAGGAACAACCAGGTAGTAGTGTCCAACCAGAGCTTAGTTCTGGCTCATCAGGTCTTTCAAAGTGAGAAATGTCTTAAGCAAAACCGCTGCTAACACAAGGGATAAGAATCAAGGTGTTCCAGCTAGGTGGCTCAGCCTGTTTTACCATGCTTAAGGATATTTAGCTACAACTAATGCTGAACGTACTAGATCTTTTTTTTTGGGTAGGTGGGTGTGTGTTGGTGACACGCACATGACAAAAAGAGTAGATAAAAATAATGATCAATGATAAGTAGCTATGAGAATAATATTAGCAGTATGTTTATACTTCAACAGCCCGTAACCCCATACCATACATTTATCTGTAACTCCTTTAGTAAAAGGCTGGGTACACTTGGGAGAATAAAGAGAACTCAGTGAACCATCAGAATTTGTATTCTTCAGTATTTTAGAGATTTCAAATTTTTGTAAAGAAATACATTGTGTTCAAAAATATGCCACAACATTTATGTGAAGGATTCGATTTCTTGAGTATACATCCAAGATTTATCTTCTGCATGGAACTAGTAAACAGCACTTTAAAAATAATTTGTATTTCTGAACAAGTTAAAATGTAATACAGGAAGCAACCGTAAGCATTTTAAAGTTCCACTTTTTTAGCAATTTGAATTCTTGGGCATTTCCCTGGATGCAATAAAAGCAAGGAACATACTTGATTCAAAGAAAATGTAAAGAAAAAACATGGAGTATTAACTGCTTTAATTTATTTTCTCAAAGATTTCTTTGTCCCATACAGCCTTTTGCCAGAACTTCATTTATCTCCAAAGTGCAAAGCAACCAGTAAGGTCTTAAAGAACACGTAATAATAGTTATCTGTTCAATGTCATCTACTGGTGACTTGACCATCTCATAAAGGTGACACTGACTCCACTTGAGCAGAATGTTGAGATCTATTTCCTAATACTCCACATGACCTTCAAAACACTTGTTTTTAGGAAATACTTTCTCTGCTTTTCCTCTTTAAATTTCTGTAATTCACTAAAAATGAAAAGTACAAAAAATGAAACTGAATTAAGAACTGTTCTTCTCTTGAATAAAATGAAGTCTTTGAAGAACACTTTCTGCTCCCTCAGATTATTGTAAATTTACATTTACAACCTAACCACCTTAATATAAACAGATTATAGAACACAAGCAGATTTCACAAAAACTACTTAAATATTTTTATAATGAAACATTTCTCAAAAGAACAGAAATCAGCAGCACAGTCAAGAGCTGGGAATCAGATACAAAAATTCCCCAATTTCCATGGGAATTTTCTTCCTTGTTCAAGAAGTTCAAATTACTGACTTTAAACTCATACTCTGAGGCAGCTCCTGCCCCATCCCTTCAGGAAAACTTGTAGATTGCTGCCAAATTCTAGGACTATCTAAACCACTAAGTTACTTCAATAAAGGTAAATCAAGGATAGCTTGGCATAATGTTAATACATCAGGTTAGAAACTACTATAATACAGAAGATGCTTTGAGTATGACACATTCTCTAGAAGTGAAACACACTCTCCAACCACGGAGTTGAGTGGAAAGTGACCATCAGATTTACTTGTTTATAAGAGACCCTCTGCTTGATCGGGCATTTACAGAAGGCTAGAAAGTAGTACTTAGTGCTGGCTGAGTCAAAGAACTATACCAGAGTTAAAATGGTAGGTTAAATTTCAGCTACAGCATATACATATTACCCCTATGTCTTCCAGAAAAATTGATGGTATTCACCTGAAGCTTATCTGAGGGCTTGTTATATGAGGCCATTTACTCTATTTACAGATTATCAGTGCTGCAGAGGCTATTACCAGTGGATTGCTCTATGTGACAAATTCATAGGTTTTTTTTTAATTTTAACCTTTAACTCTCAGGTGTCAGTGCTTTCCATATTAATGCGCTTTAAAAAAAAACTCCATTTGTTAAGAGTAGCAAGAAGCCTTTTCAAAAAAATGAAATTACAAAATCACTATTAACTCTAAACTTATCCTAATAATGCCCATATTCAGTATTTCTTACTTGCTGAACACCAACAGCAAACGCCTTCAGGAAGACTTCAGCAAACTCATTGTACTCCTTGGAAACATTACCAGGGCTTCCATACCTAGAATTAGAAGCAAGTAAGCAAATTCAAAGGTGCAGCAATAGTATTGCCATGAAAATTTGTTTTTTCTTTTAAAAATAATAATGGAAGAGAAAATACCTCTCAAAAAGTCTAGCTAAAATATGCAAAGCCCACTTCTTGCATTTCCACCAAGGCAACTCAGGTCTATCATCTTCATCAACTTGAAGGGTTTCCTTCAGGAAGAAAAAGCAAAAATATTATTTACCAACTATTCACAAATAGTTCAAATTACATGTATTTTTCAACAACTATATAGCATATTTTGCTTTTAATGTGACATTTGCATTTGTAGCTTAATAGAAGTACAAAGTACAGGATATCTAAAAACAAATCCTATTATATATGCTGGGATGATGGTCAAGAAATTCTTGAAACAAGAAGTCATAGTTGTGCTGTAATTTGAAAACAACAGAACTCCCATACAAGGTACATACTTTCAAAGTTTGTCTAGTCTGTTTAAAACAGCCTACTTGGCTTAAATGTTTATTTTCTTGGCATCTATTGAGAAAAAAAAAAATGCAGAAATAAAAAAGTTAAAACTTTTAAACATTCTAATGAATGAAAAATATTTAAGGTTAAAGACATAAATAGCCAAAAGTCACTTACAGCTGGTACATCCCTATCAACAACAGTCTTGAGGATCTCTATCCATTCAGTCAGGTTTTGCTGATTTATCAACTCCAAAGGTAATGTGTACTTATTTTAAAAAAGAAAACAAAAAAGGGAAAGAAATTTCTATAAGCAATTTGAAAATAATGTTACTTTCACTGCTTGAATTCTAGCTCTTCCAAACCTTTGTCTACATTTAGCTACGAGAGATTAGCAAATGACTCTGAATACCAGGCTTCACGTTAAAGAACTTAACGCGACCTATTCTATATCCTCAACATCCATAAAGGTGATAGAGGACTTCATTCTGCACGTGCAATGCTGAGACGCTACTTAAATGGATGTTACACTAATTTCTGAAGCAATTAACAACAGTTTCACTACAAACTCCTGCATCTACACTGGTAATTCTATGTAGGCTGACCTCTACCATAGAATGGTAGGGTTGGAAGGGACCTTTAGAGATCATCTAGTCCAACCCATCTGCAGAAGCAGGTCAACCTAGATCAGGTTACATAGGAACATATCCAGATAACATGTCTGTCATTAGAAAACTTATTTGCTAATCCATTTTCTAGCAAACACTCTACCTTAGAGGATGGCATGCATACCTGTACAATACATGCATATGTATTTGTACAAAAGTAGAAGTACAGCACAATCAACTATAGCAAAAGACTGTAATTCATACCTCAGTTGAGTAGCAAGGGAAATGATTAAGATGTAATCCAATATTGTTAATATTTCTATTTACTAATTGTGAAATTTGTAACTTACTATTGTAAGTTCAAGCATAATGCTTCAAATTAGTCATCAAGTATATACCAAGTTATTTTTTACCTGGACAAGGGCATAAAATATTTTGAAGATCTGTTTCTGGATGAGGACAGATTGATCAGATGGATCACTCAACAGCTGAATGAAGCGATCCTTCAAAACTGGTAGAAAATGTTGCATTGCAGCTATCAAAGGACTGCGCTCCTCTGGTTTCTTGTACCTTTAGATAAGAACAAACGAGTTTTGCAGATCTTTCAGGTAGCTTTTAAATTCTGCAGTGTAGACACAAGTAGGTTATATTACAGTTCATAACAACATATGATTAAAAAAATCCTAGACACTTCTTGTTACAGGATTTGAAATAAAGCTATAGCCAGACAACATTACAGTTAAAAGGGAAGTTAGAAAACCGCTGAGCATCCATTACTCCACAATACATCCACATTAGTTTTCTGCTGGTAAGGCACTCCTGCCAACTTATTCACATGGAATACTACATCATGTTCAGCCATACTATTACTATAGTCCAGTGAAAAGCAATCAGAGCTCTACAAAAACTGCAAGCAAAAGGTACGCATTTATTCCCAAGAATGGCGATTGCTAGGCTAGTCAGTAAGCTCAGTAGGCTACTTAAGTCAGTAGGCTACTGAAAGACATTTATCAGAGTACAAATTCATCAAAATATCTCCTGAAGCCAGATTACTTCACTGGTATTGAAGAAAGTAAACTGTCAAGTCTCTCACATCTTACACATAATATACCCAAATCTAACAACTTGATAGAGAATGTAGGCTTCAAGGCTACATGGCAGACTCTGAGCAAGCTTCAATTGCAACTGCCCCTGAAATCATGCCTGAGACCTTCCCATGCTGCTGTCAGGCCAGCAGTTCGCCCATGCTGAAAACAAGACTCTATTTTCATTTCTCAAAATACTTCAAAATTGCTGAATGGAAGTAAAGCTCAATTTTGAAATCTTCCCCCAACTTTAATTTACTAAGAAAGTCCTTATTGACTTAAGAACAGGAATTTGTCCATACTGGTGATGACAAGAACAAAGTAAAATATCACTTCAAGACTGTACAGGTTTAGGTTTTGATTGAGTAACCAACTCTTGGACTCTTGTGCGAGATGTGTGGGTTAGGGTTATTGGGTTTTGGTTTGCTTTTGTGTTTTGGCTTTTTTAAAATACATTTTTGGTAGACTTTTCACTTAATACTAAATGTCAACACTCAGCCTATTCAACAGCAACAACTCACAGAAATCTAAAAAAATGTCTACTCAATCTGTTGCCAGATGGCATGTTCTGTAAGAACTACTACAGGACACTGAGCTCCAAAATTATGTTCCATAATATAGATTCCGTGTATTTTCTGAAATAGATTAAATGTTTCTCAGGAAAACTTATTTCCGCAAAAGACAAAGAACAGCAAAAAAAGACTATACGAAGAGCAGCCACTTGATCCTGCTGGCTGGATTTAGAAAAAAATAAAATAGCTGAATATTTCTACAGCTCAAGCACTAAAGCCTTGATCAAAATTGTAACTTTATGCAGATTTTGTATCTAACCCTGAAATAAATAGTTTAATGAGTTTTACAAAGACCTGCCTGCACACATCGTTACACAACAAAATGTGCATATACATGTATACATATACATGTATACATATACATTTCACATGATTTGTGAAAGCAACGCTTGTTGACTTCACCAGAATGCTCAATAAGTATGAGCACTTGTTGGCCCTCGCTAAAGTTTGATCAGCTAAGGTTATGAACACACCTGTTACCTAAGATAATCTCACAAGGCCTGTACTCTTATCAAAATTCTTCCCCAAACAAGCATTGCTATAATCATAATGCAATAGCAGTGAACACCTCACATTGTGTCTCACAGATATCTGTGGTGTACTTGGTTAAAGATGTTTAAAATCAAAATCAAGTGAGAAATTAATTTATTTTCCTTTCCTTGGAGGACCTGCAATTTTCAGCCACTTGAAAAATATTCAGCAAGGAATTACAAATGTCCTTATAGCATCCTTGTAAAAAATGATTCTTGAGAAACTGATATTCAACTGTTTTACACTAATTTATGTAAAATGTATGGAACTGGACAAAAGGTTTTCAATGCAACATTTTAAATCAAGCACCTGAAAAAAATATTATGCAAGATGGTGCTTTGAATAAGCTGTGTATTCCATTACATTACAATTTCCTGACCCCAGGATTGCACTTCTCTCTGTGCAAATGAGCTTCCCACATGTCAGCAGTAGCAACAAAGCTCCACATTAGCTTCACAAAGTCAGATCTAGAGCAAAGAACATACATCTGTATCCTAGACTGATGCCTTGCATATGGGCGGAACAGTGGATTTGGATAAATATATCCTCATCTGACCTACCACAGGAAATCAATATGATCATATCCAAGTCAGACAACTAACTCTGAACTTCCTAACATTCAAGATTACACACTTTGAAACCTTTAGATGCTTACTGTCACCTAGAATACAAATTGTTTGAGTCTAAACCTGGTTTAAATAATAACTTTCTGCAGAAGTCATGACTTTGAGACGATTTTCTTAATGCTACCAAACCATAAAAAACGACTACCAAATTAAGGCTCTAAAATATCCTCTGTTTTCTTATCTCTAATGAAGGTAGTTTTTTCTGTTATTTCTAAGTGGGGAAGATACATGAGCTAACATCTGCATACCAAATATTCAAGATCTTCTAAAAACAGACTTCTATCCCCTTTACACAATCTACATGCAATTCCATGCGGTTACAATATACATACGGAAAACAAAAACACACAGAAATATGTTAATTCTGCTAGTTTATATGGTAGAAATAACTTACTCATAATTTTTCACGAGTTGATAAAGACAAAGAAGAATTCCAAGCCAACAAGCACTGTTGTCAGACTGAAGATAAAATCCAATTTTCTCCACAACTGCAGTCCACCGACTAGGATAATCATGCTTGATAATATGGTGAATGCAAGTAGTCAGCTGTACTCTAGAAATCAAATGCACAACAATTAAATAAGTTACTACAATTGTTTTAATAATATCCTCGTGGTGCTGATTCAGCTTATATTGCCCAAACCTAGATTTGTTTCAAATTTTGTTTAGAAGATGTAGGTTCTGTACTTTCCACACAGTTATCTCCATCTGAAGAACTTTTAATTTCTACATGCTGCACAAGCTGAAAACTCCTACCTATGTTAATTCCATGCTTAAGACACAAAGTGTGTGACAGAGATGCTTAACAGGCAGGTCATCTTAGTTGTGCAAAAAATCCCCCAACCAACAGTTAGAAACCACAACCAACTCATCAACAGATTAAAACTACATACCTAATCAGCTCAGGAGAGTGAATAATGGCTTCTACAATATTTTCACGAATACACTGTCTATCTTCTTCTGGGATGGAGTAAGGTGGAATCTCTCCTGGTGCAGTTTCACGATCTGGCCAATACTGGGTTATCATATTTTTCAAGTAGATAACCCCTGTGAGACAAAATCAGCTGATAGCCATTCAAAGTACAAAGCAAGCATACATTTTGCAAACAAATTGATTTTAGAACAAAACATGACTAAGAATGATTATTTCATCAACCATCTCTTAAGCAGGAGAATCAACATTTATAAACCATGCAAATCTAATAATTTACCAGGTTGATATTCTTTTACCTATGCGCTGGGATATTTGTATTTTAAGTTGGGTATCGAATGTGTGTTCATGCAAAAATACTAAATGTATTGTTTTTATCTGTGCTATAGATAAATAGCCGTGGAACATTTTAGCAACACACTTCTGAAAAATTATTTGTAATTGTTTTCTCAGTAGTTTCACAAAAACAAAGCTATTCCATAACAATCACTACCTAAAACTTCCATTGTAAGCAAAAAAAAAAAAGAAAAAAGTAATCAAGTTTGTGATACAGGAACAAATGCTAAAGAAAAACAGGCTGCTGGCACAAATGCTTGCGTTTAACATTTGACAATCAAATCCAAACTGCTTATGTGGCACAATGTAGATTACAGCCCTTGGAAAGAAGAGGACTCACAGAATACAAGAGGAAATCTCAAATGACAAACTAGTAACAAAGTTACCATTAATCAAACTCATGTACAAATCCATAAAGCAACTTTCTCTTCCCTAATTTTGCACGCACCTTCTGAAGATCCAGAAACCAAAGGGTTTTTATCAACTGCCCATGTGCAAATCAGCAGGGTTTCAAAAGATATAACTTGTTTCCTTTCATTTAAAAAGTTTAGAAACATTGGTGTCACGAAGTTAAATTTCCTCCTGGGACCAGGTGTACTACCATTATACACCACTCTGGATGTTGCTAGCTATAATTCATGACAATTGTAATTAAAGCAACTCCCAATTTTGGAGCATTTGAGATTAAAAATATTACAATTCTTTAACAGCATCTGCACGTGTACTTATATATATATATATAATGTGTATGCAACAATGTTTTACAACTTGCCTGCTTGTCTCACTGGTAAATCCAGTTGCTCGGACATGGTGATCTGAAGCAGAGTTGATACAAAGTTCACTGACTTATGAGCCTGTAGGAGAGGAGGGGGGAAAAATTAGCCATAGTTTGTCAAATATTAGAATACTCACTTGAGGTTTTACAATGTCTTTATAATGATATAATGCAATCAATAGAATACCAGCAATTTAGGTAGTTTCACACTAGTCAGCTAATCAACCAAAACACTCCAAAGTTTTATGGTCTATTTTGAAGATGGCATCAGGGAGGAAAAACTCTATCGTTTAAGGTAATAAGTTTGAGAAATCATTACACAGGCTTCAGGAATCAGGATTTTACAGTCATTTTGATGTTCTTCACTCAAATAAATACTTGAAAGAATAATTTCTAAATAACCAGAGAACTCCAAAGTGCAGCAAGTTTACAGTGACCTTTACAAGGTATGAATAAACTCTGTAATACCCTATGAAACAGATGACAACTGTATTTTAAAACTTTATATTTTAAAACTAAGGCCAGCCTTAAGCAAGCCTGTCCAAATCATAGTTCACCTTTCTGAAAGTGACCATTTACACATTACTGCAGCAACTGCCAGCACAACTGCGCAATAACAAACCAACGGTACGGAGATCTAAAGGGAGTGACATCTGCAGAGTGGCAACTTTGTAAGGATCTGCAAGAGCTCACTTACAAAGAAAACAAAACACGTTTTTCTTCCAATAAAGAGCGTTATCACTGACACACTAAACACTGTACGGTACATATTTACAATATGAAGAAACTAATCTTAATATATTAATACAGCATCCTTTACTCACCTTTCCTAAGCATAAAAAAACTGGAAACGTTAAATTAACTGGGAAAAAGCAACTGTAATCCTTAAGAACTAGTATTACCTTTTTTTACTGGAAAAAAACCCATAATTTTCCTGAAGGTCAAGAGTCAATGCACGTGAGCTGTATTAAGAGACATTCCTATTTTATAAAACAAAACAAAATTTCAAAAAGGCAGCCAAGCTCTGGACAATCTGTCTACAGAGGCACATCTCATCCTTTTGAGAGATTCAGGACTGGACAAGACCTGATCTACCTCATCTGACTTGAAAACAGCTTTACTTCAAGGGGCTGGACCAGATGATCTGCAGAAGTCCCTTCTAACCCAATTACTTCATGACAAATTGCCAAGATGTATTTCTGCTTTGTCTTCTCTTACATGTCAGTATTGTTTCATATGTTCTTAGCAGCCCTGTCATTGAAGACAACTGAATAGATCTACATTATCTTAACCTGATGAATTCTTTGGAAAACACCTCTTACCTAACTTGTTACTCAGTTTATTACTCCCTATGTAAACAAGTACTCGGAAAACCAAGGAAATTACCCTATACATTTATAAAACCAAACAATGATCTTGGTTACTGCAGCAGAATGAATATCACAAAAAGAAATGAGAAACTACCTTTCTGAGTTTTTTTTTAGTAGGACCAAAAGCTGTATGACTGTATGAAATTATGTCAACATTCCCCCTAAGTGTGTAGCGCTGCTCAGCTCATTCCTACAGCCCCAAGTTCTTCTCTTCAACTTGATCTTTCCCAAGCAAATACATCCTATACATTCTAGTATAAACAAGTGTCAAAGGGACAGCCTGGGACATGACATTTGTTCACGTGTTTGTAGTAAGACTTGATTAGCATAGCTTGTTCTCTATCTCCTGTTATTTAAAACTGATTTTAAATGAAAAATTAACTTAGTCTGTGTAAAACATAAAAGTATTGTTGTACATGCTCGTCCTATGCACTAAAATCTACAGGCTGCAGAAATCCCACAGAAGCAACTCTCACATCTGGTCCAACTGAAATGTTTATTCCTAGTGTGCATTTTGATGAACTGTAACTGACACTGCAATATGAGCACACATTTTCCTGATCCACACCCCTGCAATACCCCCAAAGTCTCGAAGAAGCAAATACATTTTGAAATGAAAAAAAGTATTTCTTTTCAACTGTTAAGTAATGGTTGATTGAATAGATTTAAAATAGAATTTGCTTGTTAGTGTCAATTTCTACAGCTCCAGGTCTGTTAAGTTCCTTCTTAAGTAACATTAGTACATACACTTTTCCTGCAATACATACCAAACGACATTAGATCCTAATTCAGCACAGAATTCAATTATACGCCTGACATGAATGTCAGCGGAAGTATTCCTGTACTTAAATGTGTTATTATGAGCTTGCTGAAGAAAGCTTTCATTTTCAATAACCTTTAACTCACCTACAAATAATTTTACAATCTGTGTAAAATGGACTTACAAGTGCAAAGTGATGTCTTTCCACAACAACTACGATAAACTTGCAAGTTACCTTTTCAATAGTGAAAATCTGCAATGTATCTCAGGGTTGGAAATTAAGAAGTATAATCCTATATTTTCAAAACATAAGCATTATTTTTTCCTTTTTTTAATGGTAAATTACAGTTATCCTTTTAATAAAAACTATCCCTTTCAATTAAAAAAATGGAAATTGCTGAAGAACTATCACAGAACTAACGTGAACAGCAAACAAACTGTATACAAAAATATTTTGTCTTGAAAGTAAAAAGCAGCAAAAAATAGACAAGTGTACAAAACTACCACACATTGAAACTAATAAAATACTAAAAATAATATTTTCTTAATTAAAACAAAACAAAAAAAACTAGGATTGACCCTACGCCTATAGCAAGCTACAGAAGCTTCCTAGAAACACCCATTAAATTAGCAGGTGAGATTCATGAATTTTCACTAGATTCTTTGAACTATTACAAGTTTTAAAGTGTATGACCACAACAGCTTTACTACTATCTTGTCTTTTTAAAATCTTACAAGTATCACCTTTATTAATGTCTCAAGCATCAGACACCAACCAGCCACGAGGATGAGCTATTTTATCACATTTAGTGGTTCACAGTAGAGACTCAGACTAAAAATAATCTGTGCTTTTAATACAACATTGCAAAAGCAAAACACCTTGTACTTTCCAAGCAAAGACTCCTCTTGAACCATTCAGTTCATAATTAAATTCACGTAGAGCTACATTAACACTTCCATGCATTCTACATGTAATATAAAGGAATCTCCAAACTCTTTACAATGACTACCTTCCCATGCCACTAAAAGGACTGTAATTCCAGATAAACAGAAGAGTAAGAACAACTACATGAAAGCACGTGTGTACTGAATGGTCAAGTAAAACACTAGATACTACAATGACCTGACACTTGCTCCCCTGTTTTACATATATCCAATGTTCCACTGGCATACAGAAAAAACAAAGAAGACCCCCACAAAAGTGCTGATTTTGCATCTGGAACATTAAAAAATACTGAATACCTACCCATTTCACCTTTTTAGATCTTTAGGAATTTTTAGTAATTAGTAATGGCTACCTCTCAGGACATCATGCTTCCCTTCATTAACAACACTGATAAAAAACTCAACAACAGAACAAAAAACTCACACCTATTTTAAGTACATATTGTAGATAAATAGTAGCTTTAGGGTTCAGTCCATGTTATTAGCCAGAATATTTTGCTATACAAAATGTGAGCGGCAAAAAAAGATTCATTAAAGGTCTTTCAGGCAGTTATCTGAACATACAGAGTTCTACTGGCCCATGAGCACTCAAGTCTCCAGAAGAATCTGATGCACTGATGTCACTTGCAGCGAAAGCCACTGTCAAGCAGTGCATCCTACATAGGAGTCCCATGGCTCCATCATGAGAAAACTAAAATCAGGGTTTCACAATGATTGCTATTCACGTACTCTAAAACTGCATCGAGAACAGAAGCAATTTCTATGACTTTACAGTTCTGACATGGGTAAAACTTTGTCTCTTGTTCCCAT
Organism: Colius striatus; assembly: GCF_028858725.1. NCBI lineage: Eukaryota > Metazoa > Chordata > Aves > Coliiformes > Coliidae > Colius > Colius striatus. The sequence continues at coordinate 11,305,923 of NC_084765.1, forward strand.
TCCTCATTTATAAATACTCTTTAACAAAGTCCATTTAAACTCAACATTTAAAAAAAAACCAAAACCCATCTCAAGTCCTCCCCCCTTAGAAATCTTCCAACATGCTATGTCACTGGTATGACTTTTTTGTCTAAGAGCCAAAGAATTCAGGGACTTTTCCCAAGAGCAATCTTTGCTATGCAGCCTCACTAGCTGAGGAATGCATTCTATCAGACCACAAACGCTACACCACTGTCTGTTAGTATCTATCTCTGTTCCAGAAGATACAATCTTTTTGCATATTTCATCAGTCTTTGCTCACAATGGTAGTTCGTTAGCCATGTACCAAAATACACTTTTGAGAAAAGTGTCATGCTAGTTACGTAATCTGAAATACAAATGAAGTTTGAAGTGAACATTAAAGAGACCAGTTCAGGACATATGGACTATCAACAGTTAATTATGACATGGAAAAGCACTTTTCCCCTAGTAATGATACTCATTAAAGTCAGTTACACTCATCTGGAACACTAGGATTTTTCCTATCTCCCACAAAGCCTGCATGCCACTAAATGATAAAAACAAGAAGTCTCATCTCAGTTAAGAAGGTCTCCATGCATTCCTCTTAAAAACTAAGATTTAAACATATTACAGGCACACTACTATTGGTATCTCCTTTATTGTTACAAAAAAGCAAAACAGAATGGTAATAATTCCTATATGTTGCTGAACTAGAACCCTAGGTTATTTATATAGTTATTTTAAGTAAGACATTAAAGAAAGGCTATAATTTATTTTTAAGGGAGATGAAAAGATACAAAACTCAACATATCTCCCTCATTCCAATTATGAAAAAATCTAACATGCATTTTTGATCTACACCATAACAGGATATAACTACTATGCTGAAATGAAACAGGGTTTTTGTTTTTTTTAGAAAAGTAAGGCCATGCTGTATCAGCAAGCTGCCCAGTATCACTCCTTCAATTCTTTTTTAATACCTCAGCAGGTGTGGAAGTCATTCTGACCTCAGGTTTTTGCAAAGTAGTTCTGACACCTCTTATGCAGATATAACATATATGTAAATCCAGTTGAAAGTCCACAAAATACACATGCATGCTTACCAGATCTACACATACATGCTTACCAGATCTTGCAAGCATCCTTGATGCTCATTTCATCAAATACCATCTGCAACTTCTGAAGCCTATTTGGTCTTCCATTCACAGAGGAAAAAGGAATGTGCTTAGCAGAGGCTAGCTAAGCATATGCAGTAACTATTTGCTAAGGCCTGAGAAGGTGGTAAATCACCCTGTCTGCTAGAATTTTATCTACTGGTTAACAAATCAAGATTGGAACTTTCTCCTCGTGGACACGAAATTCCCTTGGTTTCTCACTGCCCTCAAGGCAGTTCCTGGTGTCTGACCCACCTTGACACATGCAATTTAAAACCACTCTTTCCCAAAACATCTCTCAAGCACAAGCCAAAATAGGAAGATAAAGGAAGTGAAAATAATCAAGTACTCTATCAAAAGTGTCATACTAACAACTTTAAGAGAGAAGTCACGATCAGAGCCAGGCAATTCATGCTCTGTTCTTGCTTTTACTCACATTATCATATACAGTTATACATGTTACACATGAAGATCACATTAGAAAAGGTTAAAAAAATAAAGATGCAGGTAGCACCAGGAGCACCTACCTCAAAGTATCCGAAACTACCATTTCAGCATTTGGAAACTCCCGAGTGAAAGGCACCACACAATATGCAGCTTGCTTTTCCCCCTTTGACAGCCTTTCACTCCAAAGCTTCCAGTAGCTAAAGTTCAATCATTTAATTTAATCATTCCATCATTTTGACATTTGTTTCTATTAAGCAGGCAACAAAAACACTGAACTAGGCCCTACTGCATTCTGTTAAACCGATGGCATGCTATGGTGACTAGTCAACAAGCTAAAGCATTTTTCCTTTCCCTGTTGCTCATATAAGGAACATGAAAAAGCTTTAATGGAACTTCTGAAAAGCACTTTTTCAGTAGAGCAACAGGATAACATTTTCCTAAGCAAACTCTGCTAAGCTTCGACTTAAAATTATGAGGTTTTGAAGACTGCTTAAAAAAAAAAAAAAACACCAACCAACCAACATTCTCAGGCACAAAAAAATGGGTTCTTTGTCTAAAAAGATGTCTTAATAGCTTATACACATTGAGGTTATGCCTCAGATACTTGCAAGACGTGCATTAACAGTGAAGTTATAAATTCCCTGGAATTACAAGTAAGAAACTTGCTAGGAAAGTATTATCTAGCAACTGTACCTTTATAAATATCTTGATATTAAAAGATGAAACAACACTGTGTATTATTTTCAGAGTGTCATGCCATAGTTGCATAGTTAAAAATATCCATTTTCATCACCATTTCTAGGAGACACTTTATACACACAGCACAAAGACTGTTTCAAAAGGCCACAACATCTTCATGCTGCTTTCCAGTAGCTTAATTGAAGAGTGTGATTCTAAGTCCATGCAAAACACAACTTTCCCCTGTAAAACAGGGACAGAGACAGGCAAACACCCCAGGGTACCTCATGGTCTGGAAATCACATGAGAAGCTGCTGGATGCAAAAGCTACTGATATCATTCCCTATGGCTTGTTTTCATAGTGAGCAAAGGTAGAACTGAAGAGACTGAAACATTTGCACTTTTTTTAGTATTTCTCAACACTAAATGTTCCCACGTTCTATGTGCGATATAACCTGATGAAACTTAAGTGAAAGAAGAAATAAAGCATAGAACAATTAATGGCTTAGCCAAGGTCAAAGGAAAAATAACAAAGCCTGGACATATCAAGAACCATGCATCCCAGTGGCCTTCTCCAGTCAGTGGAAACTCTGTTGATTGATAGGGTATGATGAAGACAGATCTAGATACTTAAATTTTCCATTCATTAGGAATATCAATTACTGACTGAAGTAACTTCTTCTCTGGTAAGGTAAAATGACCATTCTACTGAAAACAAGTCTCATCAGCTCAACAGAGGTACTTCAGACAAATTAAAGCTAAGTAAAAGGTCAATCAAGGACAACTACTAAAAAATTACACAAACACTTCTGTGTGCCTGGTCATGTGCAAGAACAGTGTTAACTGCTGTATGATTTCATTCTTACAGAGAAAGAGACCTGCATACCTGACATACAATATTAACTGGTAACACAATTGCCTGAACAATTAACAAATGTAGACCAATATCCTGCAAACAAATGTGTGACTTCAATAAATTTACACTAAATCAAGACCATGCACGTGACAAACTACAAGTATGTACAAGCACATATTGGTTTAACCAATATTTTTATCACGAAAGGTCTGTGAGGCTACATTTCCGGCAATACAGAATTCTTATGCACTGGTTCAACAATGTCTAGTGTTTTTAAAGCCATACAGATATTTGATTTTTGTACCAGTTTTAATACTTGTGTAGTACATGACAGCTCACAATGTTTTAATTCAAAAGTGTGAACAAAAGCCAGTTGCTGGTGAGCATGATCCTTCACGCAACAGAGTTGGCCATTTGCTGAAGACCCCAACTGGCAGAGAATGTGACTTCACGCACACAGCAACCCAATATCTGCAGAAAATAGCTAAAATAGATTTCGAGCAAGTTACTATATATAGACATGGACATGCATAGAAGGTAAAAAAATTGCATTTTGGGGCCAGATTAAGATTTCATCGAAATTCCTGTCTTTATAGGTGATTACATGATTTTCATCTGCAGTTTAAATAAGAAATGCTAAAATACTTTTTAGTGAAGTATACAGACAATTATTTTACACAAACCACAATTAAGCGTTGAATCATTTTACAGCTATCTATCCCAAATGTAACTAGTAATTGCCATTCACATATTACGTGACACACAGGAATTCAGCTTAATTACACTTTCTTTTGAGAAGTTTTATCTTTACTTTTAAAAAGTTTCTCTACCATCAGGCAGAACATTTGTCCCATCTTTATCTAAGCTCTACTAAACATCTGTTGCATTAAATGTATTTTGTCAGACCTGAAGTCTGCTTAGGAGTAACAAAGAAAAACACTTTTGGAAAAAGACAAGTAAAGGTGCCACAAGGCCTTATCCTTCACCTCCCCCATCAAACTCTCAGTTGTTCTCTTAGTCCAGAACACCTATTTCTTTTAAAATGTCTGAAAGTTCTCTAGCTGTGTCTCATCAATAAATAAAACTTTTCAACTACCAGCTAGATTCAAGTGGAACAAAATACAACCTTCTTCTGAAATTGAAACCCGTGAAACTAGGATTTTGTGGTTTCATTATATCCCAATATGACACATGAATGAGGTCTAAGTGGGTGACACAGCTGGATTGGGAACTCTGTCTTCACCCATCTTCTGGGCACATGTCAGACACTACATCCAGAAAGCGCACCTACCTTGATTGCGTTGCTGGACTCAGAGTCCAAAAGATCTGTGAGAATACCAAACAACACCAGGCTACCAGACTTAGTTATGAACTCAATCCAGGTCACTCTTATGGTAAAAGGCTGCATAAAGTGATGAGGGTCTTGCTACCTCCTTTCTGTTGATAAATTACCATCTTTCACATTCAAAGACTGCCCTTAGGTAGTCCCAGGCACGACTGGGTTCAGCTTCTGAGCCACTGACGATTTTTAACATCTCTCTATAGATTATCCCCTCCCAGACTGAGCAGACAACTCAGAGAAGACAACTGAAATAATTTATTACCAAAAAGGAAGGTAAAGAGGATATTCTCCCCAAGGCCGAATGTTTTTTTGCCGCTAACTCCCCAGTTCGAGCAGCCCCGCCCGGTACGGTATGGCCTGGCCCCAGCTGGAGGCCCCGCTGCCATGTGCCGGGGACAATGCGAGTCGGGCGGCCGGGCCCGGCCTGCAGCCGCCGTGACACCAGGAAGGGCCCTGTGGCGGGAAGGGGCCGAGGGCACGGGGGGGACGGGGCTGAGAGAGCCAAGCGCTGGTGGTGGCGGTCGTGGGGTGTTCCCGCTCCCTCAGCCCCGTCTCCCCGCGCCCTCGGCCCATTCCCGCCGCCGCCGCCGCTCCGCTTCCCCCCGCCCCCCGCTCGCAGGCCTGCCGCGACCCCGCCGCCCGCGCCGTACCCTGTACTTTCACATATCGCGGCGGCCGCGGCCCCGGTCCAGGCCCCGCCGGCGCCCTCACCTCGTTAAGCTGCCTCTCGGCGGCTTCCCGCAACGCCGGATCCATGGTACCCCGCAGGGCCTCGATGATGGTGTTGGGGTCCATGGTGGCGGCGGAGGGGGGAAGAGGAGGAGGCGGAGGGCAGGGGCCGGGGCCGCGCCGCGCCGTGCGCACATGGACCCGCCGCCTCGCAGCGGCCGCCGGCGCGAAAGGAAGGGAAAGCGCCAAAGGCCCGGATAGAGCTACCCCCCGCCGCCGCTAGGGAGCGGCGCCCCTTCCGCCGCGCGCGCCCCGCCCCCGCGCCGCGGGGCACCACGGGACCTGTAGTCTGGGGGCCGCCTCCGCGCGCCCAACGGCCCAAAGCGGCCCGCGCCGCCGCCGCCGCGCGCTAAGGGCAGGGGCAGGGCGGGGAAGCTCGCAAGAGGCCGTGGAGGCCGCCTCGGAGCTGGCCCGGCACACGCTCTGCCCCGAGTTCATCGGCTGCCTTAACGTCAAGTGGAACTCGTTGGTTTATCGAAAGTCCCTCGGTCTACCACGTAGGCTGCTCGTGTTTGGAGCGACTCGACTGGCTGGTGAGGAAGGAGGGATACGTGGAGGCGTGGGTTGTGCTCCCTTCATGATGGGCACAGAGTGCAATCCGTTCCTAAGCATTTGGGAAAATCACAGTCATAGAATGGAAGGGACCTTTAGAGATCATCTAATCCAGCTCCCCTGCAGAAGCAGGTTCACCTAGATGAGGTCACACGGGAACGTGTCCAGGTGGCTTTTGAAAATTTCCAGAGAAGGAGACCAAACCCTCCCTGGGCAGCCTGTGCCAGTAAAATAGGTTTTTCGTATGTTTAAATGGAACTTCTTGTGTTCCAGCTTCATCTCATTGCCTCTTGTCCTGTTGCTAGATACAATAGAAAAAAATGATGCTCAAGTTCCTGATAACCACCATTTATATACTTGTAAATATTAATGAGATCACCCCTCAGTCTCCTCTAGACTAAATAGCCCCAGTTCCCACAGCCTTTCCTCACAAGGAAGATGCTCCAGTCCCCTGATAATCTTGGTGGCCCTGTGCTGGACTCTCTCCAGCAGTTCCCTGTCCGTCTTGAGCTGGGGAGCCCAGAACTGGACACAGGACTCCAGATGAGGCCTCAGCAGGGCATAGTAGAGGGGAAGAACTCCCTTGACCTGCTGGACACACTCTTCTTGATGCATTCCAGAATGCCATTGGCCTTCTTGGCCACGAGGGCACATTGTTGGCTCATGGTTAGTTTATTATTATTAATCCAGTATTCTGTTCTGCTAGTTTTAGGAAAAAAAAAACCCCAAACCAAAACAAAACAAAACAAAAAAAAACCCCCAAAGATGTGTCAGGAATTTGACAGAAAACCATTATTAACAAAGCTGTCATTTCTGGAGGGGCTGACATACACAAAATCAGAATAGCACTGCTTAAGTTGACTCTCTGTAAGTCACTTCTGCAGGCTTTATCCTACAAGCATTTAGGCACTGAGTAATTTCACTTACATGAGTAATCACAATAAAATAAGCAATGCAGTTAGGTGCGTAGTGAAATGTAAAATTTAATCTGTAGTATAGCGAGTCATTCACAGTTTTGTCTTCATTTGGGAAAATGACATGCAGTTATATACTTGAAATTTTAAGTGTTGTTTTTGTCAGAGGAGTTTATTGAACAGATAATAAAATTGAGAAAAAAAAGTTTCACAGTCTGCCCTGGAACAACTCTGAAATGAAAGCAAGTTAACAAAAAAAACTACTTATCAAATAAAAAAGCAGAAATGCAAATATGTGTGGAAAATAATATAAGTTAATAATGATAGCATTTATGAAACTATGAAGGGCGCTGTCTCTTCTAAGTTAAATGATTTCAGTAAATGCCACATTAAAACTTTATTCCCTTTACCACCCTACTGTCCTAGTGGTCATGAAACCTTTTGAAGGCCCCCAGCCCAGAGAATAGCCTAAGACTGGATAATCAGTATCATCTCAGCTGGCAAAGTCTGCACTAGTCAGGTTTATCTAGAATGTCTATTCATATATGAAAGAGCTTTACAGACTTTCTTTTGTATATATATTTTCCAAATTAGTAACTTTTACATCATTGCTGTACCAAAACCTGGATTTTTCAATTTCTCTTACTACAGGCTTGTTGGTGTGGTTTTCTTACATGATGCAAAAATCAGTGATATACACTACATATATGGGTGGCTGTGTTTGGTTTTGAATTGCAAATATTAAAATGAGTGCCTCATTTATAAAACTAAACAGTGAAGCAGCCATGAATGGCTGGCTTTCTAAATAAGTCCAGGAGACAGACAGGCCCAGCAGACTCAAGTGGCAGTATAGCATAATTTGAGGACATGATGTCACAGGGTGATCTTCTGGAAGTTGCCCAGATCGGTAGTCACACTCCAATTCTAGATGTAGCCCAAAATTTTTTATAAAGGGAAACACAGTAGATTCAATACCATTTTAAAATGCTACAGCAAAGTATTTTCCAGGCTTTTGTGTCACAGCACAGATCAAATCTCAGTACTCTTTGTATCAAAGGAGCAAAGCAATAACGCCACTATGCTGAGAGAACACAGGTATTGAGCTAATCTACCAATTTATGAAACGGAATATATCTTCTTTAAAAAGAAAAATAAGTACTTCAAGTGACAAAGGGCTCATGATGTGCTGGTTATACATAATACCCTTTGTCAGATATACAAATGCAAAATGCTGTGAAGGAAAGCACAATGGGATGTGAACCATTGTCAGCAGAGGGGCTGTGGCTAGAGAAGCTTCTGCAAGAGCTGTTACTGTTTCTACACAAAAGTGAGAAGGACAAAGAATGTTATGCAGAAGATCTAAGCAATTGTCCAGAGTCTGAGTACTCTGAAAAAGAAAACACTATATGTCAAGGAATGTTTGCATTCACATCTTTGCCTGGCCAGAAATAGCAGTAACTAACCTCACAGCAGGAAATGTCCTACCAAAGCATTAATATCTTGCAAGATGCAACAAATGAGTTGATGTAAGAATTTCTAAGTAAAATTTCAAATCATGAGAGTTAACATTGGAGAGAAATATGTCCCTTAGTCACACAAGCCTCATTAAATTCTTGGTCTCAGAACAGAAAAAATAGTATACCTGCCGCAGAGCTTATCTGCCCAGTAATGTATTCTGTTGTGTATGAATGCTTGTAGACAACCTCAGGCTGCTATGAAAGAACTGAGCTTCTCAAATTATCTCCTAAAAGGCCGATGTGGAGGCTTCAAACGTGGGATATAGATTGGTCGCAATTACTCCTGACGATAAACATTCTCTCGTAGACCGTCCTGGATTTAGCAGTCGTGGATATTTTCCCTGGAAAGTTGGAACAACAACAACGACAATATTTGTCAGCTTTAATAAAGCAGTATGCTCCCTTGGAACTGACTGCAAAGCACTGCTTGGCAAGTATGCCTTTCTGGAGTACCATTCTCTGTACAGTAAATGAAAAGCTAGAAGCCAAGAATTGTGTATAGAAAGGAGCACGGCTATTGAAGATCCTGCTGGAGCCTTGTCGAGCTTGGGTGCTTTCGCCAGATCTTTCTAAAACATTTTGCATTAATTTTTACACCATCTACATATCCCAAAAAAAGATAGTGACTAATAAATGCTGCTATTGGTTGGTCCATGCCAGAACGAAGTGGCAGTATCCAAATTGACTCTAGCTCTGCAAAGACTGTAGGTGCATCCCTGCATCAGCAGCATTCAGAATATCAACCCAGGATTTGGAAGAAGATAATTCTAAGTGAAGGTACCTATTAAGTCAACAAACCCAATGGGCACTTGGACATGGAGTGAGCAGATGGATCACCAGCACTGAAAGCTATTCTGGAGCTACTTCTGCTAAATCAAAGATGGCAACAGGAAGGAAAAAGCACGTGGAGAAATATTGTGCCAATATGTGAAGACTGCAAATAACTGTTTAAGACTAATATAAAAGAAAAAGCTCGAATGGGATTCAGATATGAAACGACGAAATGAAACCAATGGGAGTCTACATTGTTGGTGTAAAATTGTCACACAAAGGTGATTATCTGAAGAGGTCTCTAGTTTGGCTAGGAAAATGCTGCAGAATAAATAGATTTCTTTGCTTTAAAGTGTCATAGTAGGATATAACGCTGAGCAGAAATTGAAAGGATTAAGAACAGGCTAAATTAGTGTTCTATGTAAAAAGGTGATAAGTGAAAAGCGATTATTTAAGGGATTGGTTACTATTGGATTTCTACTGATAGCGCCAGCTGACTCTTTGCTATTTGATACTTTATAGACAGTTTTGAAATAAATATAAAAATCACTGCAGATCATTGCAAGGATCAAATAAGATTAGCAATCAATCCTATATGAATGGGACAAGCTGGTAACCTGAACTACAAACAGAAATGCACTTTAATGCAGCCAAATGTGAAATTACATGTTCAAGAACAGGAAACGCAGGCAGGTTTCTGTAGACTGAAAGGATTGTCAGGGATACCATGGGCATGCAGGTTTTAACATAAGCTCATAGCAGGATGTTGTGGCAAAAGACTCAGTACAATCTTGGAACTTAAAACAAAAAGAGGAGTGTGAAAGTGATTTGACCCTCCCCTTGGTGCTGGAGAGATAGATGCTACATTGCCAGTGACTGCCAGAGGACATTTACAGATTTTAAGTCTTTACAAACTGGATTGTGTAAAATAGCCACAACAATTATTTGTGATTCAGAGTTTATTCTCTTCCTCTGTGCAAGATGTATTTGAAATGTCCAAGGTAGGTGTAAGACAAAAGTTGTGAGAAGTCTTGATTACTGTACATCACTACTAAAGCAGAGATTTAGTGGGCAGCAGGATTTAGTAGGAAGTTCCTTACCAAGTCTCTGCTCTGAGGCTGGCTTTAGCTGAGAGAGCAGGATGCCATAGCCTGCCCATCCTATGATTGCACAGCTCCCTTTAATCCTCTTTAGTCAGATGGGAGTTGGCTTTACCCCCGAGGTAAACTTTGCCGAAGTTTTGTTCAGGGAGGACTATAAAGTAGCCACTAAACTCCTTTCTGTAGCCACCAGCCCAACAGTCACTGCACTCTACCAAAAAATAAAAAGCACAAGCTACCACCACTCTCTCCAGCCAGATGGCATGGATGAGCAGATGCTAAACCCTATATTAAAATAGTTTTCCCAGGAGACAGAGGCTGAAAACTAGATTCAGTCATTAGCTGGTGGAAAGTGTATTGAAGTGGAACAGCAGGAGTAGAAATGCAGAGACAAAGGAGCAAATAAACAGTCACTGTAATAGAGACAATGATAGTAAGGTCCTGAGTAAATGCCAAGAAGATAGAGCTTTGATATAGCTTTTAGACCAATGGTTTATTTAAGAAAAAAACAAAACCAAACCAAAACAAACCACAAAATGCTGATTTATGATTCTTCTGAGTTCAGAAAAGTGGGACTTTTAACTTTTTTTTTTTCTTTTTTAATAATCATCTTTTCAAAGGTGCAGGACTCCCTCATACTTTTAATCCCTCTTTTAACAGTGAACTCTGGGCAGCAAGCTGGGAAAAAAAGAGCAACAGTATCTCAAGAAGAAAATATGGGGTACTGAACAGCTCTTTAGTAAACAAAGATGCAAGCAGCTCAAATGTCTTAACAAATGAAACTAGAGAACCACTGAAACAAATTCCCAGTGGCAGTAATCAGTACTGTGAGTACTGTGTCTTTTGATGTCTTCTGACTAAGACTGGATGCTGTTCTGGAAGATATGTTTTAGTAAAAACACAAGCTGTGCTTCAGTCACACCAATAAGATTAGGGCTTTAATAAAAAAATATGTGCATAAAACTTGAATTGCAGTACAATACAGTATGCTGGACTAGATGATGTGATCATGAACTGCACCATGGTTTGGGTTTTGCTGTTCATTTTCAAGTTAGATGTTTCTGCTCCCGAAGGCTCAGTTTGCAGAGTGTGAAGTCCAGCTAACCCAGCACAGAACCCGCTTCAGGCTCAATGTGAGAGTGGAGCAAGAGTGTCTGTAGCTACACAGTTTTACCCCCTCTTCCTTCACACACAGTTTTCCAGCCTGTGTATTTGTATATGCATTTACGCTTTTAGCTTTCTGTTATGGAGATACAAGGTCCTCTCCAGCTCTGTAACTACCCCCTACCAATCTGTCAAAAAATGTACTCATGCAGGGAAAATAAACCCTGCATGAGGTTTTTTCAAATAAACCTCAATGGCACGTAGATACAGTGATTGCCAGACACCAGAAAATGCTGAATTCTGTGTGCAAAAACATTGAATTTCATGGCCCCTGGGGAAAAAGCCAACCTTACAAAGCTGCAGAAGGGTGGATCTGGGGCAACCTGGAGAGAGAAGCAGGAGGTAATAACTGGTGCTTGTGGTACCAAGATAGCACTAACAGTTTATCCTTTTTGTATTGTTTTAATTTAGTTACCTAAACACTGAAGTTACATATGCATCAAATGGAATGGGTTATATTTTTGTGAAATGGAAACTCGTGCTGAAGATCACAGAATTGCTGCATGACATGTCCTCACAATAATGACTGTGATCACTGTGTTCTCCAAGAATCTTTTCTCTTTATATATGCATTATGGGTATGGTTTTATTATTATATTTTTGAAAAAAAATAAGTATGTCCTTTCCTACTGTTCCTTAACTAGGACCCCAGGCTCATGGAGACCTGTGGATCAAATTTAATGCAGACTTTAAATTTGAGGAAGCAAATTTCTAGAAAAACTAAGCATAAGGGATGTGCATCCATGATTTAGTAGGGCTGAAAGTGCTGATTTTTTAAATACAAGCTTTCTAGTGCAGTTTTTTACAGCCAAGATGCAGTAATAGACTGAAATTATTCAGAAATAGAAATAGAAAATGATCAAGCTGCAGAACAGGCAAAAATTTCTGAAACTTCCTATGAGTAAAAAATCATATTTAAGCAAAAGCTTTATTGTATTGGTAAATATTTTCTCAGGTAAGGCTTTTGCAAGCTATATGTAAATTTATTGAAGTATAATATTTAATAAGACAGAGAGTTCAAGTTTGTCCTGTTTAGAATAATTTTAGTCTTTATAATCATATCTTGTTTCCATTTAAACTGATTAAATACCAATGAGTACAGTAGAACAGGACTAAGATTTTATTATGTTAAAAATTCACTGAGTATACTCAGCACTTAGGAAGAGCTTTTCATTTGCAAGGAACTACATACGTGCCTGAAGAATTCAGTTTATTAACTCATTCCAGCCTGTACAATTCTAAGCAGTTCCCTCCACATCACATCTGTGTTTACAAGGTGTGCCAGTGTGTCTCCTCAGCAGCAGATGTATTTACTTAGGAAGCACTTCTAGAGCCCTGATGGCAAGGGAGGTGGTCAAGGCCATGGTGAGGAGCCTCTGGTGTACTCAGGGCTGCCCAGACACTTGGCCATGGTACTGTGAAGTGACACCAGAAGCCAGTATGTAGGGAAGCTCAGTTTCTTTCAAGCACCTTAAATTACCAGTAGGTATTTAAACTATACAGATGGTGAGCAGGATGGATGTATGTCATCAGTAGCAGCAAATATACAAGAAGGGAGGGAAGAAGAAGCAGCAAAATGGAAAAGGGAGGGAAATAATATCAGAGGTAGAAAAGAACGAAGTGTCATTTATGATAAATTTATTATATAAATATATACGTATTTTGGTTTTGCTGGCATGGTACTATATTCCTTTTTCTTACTTTTCCAACTTTTCAGAGCCACCTTTCCCTCTATCCTTTCTAAACTTGAGAAGGCAGTTACGTATACGACTAAGTTAGTATAATGAATCATAGTTTAAATAAAATACATAGTTCAACTTCTTGAAACTTTCATGTTTAATTTTCATAAATTGCAAGTTCAAGATGATGGTTTTCCAATGCCAAAGAGATATCCCTCAACTCCATTCCATTCCAAAATTTTAAGGTTAAAATTTAGGCCAGACAATTCTATTTCTTTGCCTATTTAATTTGTAAACTTTTTTTTTTTTTTTTTAAAGAGAAGTAAAGTATATGGACAGCACAGTTACCAGAGTTCTGCATAATACAGGGGAAGCAAGTAGATAGAAAGGAAGCCTTTTCTACAGGAAAAATATAAAACTAATTCAGTTCCTTAGTGGAATATATAGCTGAAATAATCAGAGCTGTGTTAAAAGCAGAGGTCCTACACAGGGCAGGTGAAGAATTGGAACTACACAGCCAAGTGCATTTATTGGGGTCTTGCTGCAAGTAAAGGAGACTGACTGTTGCTTGGTGAATTCTCTGTCAGTTTGAGAGGAAGCATAATAAAAGCGTCAAAGAGATACCCAGAAGCAAGGAGGGAAGTACTTCGAGCTGACTGGGAGAAAAACTAAGATGAGATACAGAGTTTGTGAGCAGCAAATAAGCTGCAGCGTTTACTTACAAGTACTTTAAGAAACATATTTCTCCTTTCTGTTTGATTCCTTCTACACTAAGTGACATACAGCTTTGAATACATATTTTTTAAATTAATGGAATTTCATAAAAGTGCCTTATTCCTTCACCAAATTGCTCTGGTATTAGAAATAGCTCTATATATCATAAGCCTTAGCTACTTCTGTTAAAAGAGTTAAAAATAACTAAATTAGATTTGAAAAGCATGGAGATATGTATTTCCTAATTAGAGCAAAGATAAATATCAGAATTTGAGTGTATTAAAAAGTATATTTTTGTGTTGTAAGACTAAATTATTTTAATTTCCTTCTTTTATGTGCACTTTAGATGTTATCTGATGAGCACTTTTATGAGGTGACTCATGACATTTATCCTTGGTAAGTCTTTACAATTTAGTATTGCTGAGCCAATTGGATTAATTTGGTTTCTATTATATTGTTTTAAATACTAGTATTTTCCTATTTAACAAAAAGACTTATAAAGCTGCAGAAGGGTAAACATAGGACTCGTTCTGACCTGTGTGCAAATTGCTAAAGAAATACAGATATTAAAACAAGTGATGAAATTGATACTGTTCAGCTTTATACTCTACCAGTGGGCACATGTGTGTTTCCTGATGACTGCTGGCACACCACTAACTGCTTTTGTGGAATATGGAAGCATGTCTGTGTTGCTGCTGGGTATTTGCCTCTGACACACAAACACACAGGACACGCACTTTATCTTAGTTAGCTTCTGTGTGAACAGCAGCCTAGGTATGTGATCATTATCTTAAACTGAGGCTAGCTGAGTTCATACAGAGCTGGCCCAGAAATTCTTACTCCTGTGGCATCCAGGCTCTTGGTAGCCATTAACATTAACTCAGCCTGGCCTATGGGACAAACACACTTCATGACTGCTGCAACAGCAGGGTGCGTGGGGAAATGTGAGCACTATATTGCCAATGCCCATGTCTTTGGCTGAACAAGCTCCATGTCTTTCCATGTGTTTTGTAAAGTAACAAAGTGGAAAACACATGCCTCTCATTTCACATTTTGAAGGCACAGGGAATGATGTACTTAGGGCAACATCATGTTCTCAGGATAACAAAGAGCTGTGTCAGCTTCCTCCCTGGCTGCTCCTCATACACCTTGGTTCCTGCTTGCCAGCATTCTGCTGTTCTACTCCTGGCCTTTCCTGAGCAGGATTCCTCTCTACAGAACGTGAAATGCATTTTCATTCATGTTTCTGCTGGGTTGACAAGATAAAATAATTAACTGCTACAGCAAACTATGCTGAAAGTTTATGAAAGAATTTGCATGAAATTGTATCATCAGTACAGCAAGTAATTCCACATAGAAAAAAGCAAACCTGCTGGTTCAGCTACAGTAAGGATTTCTACTGAAGAATGGCATATGAGCATTCCTCAGTTCTTATAAAACCATTTCTCATTCTTCCAGTGGATTCCTTTAATTTTCTCTCCACTAGCCATGCTTATTCAGAAATTATTAGGTCTTATTAATTAATAATGTCTTATACAAGCATTGACATTTCTGCAGTCATTGGCTTTAGCCTATTTTGTTGTGGCAAGTGGGCTAAAAAGCTGACCCCATAGTCTGTAGCAGGCAAAAAAGGAATGAATATCATGTGCAGAATTAAAAATGTGCACACTTCCCTGTCACAGGTATGTGTAAATCTGGATTTCTGCATTCAGCCAAAGTTTTCCACTGGAAACTTGTTTAGGACCGGTGCATCATGTTCAGGATTTCAATGAAGAGGTTTCCTTCACAGAACTGCCCTAGGTAGAAACAGTCAATATTTAGCAGGTTGTCTCTGTTTAATCTCTAATCCTGATTAACAACTGACTCTGATGCTCATTTATGATTATAGTAAGTGCTGTCAGTCACGTTATAACTCTTTCATTTAATAATTTCCCATAGGAGTACATGTACAGCAATTCATTCCTCAAAATGTTTGGCAGCTTTTCTAAAATGTTTCAATTAAACAGATTCTGACCCCTTTGATGTTGCTCTGAATGTTAGTTATCTTCTATTGAAGGATACTGGTTTAATAATGACATTAATATATTTCTTAAGTAACTATGCCTGTGGTTGCATATAGCATGGGTGAAAGGTTTGTTCCTTGTGGATTGGTTTTTGGCCCACTAATTATGATTGGTTCATTTCTGGAAGATCTTGGACCTTTGAGGCCAAATTGGGAAAAATTCTCTCACTGTTTGTATCTCACAGAAAAAGCAAAACAGAAGAAAATATGGTGTGACATTTCACATACTCTAGTTAGACCATGCATTCTTAAATTGTGAAACATATCAGAACAGGAAAAAAAATCCTATGAACTTTTGCCCCCCTAATTTTTACTGCAGTTCATGCAATTTATCTGAAGGTCACAGGGATGCCTTACAATATGTACAAGTTATAAACTTTTTCATCAGAAGTTTTGCTTTTTTGGAAAAAGTAATACTGGGTTTTCCTACTTTAATTTTTCCTATCCTTTCTTCTACAGTCTCTTTTGCACTTCCTTATTAATCTCAATGCACTCACTCCTCCCTCTTCCTTTCCCCATCAGAATCAGTGTTCCACATTTTCTTCCTGAATCATATATATAACCACTATGCCATTTTTCCCCCAAATGTTCATCTGTCTGGTGTCCACATCTAAAGAGTCCAAATTTTTCCTCTCTTCCTCCTCTAATATGGAAGAAATGTTTTAAGTTAACAAACTCTTCACATCTTCTGATATCCTTGGGCATCACCTGAAAATAAAGCAAAATATCAACCAACCTGTAGTCTCTCGCCTGCTGGTCACCCGCCAGTGGTTCATTGGCAACTGTCATTAACTGCTGGCCAGACTATTGAAATCTGAAAATTAATTCTGAAAAGGAGGGTATATGTAATTTTGAAAATCTTCACTGAGGTTTCTAGTGCAAATTGGGAAAAACTGCAGAAATAAACCTCCAGCTACCTGACCATACTGTTTTCCTGCAGTATTTCCATAGAGTGCCTGCTTTTGGACAGACTCTGAGATCATCCACTTTTCTCTCCTGAGCAGGGGCACTGTCTTTAGTTTCAGCCATTTTTGATCACTCTGTATGTTGTGCCTCAGTGCTGTGAGATGCCCCATTGTGAGCAGGAGAAAAAGCCTCTGCATTTATATGGCTGTGTGATGAACTATATTTTATTCCCTTCTCATCCCACCTATGCACACACTGCATTTCTGCAATGCAAACGACTGTCTCTCAGAGCATGTGCAGGGAATGGCTTTGTTCTTCCAAGCTGCTATGATGTGTGGGTACATTGGTGATGAGAAGAGATTCAGAAACCACAGCAAAAGCAGCAAAACTTCAAGCTGATGATTTCCTAAGGATTGAAAGAAGGATGAGTGAAATACTGCCCCTGTCAAGCATAGTAGTGTCCACTATGGTGTGTAAGGCCTTATATCATACACACATGCTCCTGCCATGAAAGCAGAAGGATGTTCTTTCTGCCTGTGTGACACAATATTGTTTACTAAGTTGTGTAGGTAAGAGAAAAATGTATTCCCAGAATATAAAGCCCTAGGAACACAGTGTCAGATGACACTGCTACATTGAGACATTCCAAGCCTGAATTTCAGAGAAGCTGATGTCACAAGTCAGATACTCTGCATTTCTGAAAAGCTCAGTCTTTATAATTTCTCCTTTTCCAGACATGGTTACCATAGTCTGTGTCACATTGCTATGGTCATTCTGTTATTTGAGTAATTAATGAGAAGACATGCAAATCCTTCCTAACACTGAAGCAAGTGTTAATTTTCTGCTTTATTGATTTGTTTTTCAAAGTGGTGTGCCTGTACCGCTGATTCGCTCCTCCTTTTCCAAGTCAAATGCATTTACTGCTTAACATGAAAGAATGATTAGAACTGTACTCTGAGCGTGACATGGAGGATGATTGCTGATAATTTCACCATTTGACTCTGCAGTGCCATTAGGCAATTGACGTACCTGTTGCCTGTTGACATACCCTTTCTGCTGGTAACCCAGCTCAGGTAACCAGCTGGCATGTTGTGTAAAGATCGCATTCCAGGAGAGCTGTAGAATAAATGAGGAAGCTGAACTGATTTCTTTTCAGATCTCAACAGGATCTTATTTTTTAGCTTTCATGATATTTACTCTCTGCTTTGCAACTTAATAGTTTAAATTATTTTTATAAACACATTTTCCCCCTCTAGCTTCTTTCTCAACGTTTAGGGGACAGAGCTAGAACATCAATTTAGGGCAAATTAGAATAAAAGGAAGCTTTCTTTACAATAGTGTAACCTGCTTAGCCTTCTTACAGTAAGAAAGCAACATGCAGAAAGGAAATATTAATAGTTACAATGATCTGACCCCTCATCTGTGTTTTAAGAACTCTGGCAGCAAAAACGGAGATCACTCAGGTCTTGGTGAGTTTCACTGGGTGGTTCCACTTTGGCTTTTGTGAGGATAGTGGAAAAAGCAACTTAAAAACAACTGACTGCACTCTGCAGCATTTTTCCTGTCATTACTCCAGCAGATTAGCCACTGTCAAAGCTACACACCCCAGTATGTGTTCAATACTGGGAGGTGGCCTGAAGTTGGCTGTCCAGACCAATGATCTTACCGAGTTACCTTCACATGAACCCCAGGCTTTCCACATAAAGCATATTATGGGCCCACATGGCTGGATACTGCTATCAGGAACAGTGACACAGGCCACAAAAAGGTGATAGAGTTGAGACAAACACAAGCTGTTGAAACAAGCACTGGAAATCTCCAGTTTTTTTCTGGCAGTATACAATTCCCACTTTTGAATCACACCATGGCCATCCAGTGAAGCAGTTTAGAAACTATTCCAACAAAGAAACCACTGAAGAGAAACACTGAAAGATTATTCAGCCAGATCAAAGGTCCCTGCTTAGGTTCACTGTTCAACCCCTCCCTCTTGAATTTCTCATATTATAGCCCAAGAACAAGAATTGAAAGACAGAAACTTCTGCCAACACCCCAATATACATCCTAAGCCTCAGTTTAACTGAATTGAAACTCAATTCCATATTTGTGGAGGCAGAATCTGTAAAAACAGTCTTAAGAGTATATAATGAGAAATTAAAAAGAAGGCTTTGGTCAGATTAAAGTAGCATTTTTCAGAAGCATGGAATAACGTAGAGTTGGGAAATTAGATGAGAAAAGGGTTCTAAATCTGCACTTCTCAAGAAAATATGCCTATGATTTATGTATTGATTAATGCTCTTGATTCTGATCATTTTCAGCTAGAAGCTCTCAGGAGCAGGATGACTCTCAGTCTCTCCTTCCTCTTGCTGACAATTATCATGACTCTGTCTAAGAAGCATGGCAGTGTCAATGACTCAGTCATGTGACACATGCCCTATCAGTCCATCTGGGTGTAACTTTTAAAAAAGGGCTAAATATGCTGTGGGAAGACAGCTCTTTTGATTTGATAAAAATAAAGCATTCCATCCAACCAACCACAGAAGGAAGTGGCTCCATACAGCTGACCACTTGGCTGTCACCCTAGTAATTAGCAATATAGTTTGTTTCTTTCTGGCAGGTCAAAAAAGCATTTTTTCCTTTTGGTTCACATATAATTTGAAAGAACTCATATTTTGAGTTAAGGTGTATTTCCAAAACTTAACTAATATAAAGCTGGTGGGTGCTTGCTTCATTTAGTCTATAGCCTATAGGTACATGAAATGCTGCTCCTGCTGGTAAAGCCAGTGAGCAGTGCTATAATTTTTCCTCTGCTGAACAGAGTTCTTACATAGCATATGTTTCCTTTCAGGAGGGGCTTAGAAAGAAGCTCCCAAGATAGGAGATTTTGTGTTGTTTATGAAGTTATACATTATGATGAGTGATACTTAATACATGAAGAGAGTAAACCTCCTTTCAGTCTACAGCTACAATTCTCAGCACGGTGAGGAGTGAAGCTCTTTCCAGCAGTCCTGATCTCAACCATGTGTTGAAAGTTTCCTTGATCACTCATTACATTCTAGTAACCCAAAATCTTTCTCCTCTGAACATGTAAGGGATGTGGCTTATGTGTAGGCACAAATGTGGCTTGGACCAGCCAGCTTGAATAAAGATGGTAGGGACAAGTTAATGCAGATGGCAAGCTACTTCCAACTATCAGAAACGGGTGCTGCAAGTTAATCAATTGAGCCCTGGGTGATCACATGGGCAGAAGCAGCATATAAGGAGGTAGCTAGCAAAGGAAGGGTGGCTTCCAGTCAACTCTGTTGGTTGTACTACATTGCCTGTGTATGTCTCTGTATGTGCATTACCTAGATTCTCTATGTCTTTGAATGAATATTGCTTGCACCACTACATGGTGGTATTTTTCACTCCTTCCCAGTAAATTAATCTAATTTAATGTTTTAAATAGGCGTTCTGAATTATTTTATTTAGAGTCCTAAGGAGCATTTCCCGGAGAGGTCCCTGTATTTTCCTAAGCAAATGCAGAGGTCTTGCTGATCGTTGCTATATGTGGACCTCTTTAGAGATTATTACTCAGTCTGTCAGCAGATATGACATACTGGTGACAATTTCAAAGTTTAGAAATAGTCAACACATTCACAACAGCTGCATCTCTCTCAAGGGGAACCAAGGACCACATAACACAGACAGTTTAAGAGTCTGCTGGTAACTTAGTCAAACAAATATCACTTAATCAGTATATTTCAACTTCAAAGTGATCTAGTAAATGAATCCTTACATGTCACTCTGGCAGCAATTCAGAAGGCTGGAGCTCCATAACACTGAGTTGGTTAGAGTTATCTTCTCTATTTCTAATGAGACATATACTAATACCAGGAGCTTACTGCAGAATCAGCGTCCTGGGAACCATCTACAGGCTATGCAGATGTACTAAACAGTACTAAACAGAAGTACTAAATAGAAGAGGAAGCATGGAGCAGATTTGTATTGCTGTAATTACTTGTTCTATGTCTTAGTGTGGTGTCTTGGAAAGAGGGAACTGTAGAGAATTGAGCAGGAATTAATGTTAGCCCAACCTGTCTTGTCAGGTTACCCACATTTAGGTAATACAGAGGGGCTACACAATACAAAACCAGTCAACTGGAAGCCCGAGATAGCCCAGTTTGTGGCTCTGGGTGATTACAGAACAACAAACGTGACAAACTGGGATTCGTGCCCCACCATACCAACTGCTACACCAAAGTAAGAGGTAGCCCTTGCAGCATTTGAAATCTAGTCTACATCTTTTGAATCATGGTACCTATTTTATTTACAGCTTTTAGTACATGCTTTTTCTTCTCTGTTTCAGGATGATGTGGTAAACTTTTTTTTTTTTTGCATAATAACCTGATTTCCAATTTAACTTCTAACATTCTTCAGTTTAATATCTGACATTTTGTCAGAAGTTATCCAGACAAGAAAGCAATCCCAATGTTTGAATTATTTTATTTGGAGTACCAGAAGCAACATGATAATCAAAGACAGATGACACACATGATGCACATTACAATAGGGGGAAAAAAGGCCATCATTCACTATGGTATCAGCAACTCCCATCTTGCTAGTATGTACAATTTTCTAGTGAAAGGGTTTGAAAAAACAAAGGATTCTGTCATCTGGCACCAATGCCCAGAACAAATTCATAGACATGACTGACTCCTCAGGGCATTAGCATTTCTGAAATATCAATTAAAAATATTAAAATAGGGAATTACAAGATTTAATGAAATAATTTTATTCTAAATATAAAAAATTCTGAGTAAATTAAAGCTTCCTGTGGAATCTGCTCAGGAGTTGAAGGTTTATTTGGAATCTGATCATAATTTATAGCTTGGATTATGTCCTCCACTGGATTTGGCAGGAGCTGTCCTTATGTAATAACATATTACACTATTTAGATATTAAATGAATCATCAACTTCCTGTGGCCACTTACACTGTAACAGAAGTGGGTTTTGTACAGTGTATCAATAAAGCAGTGCTTCTAAGAGGACTCCTGTATGAACTGCACCTTCCTCACTGCTTTACAAGGATCTATGATCTCAGGAAATGCAACCTGTAAAAGTCAACTGCTATAAAATTACTTATCTGTTGTAACCTGTGCAAGGAATTTTAAAATATATGTTTAGTCATGGTATAAAATTGGTTGCAGCCAAAGTACCCAGATAAATGAGGCTTAAGTTGAATCTTAGAATGGTGTCTGCCCTGAAGGAGTGTGACATACCATCTCCTTCAGTTAACAACTCTGCCCAGAAGCTTATGCAATGCGTGTTGTCTGCATAGTTTCAGTATTGTCTCGGGAGAACGCTGACTGTAAGTAGCACTTCTCGCTGGCAGGGGAGAGTTGAAAGGTTAAACGGTATGCTACAGCCAAAAGGCTGCATGAGGAAATAGGTGCTTTGAGGTCGGACTGAGCTTGAACGCCAAGGAATCTCCGAGCTGTACCTTTTCGGAGGGATTTCAAACCTTCTTACTGTCAGGTAGAGGCAGTAGGAAAATCCGGAGATGCTACAGCCGGTTTCTTTCTTCCCAGGAAAGCGCAATGGGCTCATTTAAATCATCGCACCGAAGCTTTCCTATCGAAAGCGAGGGAAAAAAAAAACAGGTCGAAAACCCTAAAAATCTCCCTGTAAAATCAAACCAGGTGTGCCCTTCTCAGAGCGCAGCGCCGTCCCGCCCCGCTTCTCAGAGCCGCGCGGGCCCCGCTGGCCTCCCGCCGAGGGCTCTCGCCGCCCTATCTCTGAGGGACATTCCCATCCTACTTCACACATGTGAAGGCGCTCGCATGCCTCACGCAGTTACCGAGGTTAAGGCAGCCCGCAGAGGGGATTTAGCCCGCATACCGCAGGCACGGCCGCCCTTTTTTTCCAGCCAAGGCCGAGCTGGGCCACCCCCACCCCACCGCGCTGGGGGGGAACCCCGCGCCGTATTTACCCCTACTGCGCGCAAGGCCGATTACCGTTTATACGCATATGGACGCTCCCAATGCGCTACCGCATTTACCGCGACTAACGCACCACCCCATTTCAGGACGAGAAGCGCAACACGTGCTCCCGTATATCACAGCGCAGAAGCGCAAACCGTAATGCCCTTCATAAAGGCGGCACGCGAGCAGCGCATGCGTCGTGCCGCCACAGGGGCGGGAGCGCGACCGCGACCCGGTGGGGTGAGGAGAGGAGAGGAGAGGGAGGCGGAGCGGCCGGTTCCGCCTCCTTCCCGCGTCTCTCAGTGCCGCGGAGGGGTGTCTTGGCACTGGTTCGCCGGCCTGTGGGGCCCGGGGTTACCGCGGAGCCATGGCGCAGCGGAGGGCGGTGGAGCGTGGGCCTTGCCAAGGGACGGCGGAGAGCGCCCGGTACCAGCGGCAGCTTCTAGAAGGTGTCGGGGATTGGGACGACGGGAGCGCGCGATCTCGTCCTGCCAACGGCGAGCCGCCCGCCCCGCCGCCCGCGCGGGCCTGAGAAGCTTCCCGCTGCGCCGGCAGGCAGGCGGCGTCCCGGGCCCGCGCGGCCGGCAGCGCGGTCGCCTCGGGGAACGGTGTGTGAGGGGGGTGAGGCGGCGCCCGTCGCGGGGCCTGTCAGCCGCTGACCGCGGCGGGGACGTGCCTTCCCCCATCGTTGATGAGGAAAGAGGCGTAGAGGTGTGTGGGTCAGTGTCACCTCACTGTGGGCACGACTGAAGTACAGAAAGTGGAAATGGCTGGAAGTGCAGCTCATTGTATTTTCTATCTTCATCCTCTTGAGTTTTAATTTATTATTAATTTATGGTTTTTTTCTCTCTGGAGAAGATGTTATTAAAATAACCCCTGGTGAGGTATTTGTGCTTGTAACTGCTACATGGATACTGCCTTTGGCCTTGGCAGAACCAGTGCACACCTGTGGGATCATACTGACCTCAAAAGCGAAAAACAAACGATAAGGAGGGTGAAATGGCAAGCTCGCCCAGTCGGCATTGCTTACTCCCTGGGTTTCATCACCCTTTTGCTATGTTTCACAACAGTGAGGTGGCAGTGTGACCCGCTGGCATACTAGTCTTGCCACCGCAGCCTTGGCGGTTTTTTCTGTTCTTCAGCTGACCTAAAAGTGACACTTGCTGCAAAGTTGTGCTAGCCTAGCAGTGTCTGAGGAGAGAGGTTTAAGTGTGCACACATCCACCCTCTAGTGTGGATGCAGAGAGTTCTGTCATTTATCTGTTTAAAATTCTTTGTACATGTGGATGTGTTGTGCCAATTAGTGTCTGGCATATATACGGTCATATTAGTAAAAGTCTGAAGTATAATAGAGGCCTAAAATGTAATTGTGTCACTTATTGTACTGTCACTACTTTACATAAGAATTTAAAGGCTAGAAAAACTATAGACATATGCAAGAGAAGTCTTTTAATGTGACTGTAAAGTACATGTAATTCATAGGTCTGAGGACTGTAATCTTTATATCTCAGGCTGGTGTGTGTTTTCACATGTTTCTTCCTGATGCCTGTGTCTCGTCTAACTGGCTAGTGGCTGTGCCTGATGTTCTTTCGCAGGAGAAGAAAAAACAAAAGGTATCTGTTAATGAGCATGTTTACAAATTGCACTGTACATGCTGAAGATTTAACTTCAAGTTAAATCTCTAGCTAACTAGACTGAAAGAAGATTTCTGGCAAAAAGGAAAAAAAAAAGTAAGGCTGATTTCTACTGTGTTTTTCTCTTTACAAATTTATTTATTAACTGAGGCTTAAATTATTACAAATCATAGAAGTTGACTTCTCCAGGGTGTTTGTCAGTGTAAGAACTTCATATGAGGTTGAAAGCTTTCAGGGAATGAGAGCAAAGTGTTGTATATGTTATTGGCAGCATTGGTGGCACAATTTTGTCTGCTTAATGTTTCCTTGAAGTATAAGTTTGAAATCTGTTGTAAGATTTGATGGTTTTCTTTGTTGTTGTTGTTTTGGTTTGGATTTTTTTTAAACATTGGTTTTCTTTAATTTCAGGGAAAGCTCAAGCAGAAGGTGGATCAGCTCGGACATCACTCCTTATTTTAGTGTCCATCTTCTTATCAGCTGCTTTCCTTATGTTCCTGGTATATAAAAACTTTCCACAACTTAGTGAGTAAGTATGTTGGGAAAGGTTAATTTATTTGCTTTTCAGTCAGTATTAGGTTGTAGAGGAGTCTACGTGGGGTTAAGTGATTTTTAAACTGTCATGATTAAGTTACAGACATCACCCAAGTTTTTTGAAAGATAATTCGAGTTTATAACCTAGAATGTCAGGATACAAAACTTAATATTGAAACACTAACTGGTAACATCTGCATAAACAGAGTTGTACTTGACTTAGGGTTTCTGTTTGCACAGTTCAGGTTTGAAAAGTTACCCCTATCACATTAGCAATTGTGATGTTCTTAACCTTCTACAGTTGAGAGCCAAAACATGCTTGGTTAGGGCTAGGTTAGGGTTAGGGCTAGTCCTTGTGTTGGGAAGGTAGATAGTTTGACAAGATGAATTGTCTGACATTTTTTTTTCCTTTAGTAGTTAATTTTCTCTCTGATTATTTTGCTCAACAAGTTCAGTTTGCAGCAGTTCAATCACTAAGTGTGATACAGAGGAAGCGAGGGCACTCAGCTGCTCTGCCCATGGTTGCACCAGATTAAGGTGTGACTTGAGATTTTGCTCTTAAAGATTTGTTTGTAAGGTAAAGCTCTCGTACTCCCGCTGCACTTCACATGTCATGACCCTAGTGCTGAGGCAGTTACAGTTGTTTTTGGCTGAAGTGTCCACTGTTCAGTTGCCAAGATTTGGTTTGAGCAATTCTTTCTTTTTGATCAGTACTTGGTAAGAAAAAAAAGGATGCTGGAAGTGAAGCAGATTTTTGTAATAAATTTTTAAAAAAGCAAGTATCTATAATTGAGTTTTTCTAATACAAAACACTGTACGTATTACGTGTTCATCTGATGACGTTATCACAATAATCATGTGATTTTTCTGCTGAAGTTGTAGCTTAGTTATGGAGCATGTCTAATAACCTATTCAGTAAATCATTTGACCGTACTATTAGATTATATTTACCACTGTTCCTGCTTTGTTCTTTTTTTCTTCTTTTTTTTTTCCAGAGAAGAAAGAGAATGTATCAAGGTTCCTAGAGATATGGATGATGCGAAAGCCTTGGGAAAAGTCCTGTCCAAATATAAAGACACGTTTTATGTTCAAGTGTTAGTGGCTTATTTTGCCACATATGTTTTGTATCCTTTTTTTTCTAATGCAAAGGACGGTTTGATGTCATCTTACTTCTCTGAAAGAGAAATGAAAAGATACAAACTTAAGTTCTTGATCATTAGTGACAAAGGCTAGCATGCCTAGGGCTGTTTGTAAATAGACACAGGTATTGCAAAATCTTTGAGTGCAACATTTCTTCTGTTTCAGTGTGCTTTTTGGATTGTAAGAGCACACTGAATAGAGGGAAACTGATGCATATCCTTATGATAGTAAATGTGTTGGGGATTTGCATGCAGCTGCACTTTGTTGCAGTCAATATTTTTAGCTTTGATATTAGACTTGATCTCGTTCTAGAGTTACGCTAACTTTTTGATTGCCAACTGAATTGCTAGGTTGAAATTACTGTTGATTCTAAAGGAAAAGTGAAACTACTGCATTGCTTTTCCTTGATATGTTAAAAAAAATGTGTATAAAGGTAATTTACAGAATATTTACAGCATTTTTGAAGGAATATATTTTGAACTTTCTTTAATCATTAAACACCCTTAAGTGGATACTTAACTAAAGGTTAAAAAAAACCCAAACTGTAGTGGAAGCTGTATAAGAGGTCTGCTTCATAGTTTAATGGGGGAGGCTTTTGTAACTCACAGAAAAATTGATGGTGAACATGCCATTAGTAATTATCTTTTATCTCCTCCTTTTTTGATGTATTTCTAAAGTCATACATTTATGACGATCATTAAAATCTTAGTTTATATATTAACAAAAAGTAGAACAGAATAAGCTGTTAATTGCACTACTATAGCAGCTGATATGACGACATTTACTATCTTGGCAGTAGACTGTGATCAGTTTACAAGCATGTTACAGTTGATTACAGAGCCTTGACATTTGCTTGGGAAAAGCTGTACTGGTTGTAATGGCCGTAAGGAAGATTATTTGACTTCTTGGTATCTCAGTCAATTCAGATAAAATAGTGTGCGGATTTTTTTTGTGTCATAAGATGCATTTCCAAGGTGGACAGTACATCATAGTCTCAAGTATGCCTAGCAAGACTTAAACTCAAAAGCCTGCTCGCTTATGCTGCAGAAACTTGCTTTTTGCCTTTTTGAAAAATTCTAACTGAAATGAGTGATCATGTATCCTAGTTATCTAGTGACTGCACCATGTCTATTAGTAGTTGAATTCATACATGTAAATTTTCCATTAATTCTTAGTTTATGGACTCAGTTTTTACGGAGAAAATGTCTGAAGTGTGCATATCTACAGTCTACAGTGTAAAATCAGACATATGTTTACTGTAATGTCACAATAAATCTACAGATGTATGACAGATAAATAGATAAATTAGTGTAACTTTTATTAGTGACTTATTATTGTATGTGTAATGGTGAATCTACCACTTGTTTCTCTGTGCTCACACTTCTTGTGCTGCTCTGCAAATGTATTTTGAAGTGCAGATCTTTAGAGACTATGCCAGTTTATATTTATGGTTTTTCAAATTGTAACATGTATCCTGCCTGCTTATTAAATTAAGGTTTGGATAGCTTTTTTTAAAAAAAGTATATTTTCTTAACTAAGAACATCCAGCTTGCAAACATTTGCTATTCCTGGGTCTATTTTTCTCAGTATCCTGTCAGGATTTCTTTATCCCTTTCCACTGGCCTTATTTCTTGTTTGTCTGGTAAGTATGGAAAATAGTTGGTGAGGGCATATGTTATTTTAGTCTATTTGGAATACAGTCAAACATCTGAAGAGCTTCCTGTTTGAAACTGAGAATCTGAGTGAAATAGGGGTATAATTCAGTTTCTGAGGAATGAGTAAGTTCTCATTCAGCTTTGTTGTGAGAATGTCGTTAACCACAGAATTTGCTGTAGCAGTGAGTGATGATCCAAAAGCCTGAACTGTTTCTCCAAGTTGTCTTTATAATGGAAGCACCTGAATGTGAGTCAGTTTCCTTTACTTGAAATGTGTCTAAGCATCCCCCAGAACCTGACTGTAACTTTGGAATATAGCTGTGTTTTTATTAGCAGATTGTAAAATGCATCTCGTTTTGAACTTCAAGCTTCAAAGAATGTCACATATAAAAGACACAGTCATAATGACTGTAGTGCATAAGGATGAGAGAATTGAGTAGCTATGGAGGACCACGTTGATTAATTTTTGAGTTAGAGTCTAATGCCATTATGCCCTTTATTTGCAAAGCTTTCACTGTTCAAAATCTTAAAACTTCAGAAGCACTCCATATTAACTAATAAGTAATCATTGTTGTCTACTTGGAATGTTAAGATTGATCTAAATGCCTTGGAAATAAAAGGAACTGGCTTGAGTCAACAATTCTCATGGATTGTGTACATACTACTGAAGGACGGCTGCATAGAAGCAGGCTTTGTTCAGCTAGTGTAAATAGGTATATAAGGCTCAGAATAACAATTCAGTTTCTGTTCATTTGTTCTGTTTGTTTTTATTCCCTGTAGTGCTCAGGACTTGGAGCTTCATTTTGTTACATGCTTTCATACCTAGTGGGACGTCCTGTGGTATACAGATATTTAACAGAAAAAGCAGTAAAATGGTCAGAACAGGTAAAGTTTGTAGAGATGCTGAAATTTATGATAAAAAAATGTATAGTAGAATAGCATGGAAAACTAGGGGGGGTTGTGCTATGTATCTAGTTACAACTGCTTTTTAACACTATGTAGTTACTTTGTCTTAGTGTTTTTAAACACTGGGGGGGTACTCCTTAATTTATGATAGTTCCACTGAGAAAGTTGTTTTTATGAAGAGTCTGCAACTGATAAACCTTTGTCTTAGCTAATTTAATTAGCAGCCTCCAGTGTTCATTTCAAGTAATAGCTTTCTAAGCATCAGAACTAAAGAGAGCTTAGTTTGTGTTGGGTTTTTTGTTAGTTTGTTTTTGTTGGGGGAGAAATCTGTAGCTGTATGTCTGATTGCAAAACCTTAATTGAAGATATTATAGTGGTGTCATAGTGGAGCATTTAGAAACTTTCTCTTACAGTATCTGGTAATAGTTTCATCAAGCTTTAATTGTTGGATGAAGTTAAATATTTTGTAATACAAAGAGTGTGATTAGTATTCAGCCTCATCTCTTGCTTTGATATTCTGAAACATGTTCAAACAGAGGTTGTGAGATGGTTTTTTTTTTTGGCAAAGGGAAGCACAACTTGCTACTGTACTCTGATCAAGATTTTTTTAATCACATAAAATATTTAAAATATGTTCCTCACTAGGGAAGATATGGAGCTTTGTCTGGTATAATTGACCTTATTAAATAATACAGTAGTATTTTTTTACTCTGGACCCAAGTAAATCTTAATATTGCAGTGTAATCCTGAGGCTGTTCTTTGAGTAGCAAATGGTGACTGTTTCCATTAGTAGTATTGGTTATGTGGCTTAAAATGGTATAATTACATATGCAGCTCATATATCCCTATTTCCAGGTTACTTGGACTAAATTATACTTAATATTTTGTGGGCTAAGACATTTTTATATGCGGGAATAATCAATGTTTAAATATTTGTCCTTAGCTAAGATTAAAAAACCCGCTGTGGTATTGCTGAACAGTAGCAGGGCTACTGTTTGAATTCAGCTCTTTGGGACCAGATGACCATGTTTAGGTTTAGTGAAGGTCTGCCAGGACAGGCCAAAGTGGTGGATGCTTTGCTCTCCTTTTAACTTGGTTTGAGGTTACAGTTCTTGTTCTGTCTGGAAGGAGAAGAGGCTTTGGTGTAGTACTAGTATAAGCCGCTGGGCTAGGTTTGGGAATAGACTGTAGATAAAGTTGAGGCTGGTGTAGTTGCTCTGGAGGGTAAATGTTAATGCTATCCATTGTAATGCACAGATAGATAGATTTTGCAACTGTGATGACAGCAATCACCTGCTGAACTTCAGAGCCTTGAGTGGGTAAATTTCCAAATGAGGAATACAGCTGTGTTTTGAGTTTGTTCATGAGTTAGGATAGAATGGGTTGAGGAACACACTTCAATGGTAGTTCCTGAAAAAGCGTTAGGAATAGGGTGACAAGCTGATCCTGTTGATTGATAGACAGTTAAACAGGAAGAGGTCGCTGTGCTAAAGTTAGGTTGGGCCTGCTGCTCTTTGCTATTTAAGGTGGCTGATTCAGACACAGCATCACCATGCTCTGCTGAAGACTGGTATTTCCAGTCTAACTTGAGTACTTTTTTAACAGCTGATTCACTGATGACTTGAAGAATCACTTGTTTAACAATTTTTGTGTTAACTAACTTGTTAATTTCTACAGAAGATATACAACCTCCCCTAAACAAACCTCTAGTAGTAGTACATTATCTATTTTCAAGGCAGGGATTCTTTTTACCATATTTCCTTTTGTTTTGGCAGGTTGAACGGCACCGAGAACACCTCATTAACTACATCATATTTTTGAGAATAACACCTTTTCTCCCCAATTGGTTTATCAATATAACATCTCCTGTAATAAATGTGCCTTTGAAAGTGTTTTTCATTGGCACTTTCCTAGGTAAGAATTCTGGCCAGTGGACTAATACTTTGGGGGTAGCTATTTGCCTGTCACTACGTGTGGTGTTCAGCAGAGACCACCACCTCCTGGACAGCTGAAACATTACACTAGAATGTTAGTTTTGTACTTTCCAACATGTGGAGCTTATAGCATCAAAAGATTTCAGTAGTCAGGACTAATCTGATGTGCTAGATGAGAGGTAATGAGCCAAGGCTTAATTAGTTGCCCAAGAACATGTACATTATATGAACACTTAATCAGTAACTTTTTGTTCTACTCTGTGTCTGTGAGACTTTTGTGAACTATAAGTTCCTGTTTTGAGTTCAGCATAATTATGTGAGAGTACATGTGACTTTGATCTGAAGGATATTTTCTCCCCTTTGTAATACATTTTTTTCATTGTCATATATCTTCCCATGAGCAAATTAATACTTTAACTAATGTAGTGCTAAACATTTTAGTTTTTTAATTAGCTTATTTTTGCAATATCTTTGCTTAGGAAACTATCCATATTTCTCCTTTGTGAACTCAAATAAAATCAGTTTGTAGAGAGACAGCTTGAAATCTGCAGTCTAAAGAGCAGAGATTATTTTCTTAGTCTTCGAAATGTGTCTGAGTTGTTGTTAAAAATATTGGAAATGGCATAAACCCTGTTCTTTAGGGGGTTTTTTTGTCTCTGAATTTTGTATTTGCACCTCACTTTTTAAAAAAAAGTACAAGGCCGCAGAGTGAAATTTTTGTTGTTAAAAGTTGGGATGACTAATTTATGGGGCTTTTTCTGTTTTTTTTTTTTTCCCCCCTAACAAGCTCTTTGTTTTTTTTTTTTTCTTCCGCTGTCCTCCCACCATTCTAATTCATGGCTCCAGGTGTGGCACCACCTTCTTTTGTAGCTATTAAGGCAGGAACAACGCTCTACCAACTGACAACAGCAGGGGAAGCTGTTTCCTGGAACTCTGTTTTTGTTCTCATGATTCTAGCCATCCTTTCCATCCTACCAGCTGTATTCCAGAAGAAACTGAAACAGAAATTTCAATAAGGATCAAACTGGACCAGAATTCCCACATCCTTCATCTCAGGATCAGCACTTCTGATATTTGTATATTTGCTTTTATATTGGATCTTAAGCAATTAAAGGGGAGGTTTGATAAGAATGTCTTTAAATGAACACATGGCCTAAAATTGAAGGAACTGTGTTCAGAAATGTACTGCATATAGTTTTGTAACCAAGCCATCGGTGTTATACTTTGGTAGGCTGTGTTTGTGGCCTTTGAGATAAGGGAAGTGAGAACACAAATGTCACATTTTGCTCTGATTATTTGCGGAGCAAAAATTGTAATGTAGATATAAATGACAGATACTGCTTTCTAAAACTTGCAGGAAAAAAGCCCTTAATTCAGTCCAGTTTTGTAACATTGTCTTTACGCTCATGTGTGATCTGGTCTGAGTACATTTCTCATCAACTATATTTTTCTTCTTTGGTTTTTTTTTTGCCTTTGGGAGTTCCAGATTAATAGTATAATATAACAACGGTGCTCACTCAGTCAAAGTTTTTTCACAGTACTTAAACTACAATGACATTCTCATCCTGGTTGTTTACTTATATTTATTAGTGCTGTATGGATTGAAATACTTGAACCTACATCTGCTTTACTAACTGGATTAACAAAGGCAGTGTCATATTGTTCCCTCTTGTCCTCTGGAAAGTTTTATTCTGGGAGAAGATCTAGGAAGGTGAAGAGTGGGTTAGAATTTTTATTGTGGCTGGCTGCTGATTTTGAAGTTCTAGTTTTAATTTTTTTGTGTTGATCATTTTGTCAGTCTTCATACATGTATTCTGCCAATTTAAGAAAGTGATTGAATGATTATATAAAACTTTCAGCTCACAAGTGATTGAAAAAAATGTTTAAGCAGTGTAATATCGCCACTTCTCAAGCAATATGTAGAGTGTAAGATTTTTCCATTGCAGCTCAATTAGCTGGAAGAAATGTCAGGTACACAAATTGGTGCAGTTCTTATTAATAAGAGCTGATTTTGAATAATGTTCAAAGCATCACGTAAGAGAAGGATCTTGGGTCAGTGTATATACGTTAAAAGGATGGTTCCATTGTCTGTAAGTCAGTAGCTGGCAGTGGACAGCCAGGTGTGATACTCCTTTAAGTAGAAGTACATATGTTCATTCAATAAGGTATACAATACCTCCCTTTGTATGCTTGTAACTGTTGTAGTTTCTTGTATTGTCAGTGGAATCCTATAAAATGAGGCCCCGATCAGCAAGGAACTGGGCTGCACGTTTAAGTTTTACCCTGGTGAAACCAGTGCTACTTATATGCTTTAAGTTTGTGCTCCAGAAGTCTATTGCTGAAAGGGGAGTTGATACATTAGCCCATGCTCCAATCAAGGGTTTATTTGTATGTTTCCTGTTATCCATATGATAGGTTGTTGATGTGAGTCAAGTTCCTTAAATGTGATAATGTTAAAGGTACTTGTACCTTTAAAGGGTTTTGTTCTTGTTATACCATAATGTTAATTGACTCCATTTCATCACAGTATTACATGTAAATATATAGTAAATATTATTGATACACTATTTGTCTTTTATTTAAAGCTGGGCTGCACAGTAAATGATATTTTTTACTTACATAGGTAAAGGATTTCATATCACTCCTGTTTGCAAGTTCCTTGTAAGATTATTTAGCTTCAGCAATTGCTTAGAATTTACTCTAAAAATTTAGTGGACTTTATTGGCATTTAAAACAGAACAGTGATTATTTGTATTGCAGAGATTTTAATCTCAGAGATCATCTAACCAGGGGATTCATTCCAGAGTAAACCTGAGTGTGAATTTAGCTGTAGTGAGCAAGTGTCCCCTGGACTATCAAGTGCTGTAAATTTACAGCCTACTTTTCTGCATAGTTAACTTTTCGTGCAGGTGAACTCTCAGAATAAATTACCTGCTTCTTATTGTCTAGTGGCTTTTCTCAAAATTTGTGTCAAATTCTGGTCAATAACAGATGCTGTTGTAACATCCCTTCTATCGTGTGTAAAGCCAATGTTTTGGTGGAACCTTGACTCTAAAGAAGGAACTGAACTATGTTTCAATGTAATGTGACTCACGCTATCCCTTGACATTTTTCACTGGATTATATTTCACTGTGTAGAAGAGATCAGGCTACGTGACTGAAAAACCAGCTGTGTTTCAGCTGTAGCCTGGGTTCCCATCACAGTAGCTAAAAGCTTTAAGACCTTAAAAAGGTTGAAAATAAGGTTCTTTCCTTTTGTAAAGTCTTATTATGTTTTATTTTTGTTGTTTTTGGGTTTTTTTTCATCTGTCCCTTCTATATTTCTCTTCAGCTGCTAATGACCTCAGGTGGTTTCCTACCCTAGGGGGACTTCTGAGGGTTGTGAAGGGTAAGGAAGGCCCTGTGAAAGGCAAAAAAGCACTGCATTACAGAATACTGGTACTAGCCTGCTCTTTCCTTTAGGGAATCCAGCAAGTGATCCAAGAGATGGCCATGACATTTTGACAGGTCGACAATGGCTATCATAACACTGGGAAATTAGGAAGGTGGAACTTTGTTTTTAATTGCAAGAAATTTTAAGCTGTTAGGCGACATCTTTTGGAGTTTTTTTGCATGACATCATTCCTAAATGTCTCTTGCCATTTGATAGTAAAACTCTTATGTAAAACATGAAACACTGTATTTTTTAATACAATGAAGCATGATGAACCTCTCACTAACCTTAATTTTTTTATTAACCTGTTCAAAAGAGATGAGTTATTAAATGGTATTTTTAATCACTGATTAAAAATTTAACTGAGATGATTACATCTGGAGATGAGATTCATTTTGTTTCCACATTGATTTTGGATGTGTAGGTAAACTTCTGTTTCTATCTGGAATTAATTTCTCAAAACCATGATTTGGAAGAGTTTTTACTTTTTGCACAGGAAGGAAATTGGATCTATCTTGTTTTATCTCCTCCAATAGAACCATTTGCATTTGATTTTTTTTTTTTTTTAATGAAATCCTGATGGAAGGCTCATGTGCTGAAGTTATTATAGTTCTGTTCACCTTCCCTTAACATTCCATCACGTCCAGTGTATTGAATTCTTTTTTTTGCCTTGTATAGGAAATGGATATTGAAAGCTTGATGAAGGTTAGGACAAAAGAAGTAAAAAAAAAAAAAAAAGTCTTCCTTTAAAATGTTATTGAAATATGCTCTTATGCAAAGTCAATTTGGTAACTTTCAATATTTTTTGTGGGGGTTTTTTATTCCCTGAGAATAATCATCATGTCTAGTTTCTGTGGTAACCTAGTTTTATGATAGTAACTAAAATGCAGTGTGGATTGCTCTGCTTTGCATTGGAAGTGAAGTATGTGTCTGCCTCATGCCTTGCAGTTTACTGTGATTAAGCTGAACAACAAGCAGGATCAACTCAGCCAGGTAGCCGATCAAGGACTGAAACACCCAGCAGCTACTGCAGGTACATTTTTATAAACGTAAGGACTAAGTGAAATGGAGGTTTTTGTGAGAGCTGTTGCTGCAGGAGTTAAATGAATACCTCTAGTGTTTTGCACTAGAAATACACTAAAAAAGAACAAACCAGGAAATATTTGCGTTCTTAGTAGCATGTTTTTTCTTTCATTCAGTCTTTGAAGTAGTAACAATGAAGTAACTGAGACTTGTGGGAGCTAAAGCACTAAAAATTATACCTTCTAGTCAAATCCCTCCATTCAAGATTGTTCTGCACAGTTAAATCCTCTCTCAGGAGTGCTGTGTTGGATACCTGTCCATTCCTTAGCATCCACTACAGAGCCAATGCCGGAAAGGGGAATTCAAAGTATCCTTCAAATATATAGTGAACTGTTTTTCACAATGTAGTACAGTCTTTGCAAGAGTACAAAATAGGGGTGTTTTTTTTTTCCCCAGAAGGCTAGTAAGAATACAGGTCAAGTTATAGAAAGCTTTTCTTCTGACATAAATAGTGTGAAGTTTTGGAGCCTTATATTTTAGTATGAGAGTGTTAAGAGGGAAGTGAAAGAAGTTTTGACAGGAGAGCAGGATCCCAGAATGAGCTCTTCAAATTTCCATCAGAAAAGTCAGTTATTCTGACCATTTTAATGACCAATTGATGTCTTGCAATTACATGTTTTCTGTATAACTCAGCTGGTGGCTTTGTAGCTCAAGGTCACCCAAACTGAAAGAAGTTACGGCCTTTTAATTATGGCAATTGGTATGAATTAGAGCATAATATGTTTACTATGAGACTGTAAATCCCCTTGTTCTTCAGAACATTCCATGTGGTGTAATAATTCATGTTTCATTATTTTGTAGTATACAAGGAAGAATCTGGGTCTGGATTATGAGAGTTCCTTTTTGTAGATAATCTTCAAAACAGAATTCTGTCTCTGCGTATCTTTAGGACTTCAATGATGTCTTTATAGCTTAAAAAGGTTAGTGGACAGGAGGTTAGTAAGTTCTAACTTACTAACTGGAGTCCAGGAGTCCGGGAGCAGGAGTCTAATGTTGTGGTCATTAACTCCTGATTTTTCTTTAAACAACTTACCTCTTGAGCCAGTTTTATTTGATAACCTGCAATCTGCAGTGTTTGCTATACTTGGAAGAATTCATGCCATGAAAATGTACTTGGAGCAGATAATGGAATCATTCTTATGTTTGACTATTTATTATGTGTAAAATGATTTCTCACAGGGAGTATCCCCAGGGACAGTTGGAAGGGTAGAACACAGCTTAAACATACCCATGGTTAGTGGGGTTGAGACCCCAGCTGAGGCTCGCCAAGACCACTAAGGTCTACTGGTACCCTCAGGACTCTGTAATAGGCAGTTTCTATCTTGATAAGCTGACTTTGATGGGACTTACCCTGAACTATATCCTGTAATATCCTCTGATTCTCGTCCAGTCTTAAGGGAGATCCTAAATTCTCAGTCTGAATGCTATCAAATTTATTAAGCAGATAGAGTAAATTAGGCATTTTGATACCCAAAATGGTACAATTTTGATCCGTTTTTTGGATTTAGTGTCTTAACTAGGACACTAGGCCAGACAGGCACAAGTTTTCAAACCAGTCAGACTTAACCAATGTGTGACCTTGACTGTGTCACTATTGTGAACTTTCCTGGAAATCTGATTCTCTTTGGCTTGGTCTTGACATGGGTGATGAAAATCAGAGTGTTACTTTCTCTCTTCTTCACGGTTGATTCTGAGGTCAAAGGGAAGCTCATAATAATGTAAAACTCAACCTTGTTCTGTTGTGAGGTGCTCTTACAGGGGTTCCTGGGCTGCCTTTGCAAACACTGAATCAAGTCTTGGCCCTCCCACAAGTGGGAAGGTGCAGGCCTTGAAACTATGGATGTTCTCAAGAGTCTTCTTGGCTGTTGGTGCTTAGGCCTTTGCCTCCACCTTGGAGGACTTGGCCTCAACAAGAGGAAGTGAAAGAAGTGGAAATAAATCATTCACCTTCTGCCTTCATCTTTGATACTGACAAAATTGGACCTCACCTACACGTGGCCTGTTGCCACTGCCTACCTGATCCTCTGGGAGCCCTTGTAGTAGATAGACCTGCACAATGGACCTATGACAGCCAGATGTGGGCTCCTGGAGCTGGGGAGAAGAGAACAGGTGCTGCATGGGAGCTTAAGGAATGTTCAGCACCTTGATGTGACAGTTCCCTGATATGTGCTGTGGGAAGGTGTTTAAGTTATCTGTTGCATGACTATTGCTTACACCAATTGTATTGTCATTTAGCAGTTGTAGAAAGTTTCAAGTGTCTAGTTTTGCAGACTGGAGAGTATTGCTTTAATGTTAAGTGTTCCTGATTTATGATTTTTTTAAGAATCCAGAGTAAATATCTTAATTGAAGTTGTCAGAAGACACCATGTACAATCAGCACCCAGACAATTGTAGTAATCTGTTTATGCTTTGATCTCTGTTAACTTTCTAAGCTTAGTTCATATTGGGAAACAGTTGCACAGAAAAAAGGCAGATATTCTAGGCATTTTCAGTTCTTTGAGCAGTGTTGACTGAAACTGATTTGCTGTTGGGGCTTCTTAAATAATGATGAGTGTGCTTGCTGGCAACGTAAGTCTGAATTAACTAGTATGAGGAATAATCAAGATATGTTCACATTAAGTTCTGTCTTCACTATTCTTAGAAGACTTTACTCTCTGACTTAGGGCTTGAGTTTGAAAATTCCCATCTTTGCCACTGAAAAGAGCAGCTGAATCAACAATGATCATCTTGCCAAAGACAATGGATCTTTTAAATCACTTCCTATTTACTAATATATCTTTATGATTCTGTGGCTAAAGATTCCTAGTTTCCACAGTTTTTACAATTCCACAGATTGCAACATAAAGAATGCTTTCAAGAATCCATCAGGAGGGTCATTGCCTTACTCAAGGCCGTCTAAGCAATTTGCAAAGTTTACTGACAAGGTTGCCATATTTTGAGTTTCCTGTGATGGGAAGACTGAGAGACTAAATCTATTGACCTTTAATTTTTATGTCAGAGATGTTGCTTGTGGTCACTAGTCAAGAGCATTTCAGAAATTAAATTACCAGGGAGAGGAGAGACTTTCATTGACAGTATGGGAAGAGAAGGCTCTTGGGTACATCAACTGAATGCCTAGATTTAAGAGTAGGGTGAAGGGGAATGCACAGCATCAGTCTGACAAACCATATAACAAAAAGTTGTGGTAACCCTTATACTTCTTGATTAATTAGCCTTTTGTGGATTCTGGTTCATGTAGTTTCTCCATTCTTGCTCCTTTCTTGTAGCAATTCAAAGCAAGTCTGAATTTCTTAGTCTAAGACTCTCCTTTAAAAAAATTACTTGTCCCCTTACCCTGTTGCATATCAAGGCATGTGCATGTTGAAGTATTGCTGTTCAACAGCATTTCTGGTAATCCGCTGCTTACTTATTGGCCCATCTAACTTTATTTGCTAAATCTTCTATGTACATGTTACTGCTGGAACAGTTGAAGTGCAAGGAAAAACATTTTTTTTACTTCTCCATTTTACTCTTTGACACACACCCCCCGCCCCCTGCCAATATCTGTGCTGTTCCTCTAGACTTTCTTACAAGCCCTTTTTAGACCTTCAGGCTATGATTTTTGTTTATAAGGGTTAAACTGCGGTTCAGGCTTAGTCAAAACAAGTTTACTATGTGCTGAATACATTGTCTTTTGCCTCATTGAAAGCAGACTGAGAAGAAAAATGTGTGAAAAATGTCTAGAGAGCACAGCAGAACAAGAGCAGCCGGATTTATCTACTTCTGTTCTCTGTTAGTCTTCTGCAAACCTCCAGGCAGGCTCAACGTATAATGTAAATGTATGTGCTTGCTGTAGAGTTAGCTTGAGACTTTAAAGTTGCTCTTAATTTTCCTGTTATCTTTATTGAAATCTCTCCCTCAGGTTCAGTAGTGGTTTAAAATTGAATGGTCAGAAGTGTCAATCAAAGCTAAGCAGTAATTCATTCATTTGTAACCCATTCTCTGGTCCAAACACTTGTAATCAAGTGAATGTAAGAAGCACTGGTGCTATCAGGAGTTTTTCCTATTTCTCAGAAGGCTGGAAAAGCCTTCCAGCCTTTCCAGCCTTTCCCTTTCACTGGGTAAAATAGTGTAAGACCACAGTTGTGCTGTAAAAGGCTGTAGACCATTGACAGTGAAGCCTTACATGTGCTGCTGTCTCTAGTGCTTGCAAAGAACTCCATCTGTCTTGGCAGTGTGAACTCAAATACGTCAAGTCTTACATGCTGGATACCAGGGTACGTTAGACTGGTGTCTGAGTTCAGCATTATGGATCCAACCTTAACTACTTAGGCAGTCCTAGTTAATAGTCCTAAAAGTTTTAATTTCTCCTTGTAAACCATTTCATATAGGGAAGAATCCTGTTGTGAAAGCCACAAAGAGAGAAGAGAGTAAGGAAAGGAGATGGGGGAAACTGCTTACAGGCCTTATTTCAGTCTAGCAAGGTTATCCTAGGTGAGAACAAGAGCATGAGTACGTGGTCCTAGCACCTCAGCAGCTTGGTTTGAGTGATTCATTTTCTTGCCCTGTTCCACAGGGGTTGTTTCTTTTTCCAGGCTGGGCCAGAGTCTGGTAGGGGGTGTAATTTCATTTAACCGTTAACAAGAATTGTCATAGAATCATAGAACGGTAGGGGTTGGAAGGGACCATTAGAGATCACCTAGTCCAACCTCCCTGCAGAAGCAGGGTCACCGAGATCAGGTCGCATACGAACATGTCCAGGCGGGTCTTGAAGACCTCCAAGGAAGGAGACTCCACAACCCCCCTGGGCAGCCTGTTCCACTGCTCCATCACAGAAAAATAGTTTTTTCTTATATTTAAGTGGAACTTTTTGTGTTCCAGCTTCATCTCATTACCCCTTGTCCTGGTGCTAGATACAATAGAAAAAAAGGACGTCCCAGCCTCCTGACACCCACCCTTTAGGTATTTGTATAAAATCCTCCCCTCGGTCTTCTCTTTTCTAAACAGTCCCAGTTCCCAATGTTAATTCAAATCGAAGAAAAAAAACCCTGCACTAAATCGAAATCAACCCAGAAACACTTCTGCAACCACCCTCTTTCCCCTGCCCTGTGCCCGTTGCAGGGGAGGGCTGCTCCGCAAAGCTGCGGAGTCACGCCAGCCCCTGGGGCTGCAGCTCGGGGAGCGGCGCTGGGCAGCGGTTGGTGACAGAGGCAGCTGCACGTCCAGACGCGCTTTCACAACCCTCTAGCGCTAAACCGCGCTGGCGGCGGGCAGCCCGGAGCAGAGTCTCCGTAGCCTCTGTCCGTGGCCGCGCGGGGACCTGCGGGCACGGCCCCAGCGCAGGCCGGCGCGGCGACTGCCGGCCCCAGCGCCCGCGGCACCAGCAGCATGACGTCACCCCGCGCCCAGGGCGCAGGCGCAGCGCTGCGGCTCCCCCCCGCCCCCCGCGGGAACAGCTGGGGGCCGTACCCACAATGCCGTGCGGCGCTGCCCGCTCCGCTCCATCATGGAGGCGGCGGGCGCAGCTGGCGCAGCCCCGCCGCCCGCCGCCGCCCGGCCCCGCACTCCGTGAGCCCCGCGCACCCCTCGGGCTCCAGCATGAGCGGCGGCAGCGGGGGCGGCTCCTCGGCACCCGGCCGCTTCGCCGACTACTTCGTGATCTGTGGGCTGGACACGGAGACCGGGCTGGAGCCGGACGAGCTCTCCGGTGAGTGGCCGCGGGGCCGGGGGGCGGCGGCTGTGGATGGTCGTCTCGGCGGCGGCGGCGGGATGACAGCTCTGGACGCGGGGTCCGGGCTCACCGCCTCCCCGCTCCGCGGACCCCAGGCGCCGTGGCTCCGGGGCACGGCGGAGCCAGCCGGGGGGAGCCCGCGGCGCCCCCCGCCCCGGCAGCGGCGCCTGTGCCCCGCGCCGCCGGCCCCGGCTCCTCGGGCGGTGTGTGGCTGCCCCGAGGGCTTGACGGGCAGAAATGCACGAACGGTGCCTAACTTCTGAAAAACCGCGCCGAAGTATCTGTGTAAGGCGGCCTTGTCAAAGTGAAGGCTGCGTGTGGCAATAGTATTGTTACAGATCATCTACTTTACAGCGGTCTGCTGCGCTGTTTTTGGAGCTTGGTGACGTTTATCAACTTTCAGTTAGGTTTTGGACATTTGAAACGTGACGGTGATCTTAATAAATAAGATTTTGGAGAGAAAGTGAAGACTTTTTGCTTGTTCTGGATTAAGTTTTGTTGTAGCATGGGACACATTCTCTTCCAGCATTATCAAAAAAAAAATCGGATTAGGAAGTACTTATTATGTTAGATGAGAGTGTTCACACCAAATGCGCAGCTAAACCGC
Source organism: Colius striatus (assembly GCF_028858725.1). NCBI lineage: Eukaryota > Metazoa > Chordata > Aves > Coliiformes > Coliidae > Colius > Colius striatus. The sequence goes on from NC_084765.1 coordinate 11,347,102, forward strand.
ATCAGTCTGTCTTACATCACTGTTGTCCAACTGTGGTTCTAGGGTTTTCAGCTTTAGTTTTACTATCCTGGCTTCAGTTAAATTAGATTAGATTGTTACTTGGTATCTTTAGCTGCTCTGAAGGATACAGGAATGAGGTGGTGAAAAGCTGACCTAACATCAGTGCTTGACCAAAGATGTGTTTTGTTGTTCTTTTCTTCATAAGATATCATGAGGTTTTTTACATGACTGTGTTTAACAACACATACACACACACACGTGCTCTCCACTCACCTCAAATTAACATTTGTTTTTGGCAAGTGAAATTTGTGTTATTGAAACTGACTTTCCCCAACTTTGGCTATGATGGAAACTTTTTTTTTAATGACTTCAGACTTCTCATTTATCCCTCATGCTGACCTGTACCTTACCATAAAATAATTCATGTTTACCTAATGTTAAAATAACTGTAGATTCCAATTTGGGACGTTAAGAGTGAATACTGCATAATAGTTTGCTCTATAATAGCGCTTCAGTTTAATTTAAGAAATTCAAGAGAACAATTTCATTGGATATGTGAGGTTCTACAGATTTGGTTTTTTATTTGATTAAATCACAAGTGAACAGAATTTCTAGATTGAGAACAGTTTCTGATTTTAATTTTGTTATTAATTTGCTATACATGTGTTTGTGTAACATAGTGCAAGGTGCACTCAGTAATATTTCCTGATCTTGATAAGAACAGGAATAACTTTCCTCACATAATTAAATTTAAAACCAGCAGTGTATTACTTTGAGCTAGCTAGCTAATAGTAAACTGGAAGACATCAATGCCTTTTTAAAAATATCCTGCCTGAGTGTGCAGGTCTCAAAGCTGGAACATGATGTTCTTCCTCTACTTGCTTTCCTGGTCAAGGGCTTTGTCTATCGTATGTAAAACTGCAGTGTGCAATATGCCTTGGACTCTGCTGTTCCACCGTGATGCTGTAATGGTGTTGGCTTGTGGCACGATGTGGGATTTGGAGGAGAACAGATTTTAGTGTTTATGGGGAAGACCGATTTCTGTGTGATTTCAGGAAAGAGTTTAAAAAAAGGGGTGGGGGGAACAGGAGATGGGAAGATAAATTTATGATAGTGTCACAGCATATGAGCTAGCTGGAATTCCAGTGCATTTTCTTGAGTTTGTTGTGTTATTAATAATGCATGATTATGTGACTGATAATGCTGTCAAATCGTGTGTCAGCTTATAGTCTCCTCCAGTGTGCACTGATGTAAATGGAAAGGGTCTCTGTTGATTTTAGTGGGTTTTGGATAAAGCTTTGAAACACTTTGTACTTCCTGGAAGGCTTTCTTGTTTGAATGAAAGGGTTATTGTTCACTGTTGTGGGGTGCTTTTTTCCCTTCTTATTTCTATGCTGAAAAATAGATTCTGAATGCTTGTATTGTTGAAACAATTCGCTTCATAAGTGTCCATTGTTGGAAGAGAGGTACTGACACTTGAGCTGGTGGGTGCAGGGGTGGGGAGCAGGATGCCTCCCCGGCAGGGTGAGAGCGGCAGATCGGGTCTCTCCAGGGCTTTCCTGCGTCAGGAGCTCAGCCTGGCATGATGTCATTGCTACCGGCGGTTGCTGCTGGGGCCCCCAGGGATGCTGCCGGCAGACTTTGTTCTCACCAAGCTAATGAAACCATATATTTTAGATATTCAACCTCAATATTGATGATGCAGCATTTTCTGCAGGCTTATAAGTGAAGCACAAGATCATGAATTGATGCTCGGTCTATTTTCTTTGCTTGAAGAGACACCTCTGATAGCGTTTTCCTTTGTATGTTGGAAGCTTACTAAATAGCACAGCTGTAACACTTTTTTTTCCTGAAAAAGTTATCTGACTGATAAAAAATGCACTGTATATGTGTATATATGTTTGTCTTCTTCTAATACAGGGAGAAATGCTATGTTTATGACTTTGTAGTTAGTGTGGATTAAAGATACAATGTTCTCTATTGCTAGGGCTTTTATCCCCAAATGCAAGTGATCTGATTGTCTGAATGTCGTTTCATATTTTGATAATTGCATTCCCACTGCGTGACCAGTTAAAGGTAGAAAAAGATCACTAGGTAATAGTAAACCAAAATGAGTAAACAAAGAGAACTACGAAGCCCCCAACACTGGATGAAGCATCCAGAGTCAGTTGCTGAGCTGAACAAGAGAGGAGCTGAGGTCATTTTCACATTTCCAAATGGTGTTGATGTGCCAGAAATGATGATAGAAATCTCTTAAGTATGCTGCAAGGGTCTGTCACGGGTACATTTACTTCATAGAGGAAATCACAGAATGGTTGAGACTGGAAGTGATCCCTGGAGCCTGTCAGGTCTAACCCCTCTGCTGAGACAGGGCCACCTAGAGCTGATTGCCCAGGACCAGATTCAGGTGAGTTTTGAGTATCTCCAAGGATGGAAACTCTACAAAACTCTCTGGACAATATGTGCCACTGGTAATCACCCTCACAGTGGACAGGTGTGTCCTGATATTCACATGTAACCTCTTGCATTTTGGTTTGTGCCCATTATCTCTAATTCCTCATGGGGCACCACTGAAAACAGCCTGTCTCCATATTCTTTGCATCCTCTCTTCAAATATCTATATGCATTGATAAGACTGTGCCTTGAACCTTCTCTTCTGAGCCTAAACAGCCCCAGCTCTCTCAGCCTTTTGTCATATGGGAGGTACTCCAGACCCTTACCGTCTTTATGACCCTTTGCTGGGTCTCTCTGCTATGTCCGTGTCTGTTTTGTGCTAAGGAGCATAGAACCGGGCACAGCACTCTAGGTGCGGACTCACCAGTGCTAGTAGAGGGGATGGATCACCCCTCATGACCTGCTGGCAGTCCTTTGACTAGTGAGGCCCAAAGTACCACTTACTTTCTTTGGAGCAAGGGCATGTTGCTGACTCATGGTCAACTTGGTGTCCACCGGGAAATAACTCATCAACTACCAAAAAACTTCTGTGTGTAATATAACTTGTCACAATGTTGCAAAATTGTGATAGGGTTTCTTAATTTAGACTGTATGCCTGTGCCCTGGAAAGGTAATGAGAATGAAGTGGAATCTCATCTTTCAGCTGAATCCCTGTATTGAGCGAGTCAGATGTGATCTGAGTTACAGGGGAAGTGCTTGTACTATATGGAACTGCTGGAGTTTTTGTTCTACATTCTTTTTCACTGAAGATTTTTTCCCTTTTCCTCCTTGGTACTGTGTTAGTTTTTAACAATCACTTTCCAATAGAGTTTGTTTATTATGGAGTGCCAAAACAGAGGATCAACCTCCCATTGCATTACACTTATGTGTGATTGTAGTCTGGGAGTTGCTGTAACAAGATATAAAATTTAGACCCAAATATGTGCAAACTGTATTCTACTCTAAGATTTTCTGTTGCATATGCCTTAGTAGTATTGAATGTCATATCATAAAGGTTATTATTCAAGGAGCTTCTCCACCCTAGCAGCTCCTATAGCAAAGTCTCAGGCTTTAAGACTAATGATGTAATTTGAGAGGCACAGTGGTAGAAACAACTTGAGCTGGGTGACTCTGCAAAGGCACCCTGAGCAACGAAATCCATGGACAAATATACTGTTGCAATCTAAGTTCCCCACTTGTCTTGTGACAGCTCTGACCAGTAGTAATATTAGAGTCTGGAGTCTACCAGTTCTTCGTTAGATCCCTTCATTGTCTCTAGCTGAGCTGTTTCTTGTCTTAACTCTAAGGTTGCAGCTTCTGCTGCTGAGTGAAGTGGCCTTCCTTGCTTCCTTACCTTCCAGCTCAAACCACCTCTGAGGCCTCCTTTTACTTGACTAAGTAAAAGTTCAGCATATCTAGATGAATGTTCACAGCTTATGGCCTAAGGCTTCAGCAAATTTAGCTACTCATGCTAAGCAAGTTACACTGAGCAATTAATATCCTTTATTTCTTTACAGTTATAATAGTTACTTCAGAAATAACAGTGTTGCAAAGGAGAGAGTGTGAAGAAAGAGAAAAGGAAGAAAATGCATGTAATCTGTGAATAAAAGGTTGATGATTTAATAATAGGATTGTTCTTGAAAAAAATCTTGCTCTGGAAGACAAAGATCAGTGACTAGTCTGTCACGGGTATTTCTTTCTGCCTTTCTTCTCAGTCTGAGCTGATGTTTTAAGATTTGTTCTAAAAATTAATTTATTCAGTAGATGGACTTGTGTTCCTTTTGCCAAGGTTGTTATCATGGTGCTTTGAGTTGTCCATCTGATGATGAGCTTCATTCTTAAAGAAGGATGAAAATAAGTGTTAGATTAGGCCAGTGTGTCCAGGAAATACCCTTTCTGTAGAAACCCTTCATGTGCCTTGCCAGAATCCATATTAGATCTCCTTTAGTATATGAAGTGGTGATACCATTTTCATAATTTTGAGGTGAGATCTCCCTGTGTGTGTAGATTATGTAGCATAACAGGACTGATTATGAGTAAGGCATCTATATGCTGGCACTGTAGCCAGTTTGTTAGTGCTGATGTGTGAAGTTGTAAAGGAAGATGGTACCTGGTGTATAGAATTCACATAGCTCTGCTCCAAATTAATCTGACAAACTGATATTAGAAAAAGTGTTTCTTCTCACTGGTAAAATACAAATCTCATCTCACCACATCCTTTGGCTTGTAACTGAAATGTTGTTATTTTTCTACTTTGTTGGCTTCTTAAAATGACAACTTGTCTTCATACATGTCCTGGTAGTAGGATTTATTTTAACAGCATGCTATATCAGTATAAACTTAAAATAAATTAAAAGGCTGCTATGAAATGATTTAAGGCATTTATCCTAAATAAACCCATAAACTACTTAGAATTTCAGACTTAGGGTAGTAGTTTCCTTTGTAGTAATCCATGTAGTAATGCTGTTATTGGCACTTGTGTTAGATTCCAAGCTCAACAGACATAAATGTTTGAAAGGCCTTTATGCTGCCTCAGAGATATTTTTAAAGGGTAGCTAGAAGGAAAGGGAAGGAAGAAGAAGAGCAAGCTTGAGTTAGCAGATAAAAAACAGGTCAAACATCACTCAGAAAATTGTATTTTTGTCTTTTGGGTGTTTTTATCTTGGAATTAAGAAATTGCACTTGAGGTTGGAGCAAGCTGTGATTCACCAAGTGAAGCTCTTCTGCAATACAGTTTCTTCCTTGGATAAATAGTGAGTAAATTTCTCCATCTCTGCTATGGTACTGGTACCAACGCTTGCTTCAGAAGCGAATTATGTTGGAGGGAGCCATTGCTTGATTTTTCCAAAGGCTGAAGTGTTCTTTGTGTTCACCCCTTGTGATTTTGGGGTTTTGGTGGTGGTTCTTTTTTTTCCTCACCTCTTCCTCTCTTTGTCCTAGTACAGATGGTATCCGTACAAGCTTCCTACAGTTACCTAATGGTGTGCCCCTTCCCTTGGGAATTCATTGTGAGACTGAAAGGGAGGTTTTTCAGTCTCTTTGCTTCTCTGGGATTGCTAACCAAGGTGTTAACTCTGTGGGGGGCCTCTCCAGCAGCACCAAGACTGAGACCACACACTGTTTTCGGATTGGTCACTGTGGACTGGCAGTAGATAGCAACAACTTTTGGCTAGACTTACACTGGCACATGTGAAACATTTAAATCCAGATAATAGTTTATCCCACTCTTCCCTACCCCCTCTATATTTTCCCAAGAAGCTGAAGCTGTTTGCCATGTTTGAGTGCCAAAAAGATCTTTTGTCTCTTTGGGAACTGAGGCAGACGTGCTAGGGTAGCTGATATGTAGAATAAAGAATGGGAGAGCTGATGTAAGGGGCAGCAGCTGTGCTTTACTGAACTACATTTGAAACCACTATTTGTTAGATTGTGTTTTGATAATGTCAATCTTGTGATTATTATATTTGTATTTTAGATTCAACTTAGCTGTGTGCTTTACAGAATCACCCCCTCAAAACCCACAAGACTTCATTCTTCCATCCTTCAGTATTCAGTTACTAATTTGGCATATTTTGGAAGGCTCTTAGATAACGTGTGGAGAGGAGAAAGGTTGTCGGTTTTTGATCTGAGAGTAGACTAAAGATGCTAAAACTGTGTCTTAAAGTGTACAAGTGTGACTTTTGAAGCCTTTTAAAAAAGCCATTTCACCCTATTAAAAAGGCATACAAAGATACATCAATTTTTCTTTTTGTTCTTTTGGGGTTTTTTTGCATTGTGTTTTCTTTGCAGTTTCTTTTACAAGAGAGAAGGTACAAAGAGAGTCTTAAATGGTTGTGTAGTAAACACTGCCATTTACAAATAATAAAGCACTTCCCCTGCACCTCCCCTCCCAAATCTTCAAATTATTGATACTGTAGTTAAAAACCATAACTGTTTTCGTCTGCCTTTTGCCCTACTGATGTCATACTTGGGTATTCTTGGTGATGACTTCTCATGCTTATCCTTTGAATTCCCTCTAACTTGCAGAGCTCCTATAGCAGAGGTAATGCACATGAAGGGACAGTGTCAGAAGCAATTACTTACCAATATATGCTGTGCAGTAATTATTCTCTGTGGATTTCTTGACAATGCTTTCCAATTTGTGGCTTGTAGTAAAATTTGCAGTGAACTGGAATGTTAGTCCTGGGAGGCTTAAAATAGTATTGCATGGAGAAATTATCAAGCATTCTAGCACAAAACAATGAATGATGAAGAATTTACTTGAATTGTTTCTGCTCAAAGCTTGTTTCTTAGTCTTTCCAGGAAAATGTGACTTTGTTTATGGTCTAATAGGCAAGAGACCTTTAGTTTCAAGCTTTCCTGTAGAAGCACAGAGTATTACATTTTTTATGTAGGGTTTTTTTGTTTGTTTTTACTGCTTGTATGATTAGCCACAATCAGGTGCAGTATTTACCTCTGTTTTCAGTCATTTACATATTGATACTGAAGCATCTTGAGAAAGAAAATTAACTGCGTTTAATTGATAAGTGATCTACAGGCAGATAGCATGGCAGTCATAAGCAATCTTTTCATTTTCGAATATAGCAACATTTCAGTGTTCGAGTGAAGAGAAAAGCTTGGTTTTACAGAAACCTCTTCTTTTAGTATGGCTTGAGGTGAGTTTGGAAAAGTTTTTTTGCAACTGTAGTTGCTGCAGCATGTGTCCACAATTGCACTCAGTGTTGCAGAAGTGTGTGGTCCAGGATCTTGAGGTTGCTACAAGGTACTGATCTGTGCATTGCTCCCGACCTCTACAAGCATACATTTTTATGAACTATTCTACTATTTGCATATATTACTTATTCCTCCTTAACCTTCTACTTGGAGAAGTTTTTTTACCAACTATTGTTTCCTGATTTTGCTCCCCAAGCTCAGCACTGCTTTACTTGAGCTGTCATCCAAACTGCATTGGGGAAGAGATAAGTCCCTTCAGTTAAGGTCAGTGCCAGCTCTCACTAGCCTAAGACTGTCGTGTCCCTTTGTGGCTCTTGTATTTGTGTAGTCTGGGAGCTTGAAATGTGAAATAACTTATCCAAAGGTTTTGCTGAAGTCTGGTAAAATTTCTGTTTATCAATATCTCAGTCATTTCTGACAATGAATCTGGCAGAGATTTTATGGCAGCTCAGGCCAGTCTAACTGTAGGTTGTTAGTCTCTCTTTTCCTGTCCTTACTGTGGTCATGTGCTCCTGCGTCCTTCCCTGGTGTAAGGACTAGCTAGTCACATTGGATGTGGTAGCAGATTCCAGGGAGCTCCAGGCCTTGTTGGTCATGCACAGCCATTGGCATAGGTGTCCTGAAGCACAGCTCCATTAGAGCCATATTCAAAAAAGTTCTTTTGACTGAAATGTGTGTGAATGGATTCAGGCAGAGCACTGAGCTGGCCTTAAAGGGATTTGTTGTCCAGAGGGTGGAAATTGCTGATGCTTTGTGAAGTTGCTGTAATGCTACAAGGTTCATAACTTTCCTGGAAGTGTGCTCAGGATCCATGAACCTAACCTTCCCTACACAGGGGTCTGCCCTTGCTTGTATTAGTAGCCTTGAGAATGACTGCCATCTCACAGCTGAGGCCTTACAAACAATGCCTAATCTTGGCTTGGAAAGTCTGGATATATCCACAGAATGAGATGAATTGAATGTTCTTTTGATAATTCATTCTATGAATTGTCCAGAGTCTATTAGCCATGGGTGACAGTATGCTCTGGGAGGTACTTATGTGTGTGTGTGTGGGGAGCTAATTGTTTTGGTTTTTATTACTTGTGTCTTTTTTTTTCCCCTTCACGGATAGTCTTCCATAGTTAAAACTATATGTAATGTAATGTTTTGTTTTCCTCAAGCTCAACCAGGGAAGGTATTTAAGCTTCATTCTATGGAAGTAGGAGTCAGCATCTTTGTTTATGACTTTGAACAAAGGAATTATCACAGTTTCAAGTGTGAACTTGTGTTTTTAGGTCCGAATAATATTTATTTATTAGTTAGTTCTTCCTATTCTATTCAGATTTTCATATTGAAAACTTTTAAACCAAACTTGAATCATGTCTTGTGAAGAAAAAAGGTAAGCTTGATGTGGTACATGTAAAAGGAAGAAAGTTTGAGATAAGGAAGTATATATTCAGAGCTAAGATAAACTTCATAATTTGTCATATCTGTTGACCAAGCTGTCAGGACATCTGATGAATTTCTGGTTTTGGAAATCAATTCTATTTTAAAAATATATTTAAAAAAATCAAGCTGCTAGATTGTTTTCTTACTTTGAGGGGGGACAGCAGTCCTTATTAAGGCAGGTTACTGCAAAACACTGCTTTCAAAGGTTAGATAACAGAGAGAAACACGTTGGACAGGACTTGTATACTGAGATGGTTGTATAGCTGAACTTCCTGTATTTTACTGACCTCTATATGTTGTTGAAAGCTGTCTGAGAGGCTTCACGTGTATTTTAAGATATGACTATCCAGTTCAGTGCAAAACCTCAGTGGTATCCCATAAAAATAGCAATAGCTGGTTAAAGGATTCAATGAGACACTTCAATAACGTTTGGTCCTTGTGCTTTTTACATAGCCATGTTTCCGTCAGTCTTCAGAGCTCAAGTTGGAGGGCAGTGGGAATACAAAAAGTAGGGACGTTTAGATAGGACATGTCACTGTAAAAGGAGATCCACAGTGGTTCAGGAGGGTTTTCTGAGATGGTCTGTGTTTCTGTCTGCTCAGACTTTCCTGAAGCAGTTTCATGGAGTCTGCTGCTGTTAGATGAGCATGAGGAGAGGAGCTGACTTCTGTATTAAATATACTTAAAATATACCTGTCTTCACTTCTGTTTTTATATTTATCGTAAAATAATTGTGTGGTATTCTGAAGAAAGCCAGCCTTTTCCTTTCATAGATTCTTCTGCTGCACGTATTTCAGATCTATTGTGTAATGGAAAGACCTTCCCCACTCCAACTCCTGTGGCTGAGAGCATGCTTGTCATTGTAATTTCGAGTGCTGCTTCTGTTGTTTAGTTGGAAACAGACCTAAATATCTTTGTCTAAGTCTTTTTGTTGTGACTGAAGCAGAAAAGTAGCTGAGTAAAACAATTCTGTTTTGTAAGAATATTTCTTTGAAAATTTCTGCCAAGTAGTCTTGATAAAAATACATCTGCCTGCCTGTGTTACATGCAAAGTAGTAAAAACAAAAGTTTGGAATGCTTTTTAAGATGCAGGCTGAGGACTTTTTTGGTGTTTTTTTGTTTATTTCTTCAAAAGCTGCTGTAGCTTCTTGGTAATTTCTTGTGCCACTTCCCCGTTGAACCTCTTCCCGCCTTCCTTGAAATGGTACCAGAAAAATAAAAGCTTTTGGTTTCCCGATCTTATCGTCACAGAGTGCAGATGTCTTCAGCTGTTTTTCTGAGGTGCTTTAAATTCGTTGTTGCAGCTTTTGAAACCACTCCAGAGTGTGTGTGGCAATATGTTTTGTTATCAAGTAGATGAGTACTGAAACTTAAAAGTTTAATGGATGTCTATTAACTCCTAAATTTTTATTTACCACAGGAGGCTTGGGGACATTCATGCTTTTGCAGCAATGGATAGTCAAAGGATTATATGTATCTAGGAGAGTTTATAATAAATACCTATTTAGTGAAATGAGCTCTTTTTTTTAAATTTCAGTTTACTGTGAGGTTCTTTGTGTTACAGTTCTTGAAACATTACAATTCTTGAGTTCTGTAAGACAAAAGAAAATGGGAGATTCTTTTGCAGTTAACAGGTTTGGGTTAACTTGTTTCTTTGCCCTTCTTGCTCTTTAATGACTACAGTAAGAGGAATCGTGTTGTTCATTGAATGTGCAAATATATGTTGTATACTGAAAGGAATGAGTTCTCATGGAATTGAGATAAGGGATATTTTCAAGCAAGTTTGGGTTCCCTGTATGATAAGCATGCAAAAAAAATACTGAACTGGTTATTTTCTTCTTTTCTCTACTTCCTCTAAATAAAGTCTTTCAGCTTTACAGGTGAAGGATGATACTCCACCTAACACACATTTCATTTGCAGATTCCCAAGTAGAGGGCAGTGTCCCCATCATGCATATTTGCACCTTTGTTTTAGAAAGGCAGGCAGCAGACTGACTTCATTTGCCTTTGACCTCTTTTTTCAGGGAAAGTGAAAGAGTAATTTACATAAAGAAGTTCTTAGAGGAAATCTTACATGTGAAAATCATAGGTTACAGATGTGTTACAAATTCAGTGGAATGACAACTGCTAGAGACAGCATTTAAGCCCCCTGATTCGTTGGAGGCAGTGAACAAACCTTCTGATTCCAGTTGCTTAAACATCAGTGCTGCATTGAAATGCAAGTGATCCTGAAGATTTTCTCATATTGGTAACCTGATCCACTTTAAAAACTGTTTAAAGTCCCAGTTTAAGTAGCAAATTAACTGGTCTAACTACCACTTAAGCTTGCACTATGCCAGGTAGTCTTGCCATCAGGCAGGAGCGGGGAAAGAAGTGTAGGGCAGAGAGTTTATGTTTCAGGATAAAATGGAAGAATTCTTTTTTCTGTATATCTGAGGAAGAGGCTTGATGGGGGAGTCCTCTCTAATGTGAAGTACGTGCAGTTTTGCTTATGGAGGAGGAACTTGAAGGAAGGAAACAAGTCATAATTTGAAGACGTTTGTTCATTGATGAGGTGGCTGTTTGTTCACAGATTTGGCAGCTGCAGCTTTTCTTGAATCGTGTTTTTTTTATTCCAAGAATTATTGTTTAAAAACTTTCTTTAAAAAAGGTTTGGATGTTTATTTCCTACACTGTAGAGTTGGGGCTTTTTTGTAGTTATGTATGGTTTAAGGTTTGTTAAAGAAGGAATTGGAGAAACTTGCTGTTTTGTTTTTAAAATAAACTTGATCTAATTATTAGTATATTGATAGCTCTCTAGGTATGTATTGAAAGGATTTTAATATTAGAATATAGAGTTCGGAAAAATCAGAGTGGTATTGCTTTTCTAAAGGTTGTGTGAGGTGGTTTTTTTCTTTTTTCCTTGTCTTTTTTGAGTGCTGGAATGAATCAACAGACAGCCTTGTGTTTCACATCTAACATGGTATAGGCCAATAATTTAATTACTTTTTTTATTATCCTACTTTTAAGATTTGGAAATAAAATATTTGACCATTTCCATTGGTGAGTAGAAATACGACAAGTCTTATTTTTAACACCTGTTTTAGCTTTGATTTTAAGGTACTGATTTTTTGCTTGGTTGTCTTTCTATGCCTACATGCATCTTAACCACTTATATTTTCTTTCACAGTGTAATCAGGTCAACTGTTCATCATCTGTCAGCTTGACTAATCAAAAAGTCCTCAAATCTCTCAGTGTATATACCACCTCTTCTCCCCAGCCCCTTCCCTGCAGATTGCTCTCATTTGCACCGTGTGGATTCCAGAAGTATGCACACTATCTATTTTGACAGCCAGCTATTTTTATTTTTACTTTGGAGTTGGGGTAATTTTATGTTCAGTAAACATAATTATTTACCCTAATATCTATAGCCTTATTGTGTGTACTGAGAACAATTGCAGGCTGAACTAGGGATCCTGCTGCTGTTTATGACATTGACTGCTGGCCTTAGATTAACTGAATTCTAAATGTGGACTGCTGCCATTCTTGTATCTTTGGAAACAATTTGGGCTGCGTTTCCTACGTGTTAGGCCCTTTGACAGGCAAGTTATTGCAGTTACTCTTTTCAGCCAAAACCCAAGAGTGAGAGACATTGTTTTCAAAATGTCCTACGATGCCCATTTCCACTTAAGTATGTCTTTATCCTTTATTATATTTTTTAATTGAAAGCAGGATGAGATTAGGCTTGTTGATTGACTTCTGACTTGCAACCCATGCTTAGGAAAAGCTCTATTCTTTATCTGTCGTGGTCAGCTCCATCTCAAGCCTGCACCCTGCACAAGTTGGGATGACTCCCACCAGTGCAAGATCCTTTGAACTGGGATGTAGAAAGTGTGGAGGTAAATATATGTTTGTAGGGTTCTCTAGGGTTTCTGAAATCCTAAGTTCAGTTTCTCCAGTGTGCTGTATAGTACGGGGAAGCTGCCCTAACTGTATGGCTCATTGTTTCCGTTGCTGGTATGGACTCTCATTGTTGTTATTCATTTGTTTAATTACAGCAATATGACTATTACATGTTGAAGCTGTTTTATATTTATTTCATCAAGGCATTCATTTTAGTGGCAGCAGAAATGGTGGCAGCTCTGTTTGCTAGCAAATTCCTGTAAGGGAATGCTATCTAATATTTTTTTTTTCTGTGAAGATGTCGTGTATACAATGAATGTACACTGAGACTAAATGAATTGGATTAATAACAGGCTGTATCACAAGAATTTAAAGAAGCTGCTTGGCAGGGTGAAAGCAACAAACCTCTTAATCATAATCAGTAGTGTTTTCTGGATATCTTTGTAATTATTTTGAGCAGATCAGTAGACTCGATGAATAGATGAAGGTGGCAGTATTAATAATTCTTTGAAATAAGCGTTGCGTGACCATTTAGTTTGTTTATCAAGCACTTTTTTTCTGCTAATTAGAGTAGCTTCTTCTGACTTGCTCCCTATTGTCATAGAGGAAAAATTGAGCTAGACTCTACCTCTGAAATAGCTGCTTAAAGCCTTTTTTTCTAGCTAAGATTCAGGGAGAAGTTCCTGTACCCTTCTTAGCATTTCATAATTTAGAGTTGTGGCACTACAGTCACTTTCTAAAAACTAAAACCAGAGAACTGACAAATATAAAAAAGACTGTGATTCGGTCCTAAAAAAATTTTGCTTGCTGAATAACCCTATATGTTTTGTAATCAAGTTTACCCTTTCTACTTAAGGACAACTTAAATCCCATGGCACTGTTCTGTAATAGATTTTTATTACATGAGTGGACATTTTTCATGGCAATGTGGATTACAAAGAAGAATGATGTATTGAAGAGAAAAAAATACCTAGGATTAGAAGCATGCTTACAAAAAAACAGACTACTCAGCAGGAAAAATGGAATTGTTACAGTCTTGTGAAAGTTTTCTTGGGAACTTTCATTAGAAATTTACAAGCCATCCATTTGGATATGTATTGCTTCTGTTGCTATAAGCTGCCTGAGAGGACTTACATGATCAGCAGGCATAGCCTGAATTTATAGTATATGCATTTAGAGGTTTCAGTACGGGTCTAGCTTATTTCATGGCTGCACAGGAAGGTTTGACAGGAAATATATTACTATTTAGATGGTTACATGCAGCTAATAATAGTGACAGCAACCATAAATTTTACTCCCCTGTGAGTCAGGTTGTAAACAGAACTTTGCAAATGGCATAATCAAGAAAGGGAAGGGAGTGGAGTGAGAGGTGTGTGTCTGTGGTGATAGGGTTTAAAGTCTGAATTTCTGTCTTTTAAAAAGAGCCTTGTCTTCCTCTTTTGTCGAGGATTCAAAATTTCATCTTACACTTAAGAGTAGATCCTCTTTTCAGTTGAAACTTTTAATTGTTTATATATTTGAGGAGATCAAGTTGTAGAACCTAATCATTGTTTCTTTTATGGATTTGGGAGGACTTTTTTGTTTCTGTTTCTTGAAGAGGAATACAGAAAGCTGTGAATCAGATTTTTCTCTGGCTAAATTAGGAAATAGCTAAAATTAGACTTCACTCTTTTTTTCCTTCTCAAAACTGAGGAAAGCTTTGTAGGTAGCATTTTGCAGGTTACTTACTGAATTGAAGAATGATTTAGGTCATTCTAATCTCTGTACCTTGTTTTTTGTCCCCGCTGTATGATCTTGCAAACAAGTAATATCCACTGATATGGATAGCTTCAGGCAGATACTTCTAAAGCAATGCTGTCCTGCACGGGTTGGAAACTCCATGTAGTACCTCTGAGTTTCTCAGTCTTAATTCTCATCAGACCAAGGCACAGCTGTCTTCTGCTCACATGTTGATTGGCAAGAAAAGCAATACAGGTTAGAATAGGGAGGAGCATAACAATGAGAGGCAAAGAGGTTGCCAATGTATACTACAAATCTACATTGTGATACAGCTTTACATTCAGTATTAGGTGACTCAATAAGGTATCACTCAATAAAATGAGGTGTAGGTGTTAGTTCAAATGTGAGATAATTGGAATGTATGCATTAGCAGTTCTGATGTGCTCATAATTAAGAAGTCCAAATTGCAGATACTTAGGTCAGTATCATTTAATATGGAATAAGTAAGTTTAGAACTGGAAGTGTCTTAGGCCTATGGTTCCATGCATTGCAGATGACTGTTAGAGCATAGGTGTGAGCTTCAACACAACTGTGAAAAGGGGTTGGTTTTAACTACACGTTCCAACAAAATGTAATGTATTTCAAATCTTTGATCATCTTGACCAGGTGTATGGTTTCCTTTTTGCATGCAATACAGTCATAGAATGGTCCATTATGTTCAGTTCATTGAAGATATGTAGAATGGCGGAATAGGAGAAACTACTTGACTCTTACGTGAGGTTTAATCTGGCCAGGACCAAATACACCTCACAGCAGTCTGTGACTCACTCCACTGTGATCGGAGCTCTGCCTGCCCTAGGAAGCGCTGGGCCAAGCCAGCAGTCTAGGTAGCAGCAGCATTCAGTGTCCTAGACATCCTTCAGCCAAGGAGATGGCTTATGCCTAGCTGATGGCTTCCCTTTTGAAAAGCAAGCTCACTCCAAGAACTGAAGTCTTTTATGTGTGTCTTTAAAAATTACATGGCAACAAATGAGAGAGCAATATAGGACTGTAATGAGGCTGACTGCCTACAGAGTGTAATGGGAAATAGCTTAGGTTTTGCCCCACTTGAGATACATTACAATATTTTCAGGTCCCTGATAGTGTAGCATTTCTGCTCCTTCTCATCCCTTGGTGGAGTCTTAGGGGTCTGATGAAATATGAAATAAGAGAGAGAAAGGAAAAGGTGTTACCAAAGCCAGGTGGTGGTTCCTGGTGTTGAGGACCACTACTCAATGATCAATGAGATGAGGATGGGCTTGAGGAGTTACTTGGTTACCCATGTAGGTTATTAAAACTCTACTACAGACCCATGTTTTAGAACTTTTGTGTCTGTGATTTACTCTTTGCTTCCTTCCTTTTCTAAGGGATACCTGTAAGGTAACAAAGTGGTGGACATGGGCTAAACTGGAATAGTGAAACACTAATCTTTGTTAACATGTTCTTCATTCTCTATTTTTTAACTGATTGTATTTTGAGTGGGAACACAACATTCATTCCAGCAACAAAGAAATTCTGAGATTATCTGCTTCACTGTATCTGGTTACAGTACCAGGTCTCATTCTAACCTAGTGTTTGTGGATTTGTACAGTGACTAGTGAAATGGTGTTTATGCTTTTATAATATTATTTACATTACAGAATACAAAAGGGTTCTTATTGTTTTGAAGATTTGATGTTAAAAAGCATCTTGGCCTGAAACTTTTTGAAGTATTCCTGTTTTCTTTTTCCTGAAATTTTGTATCTTTATGGATTTATGTGTTCTATGACAGTTCCTGACAAATGATTGTGTAGTTGTGGCTATTTGTATTTGGTTACTGTTCCTGCTTTAAATCCAATATAGTTGTAAGTTTGTAGTCTGGGAGATGGTTTGTATCTTCATTTTTGTTGGGCTTTTCCTATGCTGTGACAAAACAGCAAGTGATAATGTGTATGTGATGATCACAAAATGTGTTTGAAATGCCTCCTTAGGCTTCAGCAGGCAATACTCTATTCCATTTAAAAAAAAAAAATCCCCTTGACATAGAACTTGCACACAAAAAAGAAATTCTTTACAGAGAAATCATGTTTGAAGACCTCTTTATTATAACTCGGATCAATGCTTCTTAGCCATCACTTCTGCTAGAGAACAGAAACCTTATGAAAAGCATGATCAGATGATAATTGTTAAGTGTGGAAACTTGTACTAACTCTGAAACTTACGGGATACGTCATACTTCTATCACTTTGTCTGTTCGTATATCATAGAATCATAGAATGGTAGGGGTTGGAAGGGAGCTGTAGAGATCATCTATGTCACCCCCCCTAAATCTTAATTTTCTCTCTTCTAGAACAAAACTTTTTATCCTTCAGTTGTTAAATCTCTGCTCTTCAGGGTTTTTTTGTTAAAACCATTTCAGTTAGTACTGAATTAATCATACATTTAATTCACACAAAGACAGATCTTGAAACCGTGAGTTATTTTTGCTTGATGGAGATTGCTGCATTTGGAATTTGCTGGACCATTGTGTTTATGTTTGAGACTTCTGATGATAAATTTTGGTTTTTGAGTCTTGATTATAAGATACAAGTTTTTTGAGTCTTGATATAATATAAACACAATATTGTTTGTGGGTGATTTTTTGCCTGTCTGTTCATGGAAATCTACTGACAATCGCTAGCCAATTAGTGGGAGAAGCATTGGGGGAGCCCAGGCAATGGACTTGCTAGTGCTCAGCTTCTCCTTAGTTGTACCGACAAGAAAACAGAGTGACCAGTTTCCTTGGAGTTGCACAGATCACCTTTCTGTTCTGACTTGAACTTTCTAGATATTGCTGGTGAGCTGTCACTTAAGATTCCCTGTCCTATCAGTATCTTTGGAAGACAGCACTGCCTGATCTGAAGGTCCAGTGATTTGCTGTATGTTCTTACAAAAAGAGATAGTTAAGGTGGAATATTGTGCTGCTGTGAAAGACAAAATGAGCACACTCAGGCAGAAGTCAACACTAGAAATGAGATATTGGAGCTGGGTGGCCCTAGAAGAGAGCTGTGATATGGAGGTACTCTTGCAAGAGCAGTGTCTGTGCAATGGTTGAATTACAGGAAGCCCTTTAAGTGTTGTCTTATGTTTCTGACTGAATCAGGACTCAATGAGTTTCCAGAAAATAAATTTCATTACTTTCATTAAATAGTAGATGGATTTCAGGTCTAAAAAATTTAAATGTGTCTTGAACAGAATATCTCTTTGAAGGTGATGAGGCAAGGCTTCTTAAAATATATAAGTATCCTTTTGGTGTTGGTTTATTTATCAGAAGGGAAGAGCAGAATCATGTGTTTTTCACTATTAATCATCTTAATGATAAGGTCTTTGAATCACACACTTTATTGCTAAAATATGCATGATCTTGCACATTGATGAACACAATCATTGTGGCATGTGGTTTCCAAATTTAGGAGAAAATTTGTCCTTTAAATGTTTTCTCCCATATATGTATGTGGAAAGAAAAAAACCACAGAAACAAAACAGCTTAGTAAATGTCTGAGGTGTTTCCTCAGTTATCTAAAAGTTGACATTACATCATCTTCACAGATGTAAATGTAGAAAATAGGTGTGTTAAATCACCTGGCTTGTTTTTAAAATATCTTTCACGGAGGACATGCTTTACTTGAGTGTATGTTTGTGACAGTGAATAGAGTAATGCCTATACTTATTTCTCTTTCTGGGAGATTAGAAATTTCTTTAAATGCTTATTTTCATTTTTAAAGATTATTTTTAGCTCCTGTGAAAGTGCTGTGATGTTTTCTGTTGGCTACTCTGCTCTTTCCCAGGATGATAGTGCCTCAGTGAAGCTATGTTCTGTTTTTTTCCTAATTATCCCTCTCCCCCTTTCTCTGTGTTTCAGGTTTTCCCAAATATGCTTTTTTTTCCCTTTCTGAACAGTGATATTATTGAAAAAAATAGTAAATAACATAGTCGAGTGGTTTGGTATGAAAATCAGCTGAGCTGTTTTAGACAAATAGGAAAAAACAATACTTTCTTTAATTTTAGTGCCATACTCCAGCAGATTAGTAAAATAGATGTGAATATTTTGAGTATTGAGACCTGTCCTAGGTCCTGATTCAGGATTAGTTTTCTGTTCGAGGTAATAGTTGAGACTTAGGTTAAACATAATCCAGAGTTAAGTGACTTCTCAACTGTCAAAGAATTTTTTAAGCACTCCGTGGAAATGAATGATTTTTTGGTGCAATGTATTTGTTAGGTTATCGTCTCTAGGCAGTGTTATAACTATCTCTGTGTATGGCTACTTTGTCAATGTAAATGTATGAAGTAAAGATTCTAAGTTGGCTTAGAAATTGAACTTTAAATAATGCTGTAAAAGAACAAACCCAACCAATTCTGAAATCAATTTGTATTGCCATGTAATTGCTGTATGTAAGAAAACAAGTGAAAAGTTGAAATGTGTTTTCTCTTTTGCAGGTGTTGCTGCAATAGTTAAATATATTTAAAGCGTATGATTTCATGCAATTGTGCTTGATTGTTAGTGCAGCTGCTAACAGCTGCATACTCATTTAGCTAATTGTATTCTAGTAAGATGCTTATTTTAAGATACACAGTTAGGCGCTGCTTTTTCTTTAAAACAACTGCCCACATTCAGAAAATTTAGTGTGGAAGGTTCTGTGCTGTCACAGTGAACAATCTTTGGTGTAGGGGAAATTTGAGAGCTTAAAACCAAGACTATCAGCCAGTCTTGTGTGTGGATAACATCAATGAAAAGTTGGACCGTGCCACTTTAAACTTGTATTTTTCAAAAGGCTTTGCAATGGTATTGTCTTTGGGGTTAAGTCTGTCATCTGCTCCTTGGCAATATTTTATGGTTTAAGATGTAAAACTTTCTTATAACAAGCAACTAATTCCTATTGCTGCATCAGTGTTCTCGTTGTGTATATGGGAACTATGAGCTGCTGTTACATACTGATCATCTCCTTCAAGAAATATGTACCTGAAATGAGAAGTCTGGATCAAGTTATATATGTATCGAAAACACATTAGGAGGGTAGACTGTCTAACATGCATGCCAATTCTGTACAGCAAACTTGTTAGCTACGCAATTACGGTTGACACTATGAAATTTATAATGCAGTGTTGTTTTTATTTGTTATATAGCTTTATGCCAGTATATACAGGCCTCTAAAACCCGAGATGGTGCCAGCCGTTTCATTTCAAGTGCAACAGAAGGTAAAGGAAAAAGTGTGGGGGAAAAAAGCACACAATTTCTTGTTCATCTGATACCCTGTCTTTATGGGCATTTATGTAGTTCTTGATCTTCCAGCCTTCTAGCCTCTCTCTTCACAGCTAACTTCTTGTAGTAGATGATGGATATCCTTTTTTTCCTAAATCTTGAAGAAATTAAGTAACGTCACTTGTGTGTCTATCTTAGACTTGAATCATCTTCTACATCTTGTCTATTTGTGCTTTTCTTCTGTAACAAAAGTCCACTGAAACTAGCTTTAGCTGTGCTTTAACAAGAATCTCAAATATCTGAACGATAGCTTAGAAAATTGCTGTCATGACCATAATCTTAAGATATTGGCACTCAAGGAAAACCACAGATACTTAAGGACGTAGAAATATTACAGTGCTAATCCTTGCTAATACCTGCACTCTGATTATATGCTAACTAACTGTCTTGCATTTTCTGGTTCTCTTAAAAGGAGT
Organism: Colius striatus; assembly: GCF_028858725.1. Classification (NCBI taxonomy): domain Eukaryota; kingdom Metazoa; phylum Chordata; class Aves; order Coliiformes; family Coliidae; genus Colius; species Colius striatus. The sequence goes on from NC_084765.1 coordinate 11,367,007, forward strand.
GTGTGCTTGATTCACTTATCCTCGCCTCTGCTCACTGATATCCTGCTTTTTGGCCTTCTTTGAGCTTAAAAGGAGAATGAAATGTTTATTTCTGTATTTTTCTTTCACCTGCAGGGGAAAACTTTGAACAGACTCCATTAAGACGCACATTTAAATCCAAAGTTCTTGCTCGATATCCTGAGAATGTTGAATGGAACCCTTTTGACCAGGATGCAGTGGGAATGGTCAGTATCACTTAATGGCTTTTGTTTTTAAGATAAAAACCTATGTTAACAATTGAAGGCATTCATCTCTATTTTCTTGGACAAAAAAAGCATTAAGTATATTGCAGATTGGAAGTAATAATGAGTTTCTTTAAACTGTCCAGACTCAAAGGCCTTTTCATTTAATTGGGGTATTTTTAAAGGAAATTAACTTCAGAGGTGGAAGTGGTAAGCCCTTAGGAGGATTTTTTTGTTCTTTTACATTTTTTTCATTACATTTTAGAGAATTGGTAGAGAAGTAAATTGTCCTGCAATTAATGAATCTTTTTTTATGCATGATTTTTCTGTTTAATGAGATGCATTGTGGTTTCTCAGTTTTAGATTAACTTCTCTGCTGGGTTTTCTGGTCTTAGTGACCAAGATACTTTCCTTTATCTGAGTTTGAATTCTGTTATTTTATTCCCATTGAGATTGGTAACAAAATGGTTGTGAGTTTCAATAAAAACTGCACACAGCCCTTCTAATGCGTTCCTTTAGGTTTTCTGATTTAGGTGCATATTACTGTAACACAGAGACGTAACACTTCATCGAATTTGAAGTGAAATGTGATGTCAGTCTGTGGAGTCTAAGTCCTATTTTCACCAGTGATTCTGGAGGCAAGGGGAGAGAAAAGTGTGTTTTAATGGATATTAACTCCCCTCTCTTATTTTTTTTTATAGCTGTGTATGCCTAAAGGGCTTGCTTTCAAGACACAAGCGGATTCCAGAGAACCTCAGTTCCACTCTTTTATTATTACCCGTGAAGATGGCTCACGGACATTTGGATTCTCTCTCACATTTTTTGAGGAAGTTACTAGCAAACAGATCTGCAGTGCAATGCAGACATTGTATCATATGCACAATGCTGAATATGACATTATTCATACTCCACCCACAAATGACAAAGATAGCTGCAGCAGCACTGGAGACTGCAATGGCACTTCTGTTTCAAAGCTACAGCGTTTTAACTCCTATGACATCAGCAGAGACACACTCTATGTCTCAAAGTGTATTTGTCTGATTACTCCAATGTCTTTTATGAAAGCTTGTAAGAAAGTCCTTGAACAACTTCACCAAGCAGTGACTTCTCCTCAGCCTCCACCTCTACCTTTAGAAAGCTACATCTACAATATTCTCTATGAAGTTCCACTTCCTCCAGCAGGAAGGTCGTTAAAATTTTCAGGTGTTTATGGACCAATTATCTGCCAGAGGCCAAGCACCAGTGAACTGCCGTTATTTGATTTTCCGGTTAAAGAAGTTTTTGAATTGCTTGGAGTAGAAAATGTGGTTCAACTCTTTACCTGTGCCCTCTTGGAGTTTCAGATACTGCTTTATTCACAGCGTGAGTACTTTTTGTTTTCCTATCTCGTAGTTGTACTGCCACAAGGTCTTTTCAGTTATTGAATTTTAAAAACCATACAAACAACAGAATAGCTGCATTAAAGTGACATTGGCATGCTAATGCAGTCGGACTGATCTATGTGCAGGTTTTAATGTCAAGAAAAGAACTGGAGTTGCAAAGAGAGTGTTGCATTGGTTCTTGGTTTTAAACACCTAAATTTAGAGCTCTGGGCTTTCACATAATCTCCTATATTCACAGACTGACTATCCCTGTTATTGTGGTCTCTGGAAATGTTGTTTTGTTGGATAGAGTAGTATGCCTTCTCTCTAGCTGCTTAGCTAAATTCCCTGGATACAACAGAAAAAAAAAAAAACCCACCCCAGAAAAAAAGTGATGCCCCAACCTCCTGACATGCACTATTTAGATATTTGTAAATATTAATGAGATCCTCTCTCAGTCTCCTCCAGACTAAACAGCCCCAGTTCGCACAGCCTTTCCTCATAAGGAAGATGCTCCAGTCATCTTGGTGGCCCTGCGCTGGACTCTCTCCAGAAGTTCTCTGTCCCTCTTAAGCTGGAGAGCCCAGAACTGGACACAGGACTCCAGACGAGGCCTCACCAGGGCAGAGGAGAGGGGGAGCAGAACCTCCCTTGACCTGCTGGCCACACTCTTCTTGATGCATCCCAGGATGCCATTGGCCTTCTTGGCCACGAGGGCACATTGCTGGCTCATGGTTAGTTTATTGTCAATCAGGACTCCCAGGTCTCTCTCTGCAGAGCTGCTCTCCAGCAGGTCAATCCCCAGCCTGTACTGGTGCATGGGGTTGTTACTCTCAAGGTGCAAGACTCTGCACTTGTCCTTGTTGAACCTCATGAGGTTTATTATTATTATATATAACCTGCAGTTATTAGGAAGATTATTTTATTAGCATGAAATACAGGTGTTTGTTTGTTGAAATGTGTCCACAGATTAAAGCCAAAGATGCCTTTTGTGTGTACTGTCAAAGTGATTGTGTGTATAGTGGGAGCAGTGTTATATCACAATTGTTGCATTGTATAAATGCTACTAACTACCAGAGAAAAACTGTACAGTCATTCAGGCACAATCAAAAAAACTTGTTGTACTCAATAGTGGTTTCTCTTTTTGATTTTAAAAATAAATGACTTGGCTTATTATTCATAGAAAATCTAGAAGTACTAGCAGACAAAGTTGGGGTTTTTTTGTGGTTTCCCCAGAAATGGATTAGGCATTTCTATGTTTGAGATTTAGGGAGAGTTTGTTTATGTGGATAGTTTGTTTATCTGATGTGCCATCAATGCAAGATTCAGACATCATCTCTGTCATGGTTTGGCCCAGCTAGCACAGCAGCACCACGACAGTCTCTCACTCGGTGCCTCCATTCACCCCCACCCTCATTAGGATGGCGGAGGCCCTAGCAAAATGGGAGTAAAAAGATAAGCAAAGTTGTTGTGGATGGAGACAAGGGCAGGGAGGGCTCACTGCCATATACAGTTCTGGGCAAAACAGACTCCAGTAGTCTACTTAGAGAGGAAAGTAGGAAAGTTTATTCTACAAGAAACAGAACAGAATAAAAGCAAAATAGGAGTAGGATTATGAGAAAATTACAACCAGCACTTTAAGATCTCCTTCCTCCATCCCTCCTTTCTTCCTGGGCCCAGATCACTGCTCCTGATATCTCTACCTCCTCCCCCCTCAACAGCTCAGGGGGGCAGGGAAGGGGGAATGTGGTCAGTCTTTCACAGATGGGCTCTGCTGCTTCTGTCTTCTCAGATGAGGACAACTCCTGGCATTCTTCCTTGCTCTAACACAGGGTTCCTTCCCTGGAACACAGTCCTTAATGAACTTCTCTGGTGTGGGTTGTTCCCAACAGCTGAGGCTTCTGCTGATATAGGGTCCTTCACACAGGACGCAGTCCTTGATGAATATCTCTCACGTGGATTCCTTGCCATGGTTGCTGTTTCTGCAGTTATAGGGTCCCTCTCTTGGGACAAAGTCTCTTCTGGGCATAAGTTTAATGAGCTGCTTTGTCTTGGGTTCCTTCCCACAGTTACAGCTGTGGATGTTGGGTCTCTCTGTTGGGACACAGCCTCTTCCGGCCATAGTTTTAAAGAAGAAAACCACTGCCCCTGGCTCAGGGTCTGTAGTGAAGTGATTGGGTCCCTCCCACGGGACACAGCCTCCTCCGGCCATAGTCACTGCCCCAGTGAAATGAGTCTCTGCCCCCGATACAGGGTCACTATCAAAATGAGTCTCCACCACTGATGTGGGGTCAGCTTCACCAGCTCTCTCCATAGAATGCAGGGGAGTCTCTGCTCCAGCACACTTCCTCCTCTCTTTTGTCACTGACCTTGGAGTCCACATGGTTGTTTCTCTCACTGTTCCTACTCCTTGCACCACCACCAGCCAGAAGAAGAAGAAAGGACAGAAGAAAAAAAGAAATAGGAAGAAGATGGAGGAAGAAACCTCCTCTTCCGGCTTCTTAAAAAGTGATCATGGAGGCGTCTAATTGGCTCAGCCCCAGAAGTGGGTCTGGCTCTGAGCTGAGGAGAGTTGCAAACAACTTCTTACAGGAGCTGTATTTACAGCCCCTTCCCCCTTACCGGAAAAGGCTGTCATGTCAAGCAATGATAATCTCTCCCATCTGATGAAGAATGCTGTCCAGTTGGCCTGTGTCTGTGCTTGAGCCCTTCCATGGTAGAAGCCACGTGTGCCTGGCTGGTGGGAAGCACTCAGGGGACAGGAGGCCTGCATTGCCATGTTGGAACTGTGTTCCCTCATCTCTTCTGAGGCCTTTGCGTTACAGGCACTCTCTTCTCCTGAGCTGGAACTCAGCTCACTTCTGAACTGGTCTTTGCTATACTGGGTTCTCTTTCCAAGTTGTATTAACAGGCTAAGCATTTTCCTTGGACACTTGCCAGGCTCTGATCAGTGGCTAATTAAAGAAGCTTAAAATAGCCCTGGAACACTTGAGTTTCTTGTTTGCATGCACGGACACATGGAATTCAAAGAGACAGAAGCAGCTCAAGGCCTGTGGAACTGGCTTGTTATGACAGTTTTTGTCCTCTGTTCCCCCATCTCACATCAAGCTTTGGCTGAGTTGTGGTGTGTTGCACCTTATGGATCTGTTGCTCCCTATGAACTTCTCACCTGTAGTTTCTGCCTGAAAAGTCTTCTTTCAGTAGAAAAAATATTTTAGTTATTTGTCTGCTGATCTTTGGCCTATGGTTTTGGCAAGTTAGCTGTGGCTGTGCCTTCTCAGTAACAGTAGCCATAGTTTTTTGAAATGAAGCTTAGCTTAAGTAATTTCTCAGTACTTTTTTAATTGCTGATACTTCAGGTCTTTTACCTTGTGTTTCTTCTTAAAACACCCTTTGGTGCAGTTTGCTAACGTGTACTCATTTTCAGAGCTCCTGGTGAGTAAATAACAGAAGTTACTGCATACTGCTGGCATTGCCAACAGCCAAGTTGAAGACTCTTTTCTACAATGGTTTTGATACACATGTACTTTATTTTCATGTTACTTTGTTTTCACACTACTTGAAATAGGAGTGTGAAGTATTTTGGAGTTCTAGAAAGTCAGGTTTTTCTTTCTGTAATTTCTATTTTTATCTTTTCTTACCATGATAATCTGTGTTCTCCTACATTGCAATAAACTAGAGAATTGTTTTAGTAAAGCAATTACTTGTTTTGCATGGAAGGATAATATCAGTAGGAAAGTGAAACTTCTGACGGAGGTTCTGATTGTACCTTTCTACTTCGTTTTGTTTATGGTTTTGGGATGTTTTTTGGGGGGATGTGTGTCTGGTTTGTGTTCAGTTGTTTTTTTAACTGGAACATGCCCCCACTCTTTCTTCTGTATTGTTGACTAACATCTGTTTTTTGCTGTTTGTAAAACAGAGGAAGTTGAATGGTGATACAGGTAAATGTTTACCCAGTTCTAAGTAAAATCAGAAATTACTTGAACTTGTGCAAGGGCTTGCTCATGTCCAGGCACATGCATTAGTGTGAGGTCTAAGTTGTTCTTAAGAATATAGATTTTTGGTTTTTTTAATGTCCTTTGGGTTTGTTAAATCTCTTGGTGCTCAAACCTATGACAGCTGAGATGATTGGGATCATTTCTTGTCCTAGGTCAGATGAGATTGTGTTACTCATGGAGTGGATTTAGGTTCAGAACAATACGTGTCAAGACCGGGGGTTTGCTTGTAAAGGTTTTTTAAAGATTATTTTATTGTTTTTAAAAGAACACTGGAAAAACACCCCTAAATCCCGAATTCTTGGAGGACTTTGCTGAAAAATGAAGTTATTTTTGAAATAAATTATTTAACATCTTAAATTGCTGTGAGTCCTTGGAACAGTAGTAACTTACCTTGGCAGTGAATGGGTTTTGCTTTAAGATTCTGTTGACATGTTTCTGATTTTATGCTTTTTGAAATTTTTCTTTTATCCCACTGTATTGGTACAGCCTGTTTGGTTTTGGTCAGTGTAAAGCAAATGGAGGGAATGAATATCTCAGTTTGATTGTTACCTTGAGGGATTTGTCTTCCATTTGTAAAAGTGTTAGAAGAATGCAAGTGTCTGTAAGACAGCGAGGAATCTGAAGCTGCTGCTAATCCTGAGCCAGTGCTGAGGAACTCTGGCAGAGACAGTATTGCTGGAGGCCTTTAGTAGTGCCCTTATGCTGTGGGAGCTGATTTGCATTCCTGCAGTTTGTTGCTCTAGTATCTGTGAAATGGACTTATTCTTAATCTGTGTAGAACACCTAAGGCTTTTCGGAAAAGTGTGCACTGAGTTAAGACAGCTGTGAAATATGCTTGGAGCTGACTTTCTAAACATCTGTAAACAATAAAAGGAGAAATACAGTGCACCACTGCTGCACTATCATCTTGATCAGTTTTTATTTTCTGGCCACTGCTGTTAAATACAAATAGGGTTGGAGTGTTTTTCCTGCTTTCTTTTGCTTTTGAATCATTCCTCTCATCGTTTTTCAGTTGCTTAAAATTACGTTCACTCTGGAGATTTAAAGTATTAGTTTTATTTCTTTGCGGTATTAATCCCATGTTGTCCAACTCTCATCTCTTACAGTAGGACATTTTCTTCTTATGCAGGAAACTTCCTGCTTAGTGCAGACTTCTTTAATCAGCCCATCAGACACAGAACTGAACATGAATAGCAAGTACTTTGACCCACTGCTTCTACTAACCTCAGCTTGCTCTTACTGCAATTAAAGGGTTTGTTTGAAGTAAAAGTCCCAATTAAATGTTTCCTCTAAGGAGTCTGACATACCAGATAAGCATATTCTGGTTTCAAAAACAAGAGCAAGTTCACTACCAAAGTGCTTCTTCCCCCTTATTTTTAAAATTAGTGCTTTTGTACTCAAAATCCAGACAAACTCCATACCTCTCAGGGCAGGTGTAACATAAACATTTTGATTGATATCCAGTTTTGGGCTCCCCAGCTCAAGAGGGACAGAGAACTCCTTGAGAGAGTCCAGTGCAGGGCCACCAAGATGATCAGGGGACTGGAGCATCTTCCTTATGAGGAAAGGCTGCGGGAACTCAGGCTGTGTAGTCTGGAGGAGACTGAGAGGGGATCTCATTAATATTTACAAATATCTAAATAGTGGATGTCAGGAGGTTGGGACATCACTCTTTTCTATGGTAAATCTATTAACAGGACAAGGGGTAATGGAACACAAGCTGGAACACAAAAAGTTCCATTTAAACATAAGGAAAAAACTATTTTACTGTTCAGGTGAGGGAGCCCTGGCACAGGCTGCCCAGGGAGGGTGTGGAGTCTCCTTCTCTGGAGGTCTTCAAAACCCTCCTGGATGCCTTCCTATGTGACCTGATCTAGGTGGACCTGCTTCAGCCAGGGGATTGGACTAGATGATCTCTAAGGTCCTTTCCAACCCCTAACCATTCTATGATTCTGTGATATTTGCAGGCCTCTTGCTTTTGTCTTTACCTTTTGCCAGCAGCTCCTGATGTGCATAAAGCCTGCAGAATGTAGTCATTGTTACTTGCAGGCTGCGAGCATGCAGGCCAAATAGTTGGGAATGGCTTAAGCTGTGGATGGGAGAGCAGCATTTGTGGATAACTCAGTTGCAGGAGGTAGCTGCTGAGTGGATAGAAATTCTGAATTATTGATGTTACTTTGTAATTAATTTCAAAGGTTAATACTAAAGTTAGCTTAATGACAGAGAGAGATGTATTTAAATTAGCCCACAGGATTAGATGGGGAGGGGGTAGTAGGAAAACACTGTTTCTATTCTAAGACTTGTTCTTTCAAATAAACATACTGAATAGGAACCAGCTGGGATGTTTATATATCTATGTCTACATTTAAAATTCCTTATAAAGATGAAGAATATAGGCTATAGAATGGATTCTTCTTCTTCCCAGAGCTTATCATTAATTCGTTGCTTCTTTGTAGTCAGGCTGTGATTAAAGCTGCAAACCAATAAGTAGTTGTGTAGGCAGAAACTGGTGGCCAGGCAGAACAGGGGAGTGCTGCTGCTAATGTTCATTGATTGTTCCATAACATGTTTCAGTCTAAGCTTGTCAAAAATTTTAAACTGGTTAAGCTGTTCTCTCTTGTTTTAATTGAAGACTCTATCAGTTGCAGTAGATCTACTGTGGGGCAGTGACAAGCAGACCTTTTCCACCAGCAGACCTTGATTTGAAAAGAATAATCAAAAGTCTAGATTGCAGAATTAGGACTGATGTTAACAAAAGCTGTGCTGAGTTTTCCTTGGATGTGGGACTCTGCAGATCCCAAACTCTGCAACTTTTTCTTTGAACAAAATTAATCACAGATGCCAGGAACTGAATTTCTTGGCCCTCTGTCTTCTGCTATCTGAAGGCTTGAGTGGAGGATGGCTAAAGGCTAGAATTAAAGCCATAACCTTAAAAAGCACACAGTTAAGCTTTATTTTTCTCCATAGCATTTGTTTAGAGCAAGTGTTTAGAACAGGCTTTCACCTGTACCCTGCAACAATGTGTGCAACAGCTTCAGAAACATCAAACTTGAACCTATGCATTCAAGTGTCTTTTCCAGTGTCACAGTGTGTGTAATTTTATGAACATGTTAGGAGAAGACATGCATACCCCACACTCCACCACATACATGTAGGATACTGATTTTTTTCTTTCCTCTTATTGGCCCGTTTTCCTGGCTGAAGTTGAATGTTATTGCAATATCATGAGAAAGGTATCCTGTGTTTCCAGTTTGTGCTGTATTTATAGCCTGACTGAAAGTAGGAATTGTCTCAGTCTTGTGAGCTTTTTTTATACTCTTTCCACCCTGGCAGTTTGAAAGCAGTCTGAATGTTTCTTCAGTTTTGTTAGACCCATGTGCTTTGAGTTCATGTGATGTTGCTTCCTCTTTTATGGTGCATAGGTATCAAAACCCATTTAAGGTGATTCTGTAGTATAAAAGCAGAGTGCTGACATATACAGCTCTAGCCAGCATCTGCTGAATAAAAAGATCTTTTGATATGCCTGTTTCACAGGTATGTTTAGCACTGCTGTTAAAGTCTAGGAGGAGATGAGTTGGTTTTACATTGAGCTGAGACTTTGGTCATACATTGCAAAGGGTAAACAACGCTAATCCTTTTTATTTTCTACACAGTTATTTCAGTCACATTGTTGGGTTGGCTACTGTACAGCATGCTTTATAGACACTTAAACACCCTTTTAAAAATGTTTATCTGAGAGATACCAGCTGCCTTGGGTTCCATCCAAGGCTTCCATAGAAAGCATAAGCACAGGGAAAAGAAATTATTTCTGATGTGTTTCTTAACTGATTACAGTACCACTTCCTTACTCTTAACTAGTGTTCCTGGTAACCCTGATATACATAGCAGAAGGTGACTTAAAGGATGCTAATACTTAATTTGCTCATTACCATATGACTTGTAGAATTGACCTACTTTTCCTTGAGCTCTCTTTGTTGTTTAGGCAAAATGTGCTTGAGTATTCAAGTCTGGGCTTTCATTAAGATGCAGCTCAGCTAGTACTGGGTTTTGTGGTTTCTGTCTTAAAGCAAGCTCTCATTTTGTTAAATTAATTTACTTAAAAATGTTTTGAAAGAAAATGTTTTTTTTTCTTGATCTTTTTCAGATTATCAGAGACTGATGACTGTGGCAGAGACCATCACAGCACTAATGTTTCCATTTCAGTGGCAGCATGTGTATGTTCCTATACTTCCAGCATCCCTCCTTCATTTTCTAGATGCTCCCGTCCCTTACCTCATGGGCTTGCACTCTAATGGGCTGGATGACAGATCTAAGCTGGAACTTCCTCAAGAGGTGAGAGGAGCTTGTCTTGATTGATTAAATATTGTACATAGTGAGGGAAGTGAGAAATGAGCCAAAAGACTAATGCCAACTGCAACAGTCATTGTGAAATTCTTACTATTTGTTTTTGGAGATGCTAGAGAAAATCTGGTGAAATAGACAGGTAAAGTCCTGTTTCAGAAATTATATGCTCTGATAAAATGAAACTGAAATAATACTGGTATTGATGCAGTGGTGCAAAAAGAATGTTTTGAGTTGCAAAACTTAGCCCAGTAGTGACAGGAAATGTAAGTGTAATGTGAATTCACCAGCTGTGGCCAAGAGGCCATACAGCTCCTCCTGTGTGGTGCTGAGTCAGCAAAGCTTGACTAGCTTCAGTGCTGTGCTGATTTCTGGCTGCACAGGATTAGGTTGAGTTTCTTTGCATTGCATTTCTGAGTTGGTGTTGGCTTACATGGACCCAGCTTGTCAGGTGTCTGCACCAAAACAAGTTCAGATTTTCTTTTAGAGTGCATCCTGCTGTCTGCAGCAAAAAGCAGGTACTTGAGCAAACTGGTGCTAAGTGGGTTAGCACTCAGAAAGTCCTCCCTTGTAGTGAGGCTCTGTTAACACCAGCCACTGTATAAAGAAGCAGCAAATGGTCTGTAAAGGTTCAGCAACTCATACATGGGGCTGAGACTATACTCTAGTTGCTTAGAGGTTGTTTTTATTTACTTTATCACTCTGTTCACTTCACAAATATTCTTTTTAGGGATGTGCCGAGAGAGAGTTTAAGAGCTGTTTATGAGAGTCAGGGGAGCAAGAGTGGTTGAGCACTACCGAAGGTAGCAGAGGAAATGTCTGCAGGAGGCAGTAACCACCTCTGGAAAGTATGTCACGTGGCTGGCGTCTGGCTGGCTCCTGAGGCAGTTCCATCAGTCATTTGAATGACTTCTCTCATTGAGCACCACTGAATGGTTTATTTGCTCTAGTATATAGAAAATGCTGAGAGTTACAGTATGGTCTGACTGGCTGTTGTCAAGAAGCTGGAGATCTCTGTCAGGTAGTCCTGTAGGAAGTGAGTGCTCACAAAGTTATTATCAGTGGAACTGAGCTCTGGCCCCTGCTAGAGTCTTCTCACCTGTAGCTGTAACTTTTAAAGGCAGGAACTGCATAAACCATGGGGAACACCCTACTTAAAGGCACTGGTAGGATTGTCTAATATCTGCCATTTTATTGATTGTCTGCTTTCTTCTGTTACCATTCACATTACTGGAAAAGAGGAAGTGTGGCAGGCAGAGGGGTTTGTGGTGCTGGTTTTCATTTTCGTGACCAGCCAGCGCTGCAACATTGCTTGCCACAAAAAAAAGTCCTAAAAAGAGCTGCGTGAAATTAGAGACAAGATATTTTTGTGAACCTCCAGTCTGGTCACCATGCCAACATTGCTCTTTTTCTCAAATCCATATGCTGATAGTTTTTATTTGTTTTTCCTGGCAAGTTCAAAGGAAAATCTCCCTTCAAACTGTTGGGTTTTTTTCCTATGAAAAATAAAGTATGTATTCTCTCAGTTTCTTTTTTTCCTCTATTTTTTTCCACTGGCATAATTAATAGGAGAGTAGTGTATATTCTTGCCATGAAAATAATCTATTGCTTTGGTTTACTGCATTTTGACAAAAATTCTGTATATGCTGACCTAATTAATATCGTTAGTATACTTTTTAGAGAGAATAGCTAGTGAACTAAAATGCATGTATGGGTATGCATGTTAATATGTACTATGGATGTTTTCACTGTTATAACAGGCTTCTAAAAGACTGTCCTCCTTCTGTAAAAAAAATCCTAGTTTTAAAAGAACTGTAATGCATCCAATTAAGTTAACATATTATAGTTACAAATAAATATTTAAATTATTTGAAAACAAAATTCTTTTGAAGTGCTTTATTGGCTTATTATGGAGGTTTAGAGTAAGGTAGTTGATCTACTTTTAGATGTTAAAAATGAACTCTAAGTAATATTAAAATTAATCTGGCACCTCAGTTTACATTTTGGTTTACAGTCAGCCTTTTATGAAGGTGGAAGTGTAGAATTTTGATGGCATCTTAGAGATGAGAATTGTCTGTGAGGGCAGGGCAGGGTGGACACATAGGACTAAGGTATCAGCAGCAGTGTGCTCATGCCGTGGGATTTACTGCAGGATGTAAACTTGAAACGCTGAAGCTTCAACTTTTTTCTTTCTTATTTCAAGAGTGAGCTCTGAAAGCTTTGTACATGGTAAGTATGGCTCAGCCTGAGAAACCCCTCTGGTAGTTACTGCTGAGCAAGGTTTATTGTGAACTGTTAAAGCCTTAGCACTGCAGGCTGGGAGTGTAGCTATGGCACAGAAATTTTCCTTACTTATTGCAACGGGTGTATGAAGAGTTATTGTATGTTCCTGTTTATTCTGAGTTCTGTTGCTAATCTATTTACATGGATGCACAGGATAACTGCTGTTAAAAGAAAGTAATGTCAAATACAGAAAAGGGCCAAGGAAGTGAGCTTTGACAGAAAATCTAGTTACCCTTCTCAGTTGAAGAATATTACTATCTGGCATAGCATGGAAGTCATTGTAGACTTCTTGACTGTGATTTTTATAATGAAGTTTTTTAAAGAATAACTTGTCTTACTCAAACTGTGATGAGACCACTCTGCCTGAAAGGGTAGAATGGCCCTCGAAAGGATTTGCTTGGTAAGGGTTAATCGTTTCTGGGAACCTGCCTGAAAGGGTTGGCTCCTTGAAGCGTAGGAACCTGCCTGAAAGGGTTGGCTCCTTGAAGCGTAGGAACCTGCCTGAAAGGGTTGGTTTCATGAGAACAAAGCCCTGGTTTTACCAAGCACATTCTGTGTTTAGAGTAAGCGATAGTAACAGTACCAGATGTCTTGTAGTCACGGAACATGCATTAAAGATATGTGGTAAACAACATCATAAATTTTGTAAAATAATACTTGATTGTTTTGTAGCATATAGAAACTGCACATATTCATATTGTTTGTTGATGTGAACCGATGATCTTTGCGATATGTACTGACTATAAAAGAGCCTATGAAGAAGTAATAAACTATCACTTGCCCTAAGAGCAGTGGTCCGCCTGTCCTTCATCGTCCTGGAAAGAGCTGGTCTCTGACAAAACTGTTGTAGGCTCATGTATATGAAAATACTATCTGTCCTAACATGGTCAGGTTTGTTTCTGCACCCATATGCCGTAAGGCTTGTGTTGGTTTGCTTGTGGTGATAGTGTCCCATATTATAGTCACTTATCTGGTGCTTTAAGGAGTATACCTTACCACAGGAACATGGAAACCCAGCTTTATCTTTCAAATTGATGGTGATGAAGAAAATCTTCAGCAAAATAACTAGTTGTATTATTACAAAATTCAAGTTTAGACTATCCTTTGTGTACGTCAATAAACAGTGCCCGATGGAGAATTCATTGAAGCTCACCAATAACTTGGAAGAACTGACTGTGTGTGACCCAGTAAAATTGCAGAAAAGTCTTGAGGCTTACTGTAGGATTGAGTTTCTTGTACACGTCAGTGATACAGTGCACATAAAGTTAAGCTTGTTCTTGTACGTATTGCTGCTTTGCTGAGGACTCTTTCTGTACACATGAGCATCCTTGTGGTTTCACTTGACAGCTACATCAGAGGCTTGTAAGGAACCCAGAAGAGAAGAGAGGGGACGTGGGAGAAGTGTTGCTAGAAAAAGGTGCTGCAAAGATCAAAGGGGAAGGGAAGAACATGTAGTTGTTTCCCAAGTTGCTGGTAAAAATGTGGTTTGATTATCGTAAAATTGATCAAAAAAGTGGTAAAAACTAGCTTTCTTGCAGATCTTAAACCCAGCAAGTATTAAAATAAAGTGGTTTTTTTAATGTGTCTTTGAATTTCCTTTTGAATAAACTTCTGCAGTGGTGTAGCAGTACATTTTTCACACACAAGTTAATCTGGGCCATTTCATGCTACTGGATACTGCAATTATTTTGAGTGAAAATAAGCAACACTGAATATCCCAGAATAAGTTAAATCAAACAAAAGTAGTATCTCGATTGAAAAAACTTGTTTTTAGTGAAGTGATACCAAGGGTCTTGGTCAATAGCTTTTTCTTTTGGAAAAGTCATAAGATTTAAAAAAAGCTAAAACTCAGTTCTCTGTTAGCTTCTGACAGAGATATTCTCAATATTTGTATTTCAACCACTAAAAAGATGTTATTCAATGCTATTTTTTTGTGTATGTTGTTTTAGAAGATAAGAAAAATCTCTTAAAAAGCCTTTTCTTCTCTTAATGTCAACAGCTTTAGACCAGACTGACCAAGATAATTGTTTTGAAAGATAATCACTACTTTGTATGTATTCTCAGGCTATCTGCTGGTGTGATAGGTCTTTAATAATACTGGAGATTTATCGACAGACTTCAGTTTTTATGTTTTAAACAGTGACTTGAGGAGTTCAGTTCATGTTTCTGAAAGCTGCAGCTGTGTATTGTCTCAGTCACAAATTCTGGGTTGACATGAGGAGCGGCAGTACTGAGAAAGGTCAGTGTTGGCATACACAAATGGCACAAGAGCATCCTTCAGAACTGAGGACCACTGTAAACATGGTTTCCACAAGCCAGTTGTGTGTATGTATACATTTGCATATCCATGTTTCCTGTGTGTTAAGTGAAGTCAGTGGTTATTTGCAAGGTTGAGACCTAATGCAAAAGGTGATACATGCTGTAGATGAATGTCTTTTGGTTTATCAATGCTGTATTCAAGCAGAAGCCTTAACTTGGAACCATGTTTCAATCTGACTATCTGGGAGAGAATGTGGAGTTCTGTATGTAACCTCTAGTTTGAGCACCTAGGCTGCACAGAGAATTCAAGTAGTGGTGATTGTGCCACCAGAACTGAGTGTTCTCAATTGCTGTGGGCATCTTTTTACATACTGTTTAATTATATATTAATGTATAAAATAAAACATGTTTTCTGTTTAGGACGTCAGTGGAGTGAGGAACTTATTCATTATTCGTGAATGTTAGTTCCTCCTTAGATGTCTTTTTGACAGAACCTAAAACAATTCCTTCTATATTTTTGAACAGAGCTGAAAGGAAGGATATGGGCTTGATGCAGACCTTGCTAGATCTGTGATGGGGTTTAGCCCTTATTGTACTTGAGGTCAAACTAAAGAACTGCACTTGTCCTCTGGCTTTGGAATGGTTGGATGTAGTCCAGACCCCACTGAGCCAAGGGAAAGCTATGCTGTTGACCTCATGGGACCAGGCTTTGGCATCAGATACTTGAACACTGACTTACTTTCATCCACATTCCTAAGGTTTGTAAGGCTTTCACCTGGACACCACAGTGCTTGTGATAATGAAAGTTTATGGGGAAGGCAAGTATTAAAAATCAGATATGACACCCTTGTTCCTTAGCATAGTGCCTCAGGAGAATGTTTTATCACATGATGATAAGTGCCCTCTCTTGTAGCAATCTGCTCCTAAAGTATGTAGCAGTTGAGTTTTTCTTTTGGTCAGCAACATAGAAAACAATATTTGACTGCTCTAGAGTCTTGATGCTAGGGTGAATGTACTCTGTGATCTGGGTGAAGAGATTTCGTGTAGGGAAGGCTAAACAAAAAAGTGACAGTCCATATTAATTCTGCACTGGGCAAAACCTGAAATGCCTCTAGAGAAAAGCAAAATTGCTTCTGTATACTCCACTTTCCAAGTAGATTTTTCACATGGACGGGGTTATTACTGTGATGTGTGCAATTATGTAATGCATGAAACCATTTGATACAGGTTTTGCAGTGCAGAAGCCAAAAGAGGAAACTGACTCTCACCAAAGAGTGAAGTAACTCTTTGAAAGACAGTAGCTTCTTTTGATGTTGCTGTGGAAGCCACATAGGTGGTTTTCCTTTGTTTTCTTTTTTCTTGGTCTTTATTGATGGTAAATGAGATAGAGGTTGAAACTAGTTAAATTTATTTTTCCCTTGGAAACAAACCTCTAAATACATTTAAGGAATTGCTTTAGTTCTCAAGTTGCCTACAAAAGGAGAAGATAACTTCATTGCAGCTTCTGCAATATTGGTACACCTTTGCAATTTGCTGGATCTCTTAGTGGACTGATAATCTCAGCAACATTCAGTCACCTGCTTACCTATGCACATGTGTAATGTAGTATTGCAAATAGTTCGGTTTACAGTACATTTTTAGTGAAGTTCTAGCTGTATGTGTATGAAAAGATTCACATATCTGTACCTAATATATGCTACAGTCTCTTTTGTACCTAGTAAACAACTTGAAAATGAGTCTTTTTTTCTTAGCTACCTTCATGAAATACCTAGAACTGTGTGTCTCGTTCTGCTTTCTTCAAAGCCGGCCAAATAGTGCAGTTGTGATTGGGGCAAGTCTCTTTTACAAAACAACCAAACAAATGCAAATGTTTTTGACTTCTAAAATAAATTATTAAAATAAGCATAAAACCCAAAGATGAATAGAATGTGACCCTTGTACTTGGTGATATTGTAACGGTATCCTGTTCTATATTAAATCCCAGGCTAACCTGTGCTTTGTGGATGTAGACAACCATTTCATCGAGCTGCCAGAAGACTTACCCCAGTTCCCAAATAAACTTGAGTTCATTCAGGAAATTTCAGAGATACTGATGGCTTTTGGAATTCCGCCTGAGGGAAACCTTCACTGCAGTGAAAGTGCCTCCAAGATGAAGAGCCTCAGAGCATGTGACCTGGTTTCTGATAAAAGAAATGGGAACATAGCAGGATCACCTTTGAATTCCTATGAGCTGCTAAAGGAAAATGAGACTATTGCAAGACTCCAAGCACTTGTTAAAAGAACAGGTGTGAGTCTAGAAAAGGTAAGATATGAGATTATCTGCATCCTCTCTGGTCTGAAGTTGTGGTCCAAAGACTCTATTTGTGTCTCTTCACAAGAAGTACTTTCTGTTAACTTAGACCTTGTGAAGATCTGTAGAGACAAGGGCAAGCTTAGAGTGTAATGTGTTTCTTTGCCAAGATAATGTCTTTAAAAATACAGCTTGTCGTGTTTATTCTTGATTTTAAACTTTATTCTAAATTTACTCCACATTCTTATGATTTACATGACTAAAACTGACAACCAGATAATCTTGAAGTTGGAATCCAATCTTGGTTTCTGTAGGTATCTTTCTCATTGTGTGTGGAATGTGTATAATTTTGCTTGTATATTGTATGTATGCTATAGATTATGCTTTTTTCCAGTCAATGTTGTAGAGTGTATTAGTGTGTGGTTCCCAGCAAGTGAATTGCATTTATGGAAACCCTGGTTGGATTTTTCTGGCTACTGTAACTGGGGTAAAAAAGAGTTGTGTCCCTTTTTGCCTAAAAGGTATTACCTGAAAGACCATTTTGGGTTTTTTGAGCCTTTGAGGAATGGAGTTAAGATCTTTTTTAGCAAGGGTTTTTTTTTTTTTCTTGTGTTTTTAAATTTTCTTGACCAGTTCTTCATTACTGAGTCTGACTCCTACCCATGTGACTGTAACCTGGGCTACAGATGGGGACAAACAGAAATGCTGTGACCTACAACATATTGGTGGGGAGAGCTACTTTGTGGGCAGGAGGTGCGGGGCGGGCTGCAAGAAGAAGTGTTTGATTACAAGATAGGATTAGATGCTCAAATCAGCTCTGTTGCTTTTCTCAGGTTTTTATTTCTCATTGTTTTCTTCTTGTTCAGGGGAAGATTGGTAAGAAGCTTTTGTTCTTTTGCTGGATTGGAAGTGATGGGAAAAAGTACAAGTCTTACTAATTTCTTCGAAGTTTTTGTACATTCAGGCCTTATGTATTCTGTACTGTCTTCCATAGTAGTTAAAGTCCTGTCTGATTAGCCTTTTGGTGATGATAGGAGTGTATAACTGTTGGAGTGGTGCAAGCAGTATTCATTCAAAGATGTAGAGAATCTAGGTAATGTACGTGCAGAGATGTACACGGGCAACGTAGTACAACCAGCAGAGTTGACTGGAAGCCACCCTTCCTTTGCTAGCTACCTCCTTATGTGCTGCTTCTGCCCATGTGATCACCCAGGGCCCAACTGATTAACTTGTAGCACCTGTTTCTGATAATTGGCAGTAGCTTGCCAGCTGCATTAACTTGTCCCTACCATCTTTATTCAAGCTGGCTGGTCCAAGCCACATTTGTGCCTACAATAACTGTCAAAATTCTCTCACATAGGTAACTAAAAACCTGCTTAATGCCAATACCCATTTCATGAAGAAAGTAGAGATGCCAAGTGCTAGGAAGGTATAGCTGAATAGCAGAGCTCCCTCTAGCAGAGAGTGTAGGATGTTCTATATAGCTGACCTCAGAGTGTTTATAACACAGCAACTGCATCATTGTGCAAATGTTGTAAGCTCTAGATATTGTGTTTGATTATGTGTGGTGGTGGTGCAAAGGCAGAGGTAGAAAATGTGTACTCAAGACTACTGCATGGGTCCTTGTGGCTTTGATTTTTTTCCCTAGATATTCTTCCTATGTATACTAATAGGAATTGAATATAGGAATCTCATGTTCCTATTTTCATAAATCTTAGCCCACATGTTAACAGAAGATGTGTTTTATTTCATTAAAGATTACTCTGGGCTGTGTAGTGATGAACTGTGCCTTACACTGGTAAGGATTTAGGTTACAGGAAATTGGCTCCTAGACATGCACAGGTTCTTTTTACTGTGCATTTCTGTCTTCATTTGAAAGCTGGTAAGTATTAAACTGTTACAGTAACAAACTTGGACTTCTATTATACCAGACAGAAATTTGTATTTGCCTAATATGCAGAGGTAGTAAAAACCTCTAAAAAACCTATGCAAGTGATTAAAGGGTAAAACAAAGTTAGTATACGGCATCTGTGAGCACACATATGGTTACTATCTGTCCTTTTTTCATCTAAAACATATCCAGTGCAACCAGTACTAAAGTACTGTTGAAATTTTAACTTTTGTAGATTTTCTTTCTAGGTTTTTTAAACGTTGCTATTTTATTACAGTGCCTGAAACTAGAAGTAATTTTTAAATTGAAATTTTGACTTGAAGAATAGCAAATGAATAACAGATGAAGGTCTTGTGTACCTGGAATACCTGACAAAGCAACAGTACAGACTTTTTTTGTGTGTTTCCTTACTTTCTCAGTTGGAGGTGCGAGAGGAGACCACTAGCAAAAAAGATCTTAAAATTCAGTGTGATGAAGAAGAATTCAAGATTTACCAGCTGAACATTCAAATCCGTGAAGTTTTTGCCAACCGCTTTACACAAATGTTTGCAGATTATGAAGTGTTTGTCATTCAGCCCAGTCAGGACAAGGAATCTTGGTTTACAAACAGGGAACAGATGCAAAACTTTGATAAAGTAAGTTGTAATAAGAAGATATATCAATGTAAAGAGGAGAACAGTATTCAAACCTAATACTTGGTTTATTTGGCCTTAAAATGGAAAACAGTACTGACAAAATTGGGATTTCCTTCTTAAGTTTCAGCATTGCCCAAAGTAGTCCCATATTGTATGTGGAAAGATACACACGCACACTCTTAGAGAGATACTCTTAAGGATATTGTGGAAAAATACAGCTTACTGTAGATAAGTAGCTTAGAAAGCCTCACTTTGTGGCTAACCTCTACATTGAAGTTACTAGCAAAAGTGATATTTTGGGGAAATTTGGTGTTGTTGGTTATTTTAAACAGAGGAATTGGTGAATATGTTTATGAATAAAGCCATGACCCCACATAAGTCTTACATATATGGGTACAAAATGTATCCCTAGCTCTTTTCTAGGGAAACACAAGACCCGATTCTTCGCATTTTACTATTATCTTCTTTACTGGGGGTCAGATATTTGCCAGCAGGATAGTTCACATGGGTGAAGAGTATGTTGCAGCACTGCCTGCTAAAATGCTAATCTGACTCCCGTTAAATGGTATCAAAAGATTCTCATCAACTCTGCAAGCTTTGAGCCCAGCCAGGAGTACAGAGTATCCACAGCTGTGATACTGTTGTTATAGTTTGCTGGGATTCTCTTGGAATATTTAGGAACTTAAGGAAATGCTGGAATCACAGTTTAGTAGTTACTGTGCTATATAGTAGTGGATTGTCATGAAACTGAAGATTTCGTACAGACTACCTGTTTCAGAGATAGAAAAGCACTGTAATGCATTCTTGATTAGAAAAAATGATGCTTTTGGTGGATGTATTTCTCTGCAGACTCCCAAACACTTTTATCGCCTCTTGTCTGTTAGGCATCTTTCTTGTCGGACCAGCCTGAACCTTACTTGCCTTTCCTCTCAAGATTCCTGGAGACCCAAATGTTTGCATCTTTTATTGACAATAAGATTATGTGCCATGATGAAGATGATAAAGACCCTGTTTTGAGAGTATTTGATTCTAGAGTGGATAAAATTAGGCTGCTAAATGTTAGGACACCTACTCTGCGCACATCTATGTATCAGAAGTGCACTACCATTGATGAGGCTGGTAAGTGTAATTAACTGCTTTCTTGACACTTAAAATACATCTGGTCAAAACTACTTGTTAAGTAATGATTCATGCTTTGAAATATCAAAAAAAAATACAGACCAAAAAAAGCAAAGGTGAAAAGCTTAACTGGGGAACTAAGTGTGATATAGGGAACTGAGATGCGAGATGAAATTTGTGTAAAGTTTAATTGAATTCAACTGTTTACCTGCATATGTTGTGTGAAAAATATTTGAGCTTAAGATAAACATTTTTTTTCCCCTTTTGGTGGCAGTTCTTTGATGTTTAATACACTCTTGTACTAGTGTACCCGTTTGAGTCAGTAAGAAACTTCCACCTTCTCTCTTAAATTTGAGATCTGCTTTTAGTTCACGATGTTTGATTATACATATATATCTGATTAAGATACCTTTAAAAAATAACTTCCTTACTATTTCAGAGAAATCTATTGAATTGAGGCTAGCAAAAATAGATCACACTGCAGTACACCCACACTTGCTGGACATGAAAATTGGACAAGGGAAATACGAGCTTGGATTTTTTCCCAAGCTGCAGTCTGATGTTTTATCCACTGGACCAGCAAGCAACAAGTGAGTAAGCTAGGGCAACAGGTACTGGTTCTGGCCAAGTTCTACAGAGTGATACTAAATAGAAAGCATAATTCAATATGGTTTTAAAGTGAGAACAAATCAGATGATGTGGGTGGGTTGTGTGTGGTAGGTGTTTTTGTTATGTCTCTTGGTTTTTGCTTTTTTTCTTTTTAAAATATGGACTTCCAGAACCAAATTGGCCTTGTTATGTTTTTGAGATTACAGTTGATATACTTTGAGTTACTTATAATTACTGTTGATACAAAACCAGATCTCATTATTGGATCTCAGTTAAGAGCTAGCAAGTATTTTAGGTATCTTATAAAAACTTTGAAGGAAGAGGAAAAAAGGTGTAAATTGTAACTGGATATCACAGAAGAATGGAAAAGTAGAAATCAGGTGTGTGTGATCTAATTTTCTGAAATCCTCTGGTTATCCAGTGTTGGGTTCTCCTGCAGAGATTCTTTGTGTGTATTTGCAACTGCGCTTTTTCTTATATAATTGATGTCAGTGTGTTCAATACAAGATTATTTCCCCCATTGCCACTGCCCTTCATCTAACTCTTTTGACATTTGCTTAATAATACTGCTCTGTCTGTAGGTGGACAAAGAGAAATGCTCCTGCACAGTGGAGGAGGAAGGACAGACAGAAGCAACACACAGAGCACCTGCGTCTTGACAATGATCAGAGAGAGGTGACAATTGTTCAGCTATAGAGATCTGATTATTTTTTCCATGATTACCTGAATAATGCTTGTAACCTTTATGAAATGTCCAGACACCTACTTGCAGTTCATCTCTGCTTTTCCCTTACATGTATTTAAGACAAATTAAGTTCCTTGTCCTTAGCAGACCAAGAAGATTTAGTTTGCTTATTCTAAAATTTACACTATTTTTACTCCCTGTCAGGACAAAATTACTTCATCCCTTGTATAGGAGGGTTCCCTGAAAATGTCATCACATGCTTTAAAGGTTTTTTAAGAAAAAAAAAAAGTTGGAGGCAGGGAATGGGGAATTAATCTTAAGAGTTTTTAGCCATCTATTTCTTATCTCTCCAAAAATTTAGTAACCTTGTACTGCTTTTATATATTTGATGGAACAAATATAACCACCTCCAGAGAGTGATGAATTTCATCCTAAAATCAAATGCATTGCCTTTTGGAGGTGCCTGTTTTTCTTCTGTTGACCATAAAAGAAGTCTTAAGATGGCAAATTGACACATAACTTCATGCTAAAGTGGGAGTGTGAACCCCACTCATTCTGTCAGGTTTGTGTCTGCCCTTTTTTTTGCATGGCACAATCTGATGTGGATTTTACTTTCTGAGCTGATAACTTCTCTCAGCAGTACTTCTACAGCTGACACAGTTATTCTTTGTGGTGAAGGGATTTTGAAAGATCTGGATGATGTAAATTAATTACAGTACAATTTCTCATTTATATTATAGAGATTCCAAGCTGTTGCACTGTTAATTTATGGGTAATTCCAAGAATAATCTGGTTTAAAATGCCTTCATTAGTTTTTCTGTTTAGTAACCCCAAAACTTTGCTTTTGTTTAAATGTATGTTGTTCATTATCTTGCTTTGTTAAATATCTTCAGAAAAGCTTCATTTGGAATTCTAAAGTAATCTTGTGTCTGTTAGGATAGTGTTGTCAAAAGTATTTTTGCCAGTTCATTATTTTGTGATAGCCATGAGTTAGTTGCTTTTCCAGTGTACTCATTTCCAGAATTTTCTCATTGGTTTATTAAAATTGTATTGAAGTATAGTGTCCTTTATGTCATGCATAACCATGCAATAGAAGAATGCATAATAAAGAAAGTATGAGTAGTTTCTGGCTTTGACATGTTCCATATGCTTAAGTAACTCTAAAATACCATTTACTTAGAAGTAACAGAAGTAAAGCGTAATTGAGTTGTAACGTCATTATTGCTTTTAATGATTGCAATGTTTAGCACATGTAAACTTGTGAGATACCAAGTAAGTAATAACAAAGGCAAAAATCTACCTCTAGTAACTGGGGTTTTTTGTTTGATTTGTGTTTTGACTCTTTACAAATTGATTATTCTATAGGAGTTATTCTGACACAGAAGGCAAGTAATTTTTGAGGCATAAAAGTTAGAAATACATGAGGGTACAAACTACCAGGTTAAGCTGTCATGGTGGTTTAGAGTTTTATGCCTTACCTTTTGGTGACATACTACTGACTGAACATTGTCCCCCTCTCATAGGTGAACCAGAGACTTTACTAATAAATTTGAAAGAATAGCAAGGGAGCCCTTCTGAGATGAGCCCTGGGATCAGGCCGAGTATGAGGCAGGGGTTTCCAAGTGCGGTGTTGTGAGTTTTAGACAAATTGAAGCTTTGGAGTAGTCAACAAAACCCTGTGGAAGTGAGACTTAGTGGTTTTTAACTTACAAATACTTGTACCTAGTGGAAGGCAAAGTTTACACCAACCAATGACTGAACACCATCTTTTCTTTTTTCTTTTCAGATTCATTGCTTACAAATTTATTTTTATGTTAAAGGCTTGGGAGTTACACATTGTATTATGTCTTCACTCTTTTCCTTTTCTATTTTGCATGCTTGCTTTTATTCCTTCATATGTGCTTGCCACTTTCACTTTATATGATCTGCTTGGCTTTTTGCTGCCAACTTGTCCTGCCAGCACCTGGACTTTTCCATGTCAGAGCTTCAGTTGCAGTTATGTTTAGACTGGGACCAGCATGATTGGCCCTTCATGCCCTCTCTAAAATCTGTGTCAGAGCGTTATCTGGTATGTCCAATGCACAATATGACTGTAATCATCGTTCTGGATAAAGATGCATAATTAAATGTATATATATCATAGCTCTGTAGTGCAAGGCTAATTGAGAAGATGTGTTTTTTCGCTCTTTGCAAAGATCACATGTGATTGACAAATCTGTCTATTCACTGACTTTTCAGTTGGTCATTATTTCGGTGTAAGCCAGACAAGTTACTTATTAATTTGAAATATGTACTAATACTCTGTATTCTGTTAGTGCCTGTCCAGGACTTGGTAACTTATTCATAGCTAGCTGTGCCTTAACCAATCTGTCATCACCTGGCTTTCAAAATATTTATCATATTATTCTTGTCTTTGAGGTGAAAACAATGGCAACTCCTTGATGGCAGTAAGAGGAGCAGAAAAGCTCTTTCAAGTAGAGTGAGTTCAGGAAACGATTTTGCTGAAAAATACAGACGGTTCACCAGTGAGAGCTGTTAGTAGCATTTTGCAGCTGGCTCCTGAAAGAATGAGAGAGAGAGAAAGGATGGTTAAGAAATATGAGATCTGCAAGAACGTAGGGCATAGCACAGATGTCAGATGTTGTCAAGCTCCAGGCAAAGTCCTTGCAGTCCCCGTGTAGATCAGTTTGCCCATTGATTAGTCTTGATCTGGGTAATTATTACAAACTGTCATTTTTATATAGAAAAATAACCACACAATTTTCAGTGGTGGAGGGAGTAATTGAATCTCTATGCATCTAAATATCCTTGCCAGTTCACATTGTGATTTTGTTATTCAGCAATGTGTTTTCTAATACTAGACAGACAACGTAAATGGGGGTTTGACCTCTAGTGAAGTAGTACTTTGTCTTAGCCCAATATAATGCTGGATATAAAAAGGGACCTTTTCTGAAAGAGAATGTGATCCTTCCCTACTCATTGCACAGGGGTGAGCTTTAAAGCTAAGTTTACCCTGTTTTCTTGATAAAGTAGTCGCTTGCTTTTTCATCTGTCTTTCTCAATTTTCTACCCCAACACAGAAGTATATCCAAGAAGCCAGGAATCTGGGCAGCACTATTCGGCAGCCCAAACTGTCTAACCTCTCTCCATCAGTAATTGCACAAACAAACTGGAAGTTTGTAGAAGGCTTGTTGAAGGAATGCCGAAATAAGGTAATAAAATAATTCTGTTCTCTTGCACCTCATATCTGTCCTTATGGTCCATTTCATGGCCAATATGCTTGAACCCCCCATCTGCCGACATCTGTTTCTGTGTTATCCCTATATAGATTTTTGCATGGTAATGAGGTGTTCATGAAGAGGTAACATATTTATAGATTCTGCAAGGAGTAGAAACTTTATCAAGCAGATATATATGTATGATCAAGAATGTAAAATGATGGACAGAGATTGAATATTCTGATGGGCCTTTATCACTCTGCTGCCCATGTCTGTTACAGGATGTTTCAGTTATCACTAATGAGATTGTACTATTTCAACAAGAGTGAATACTCCAAAAGAGGAGATTGTGATTAAAATGCAGGAACTTTTCTCATAACTAAAGGAAGTGAGTTAAGAAACTTCTGAAATGTAAGATTTCAAGAACTTAAATTCGGCAATAGTTTGTAGACATGCTTCACCAGTATATATTTAGCAGAACACTAATCTGAACTAAATGTTAATGTTTATACAGATACAGTAAAGAGAGTAATTGTCAAATAGACACATTCTTGCCTTAAGTCAGTGGAGGTAATACAGTAATTGTATGCAACTTCTTGTAAAATCATGTTAAATATGTGCATCTGCTTCTGATTTCAAGCAGTTTTTGGTACATATGAAACTATCCAAATAATCCGCTTCACTAACAGAGGCATATGACAGTGAAAATCTTTGAAGATCACCTTGGCTCTTTCTCTGTGGGAATGCAACTCTAGTCAATGTAGTGAGCCTGCTGTTAGCAGAGACAGAAATTACCAACTTGTAGTTCTTTGCCACAACTAAGATGGTACATATCTGCCTAAGGATACATTGCTTATTTGAGAGTTACTCTAGAATAGCAACAAGGATGAAAAGTGTGTAAGAGATGAGCATAAATTATTCCCTGGACACTTTTCCCCCCAGGTACCTATATGATGAATATATTCTGACTGGGAGACTACTTTTTAAGAGTTGGTGAGAGTTTTGTTGACCAGCATGAATTTGTGCAGGTTTAGGAGAATGTAGTTCATGGGAAAACTTGATAGATGCACTGCAGAATGGATTTGATTTAAATGCAAATACTCTGACAGTAGGGTCTCGCAGGAATGTCACATCCCCTCAACACTTTTGCATGTTCACCTCCCCTGGGAGGAGGTGGACATATAGTACTGCTCCCAGTCAGCACTTACCAGGCTTAAAAGAACACCCAAGAATATGCTGCAGGCCTCCAGCTTGTTAATGTATGGCCTGCTCTTCTCTTTGTTGGGGCTGCTCTGTGGAGGTTTATGTGCCCGTTAGAAAGATGAAGAGGCTGAAAGGTGATAACCATGATGCTGCCATGACTTGAAAAACAGGGATTAAAAAAAAGTGGTTCTGCAGTAGCCTCAGAAATACTACATAGGCCCAGTTATTCTGCCAAGTCTTTGCTGTCGTGTGCTTCCTTGTTGGTTATATTTACAACTGTAATTTAAAATTATAGAATCATAGGATCATTTACATTCTATGATTTTAAATATGTAAGTGATCTTGGAAATTCCTGCAGAAAGAATTAACTTTCCTTTGCTTTGTCCTTTTTTAGACCAAGAGGATGTTGGTTGAAAAAATGGGTCGAGAAGCTGTGGAGCTAGGTCATGGTGAAGTGAATATCACAGGTGTAGAAGAAAACACCCTGATAGCCAGTCTGTGTGACCTCTTAGAAAGGATATGGAGCCATGGTCTGCAAGTCAAACAGGTGAGGATCTTCCTCTCTGCACTTTCAGAGGATGCCTTTTGTTTGTATATAATCATGTTAAAATATTTGTATGTACGTCCCCTCAGCCTTTTTTTATGTCAGTTACTGTTCCCTTGTCTGTCTCAAATGTTTGTGCTGGGGTATGTGCAAGAGCACATACAAATGTGTTCCACAGATGATTTCTTGGAAGACTTTCTTTCCATTTGACCTGGGTCTTTTGTTTAATTTGTGGGTTTTGATGTTTTGTTTTTTTTTTTTAACAGGAAGACAAATAAAACTGTTTGTTGTTAATGCTTTTGTTAATGAAGCTGTAGAGGCTATAGGGCAGCATTTGCTTAAGGTATCACTGGGATATGGTATGGGGAATTTGTTTTCATGAAGGGTAACTTAGTTTTGAAGAGTAAGACTCTTGCTATTTTGGTTCTTCCAAAATGATGTAGGGGTAGTTAAGTGATGTTTACAAGATCGCTAGTTAGAGGTGTTGTTTTTCATATGAAGTTAATAATTGTTTGTTCTGCTCTTCCATTTGGAGTTTGGAAGGCCTTTATCCTTTCCTCCTCCTCTGTGCAAAGGAATAGCAAGGACAGTGAAGATGGTAACTGTTTAAAAACGAATGTGCAGAATAAGTGTACATAATCCAGACAACTGTAATTCAGTATCTCTGTTCCCAGTACCCAAGTGCCAGTGTTTAAGTCTACTCTCCCTCAAACTATATAGCAGTTCTCTATGTGAAGATTTATCATGTGATTTTCTCCCTTCCCTCTTGTATATCACTTAGGATAGAAGCTGTACTGCTTTCGTCTTAGAAGACAGAGCATCAGTATACTCTGCTTCAACTCAGATTTGGGCCTTTCAGACCACCAGACGGCCAACCCTACATAAGGTTAATGTTTTGGATTGATTGCAGATGTTGGCAAGCAGTGCTGAATGGTGGAATAAATAGAGTGGTGGAATATAATAGAGGCCTGATGAGGGAAGTGCAGTGCATCTCATATTGTGATCCACATTTAAAAAAAGTAAAAGCACCAACATATCTCTGCGTGCTGTCTATGGCCTTTATTAAATATGCAAAAGCCTGCTGTTTTATACATCAATTTTACTTTATTTTTCAATAATGAGCCAAGGAAGACTCTTCTTTCTCAGTTGGCAATAGTAATGAGGATGACTTTCCTTCCACCAGTCCCTGCTTTTACCTCTTCCCTGCTGATGAACCCTGATAGTCTTACACTAGCTGCCTACTGATTTTTTCACATATAAAGTGAATCCCCACCTTCTTTTGCCCAGAGCAATGCAGGAGGATTGTCGTGTGTAGGGTCTAATGACTTAAGTAGTCTGAACTTTCAGAAGGCCTTGGTTATTCCCTTGTCCATGCTCTGTCCCACTGCTTTCCTTAGGCTGTCTTCCTTTCCCTTATAGATAAACCTTGCATCATCATTGCTATTTGGTGAAGTTAAAGGAGAGTAACATGATGGTAAAAGAAGCAGGCAGATACATACTGCATGAGTTCTTACATTCATTGTGATCGTTGACATCTGTTTGCTGCAGGATCTTTTGTTTGCTGATTCATGTAATCTTTTGCATTTCTCCTTGCCTTGGCAGCTAATTGCTGAACACTAGACTATGTGTGCATGTGTTTGTTTTTTGAGAAAAATGCCATTTTGGATATAACTATTCCCTGGTTGATATTTTTTATCTTTTGTAAGTCTTGAAATTTTGGCTCTCCATGCTGGATCTGTCAGGTACACACGAGACATTGAGCTTCTCTGGATTATTTTTTCTATATTTTCACCACTGAATGCATGTTTGTAGTAGATTTCTCTCAAAACAGATGTTACAGACACTCCAGGCTTTATCTTCTGGAAGCATGCCACTTCTGGAATAATCCATCATGGTCATTCGCTCTTCATGTCAACTGTAGTGACAGATTTTTTTAAAGATAGTTTTAAAAGAAAAAAAAATTCAGAGTTGAACCATAGTTGGTGCACCTCTGGGAAGGAACTTACGTGGTTTTAGATGACATTTCATGGTACTGAATTGACAACTGTTGCTTTGCAGTCATGCTTTCTTCTGCACAAAGTTGTAAACAAAAATATGACTTTACAATGTGACTACTTTTCTGAAATGGTGAATTGCTAAATCTTTATGAGGATTTCAGGTTAATAATTTAGGAAGATAAGTAATACTAATTAATTTGCTCTGCAATTAATTCCAATTAAGGTGCTGGAGAGCTCCTGTTCAATTACTACTGCCTTTTTGTGGTTTTGCAAGCTTTTGGCTTATCATAGGGAATATTTTAGGATGAATCCAAGAATCTTTTTTTGTTTGCCAACAAAAGATTTCCTCACACTCTGCTTGAAGCCACCAGAGGTTTAAGAAAGCAATATAATGAGCAAGGTGCACCTTTTCATATCAGTCGACAGATTTACCTTGGCCTAAATAACACCTCCTAAATTCTAAATTTACATGGGTTTTATAATGTATGGGGAATTCTTGCTTATAAGCTTTAATTGTCCTGCTCATGTTTTTAGTTGTCTTACTGTGTTTGTGATTGTCCAAGTCCTTTGCCTGATGAATTTGAGGGGGTTCTCTTGAGGTTCTAAAAATTGACAGAATGCATCTGTAGCCCTACATTACTCTGATCGGATGCACAAGACTTGATCTGGATAGAAGGTGGTTTTCTCAGGCTGACTCTGTGTCTCTTGTCATTTCACTTGCTGAAGAGACAAGGAGGGAAAGACACGTAGACTTCTGGTGTAGAACTCTATTTGCATATAATATTTTACAAGACTTTAAATGCTTTTTTTGCCATGTCGATGAACAATGAGGAATGAAGTTCAATTGCTTTTTTCTAGTTAACAGAATTATTAGAATGCTGGTAGTTTCTCTGTTTTTTTCTTTCTCAGTCTCTTTACAGCTCCAGAGCATCTCCAACTTGTGTCTCATTTTTGTTTTTTACCAGTGATTTTATAGGGAGAAACATATTTAAAGCAAGTTTTTGTTATGGCTGATACTTTCAGTGATGATTTAAACTTTAAAAATTCCTACTAAACTTTAACTAATATGTTTTATTCAATTTTAGGGAAAGTCTGCTTTGTGGTCTCATCTGTTACACTACCTAGAAAACAGACAGAGGAAAACTACATCAGGCAGCTTCAGTACCTCAGGTAATAAAAAAAAAGATGATAAAAACCAATGAGTAAGAGCTGCCTACAGATTTGCACTGTGCAGAGATTGCTTCTATGGAAATATCCTTCACTGGGTATAACTGAATCAAGTATTCTGTCGGCTATAGAGTTAATAGGGACCCGGTGTGTTGTTTTAATACATTTTGTGAAAAATAAGCTTGTTTTGATTGAGCCCAGTTGTTTGAGTCTAGTATCTGCCTATTGCAGTAGTCAGATAAGCTTTCAAAGACAGACTTTACAATGGATTGATACAATATACCATCTTCCATATGATGTCACTGCGTGACATACAAAGCAGATTATATTAGAGACGGGTGTGGAAAACAAGTGTAAGCATATAAAATTCTGCTGTACATCCTGAAGTTTTACATTCCCTCCTGAAAAGGAAAATGAACACTATACTTATTGCTTAAAACAAGACAACATTTATAAAAATACAAAAACCACGGAAGAAACATTTTTGTTCTATCAAGTCTTGCAATAAAGTAATATTGCACCTAAGAGCCACTGATAATCTATTTCTAAGGTTATAAATCATTACTTCTTGTGTCATATGGGAGCTTAGGGTATCACTTTGGAGAATTTGAGGCAGGAGGTGGGTCCCTTTTGTTTTTTTTGAAGTTGCTATGGGAAAAAAGGCTGAGCATTTGAAAAGTGATAAGGTCTCCTAAATGTTGCTTGGTGCATGATTTTTTGCATATTATACTGAAGTTACAGTCAGTTTTATGCTTTCTAACTTGGGATTGAGGGCAGAGGTTATATTTAATACACAGCTTGATTCTAGAGTGGAATTTTAAAGATAAGAGCAATAATATTGTTGAAAAAAACAAGAATGTGCCGTTTAAAAAACAAGCAGTTGTGTTACAGGAGTGTGCAAAGTGACAGATGCATATGATGCATAGTGTACTGAGTAAAAGCCGTTGAACATGGTTTTCTTCTCCACAATGCTGATCAGTTTCACCAAGTAGAAAGGAAATAGAGTAGTCTTTAGAAAATAATACTCGATTAATATGTCTCATGCTATTTGATGTCATACCAATTTCAACTGAATCTAAGCTCATTAGTGTGTTAATTCTTATCTGCATAGCCGTCTGGGTAGTGTATTAGATTTGAAGGAAAATATGCCACAATATCTTCTCAAAGCAGCGAGTCACGAATAACTCAAGAATGCAAGTTGGTGTTTATTCACCTTTTTTTATATTGATTTTAACATCTTTAGCTAAATTTCCACTACTAAGAAATTCTCTTCTTCTGAATCTAGGAATACTTCTTGATACAGAAAGGAGAAAGTCTGATACCAGTCCAGCCATGTCACCTCTTAGAATCTCTCTCATCCAGGATATGAGGTGAGTTTAAACTATTAAAACCAACATTGAAACCCCATGAGATTTGCATACTTGTTTCTGTGTCTAATGGGTGCTATACAGAAGAGTCTGTGATTGATACTGCAGGAGGAGAGTGTGGGGAAGGAACCTGTTGAACTGTTTGAAAGTATATAGTGCAACCCTTTCATAAATGTGTTTCATGCTGAGGAGATTTTATATAGTCACAGATACCAGCTTGTAAAAATACCCTGACACAGTTTTCATCCTTTTAAAGTATTCTGTATTGTTTTATTTCCACAGAGATGTGATTGTAGTGTATGTGATTCCCCAGTCATTGCGAAGTTAGTTGCGTAGCTCTGAGCTCATTCTTTCTTCTCAGTGAAGAAAGCAGTTTAAAGAACTTGTTTGACCTAAAGAATGAGTTTATCTAACATTGAGTACTGTAGTGTGAACAAAACTGTAGCTTCTGCTCAGCGCCTTTCCTTACTAGTGTCAATTTTTTCAGTTCATACCAATTGTGCCTTGCATGCAACCGAAGTTACTACTGAGCATGCAAAGACACTATTTAATTTTCCAAAGCATTCAGCCATAAATATTGCAGCAATGAGGTCCAGAATGACTCTTATATCATGAGGAATTGGGCCTTCTTTAGAATTTGGTAAATAGTGCACTGCATTGCAGGTATTTCTTTTTCAAGCTCTTATTCTTTCTGAGATAGATATGCAAGGAGTTTAGATAGTGCTGAATATGAGGGTGATCATATGTCTTTTTCCAATAATTTGCTTGATATTTTGCATTCTTGGCAACTTTTCTTTTTCAGCCTAGCTTGGTTCAAAAGAACTGTCACACATTGAAAATCCTGGGCAGTGTGTTTTGGTTTTTTTTTTCCCCTCAGGCATATCCAGAACATTAGTGAGATCAAAACTGATGTTGGCAAGGCCAGAGCCTGGGTTCGTCTCTCTATGGAAAAGAAGTTGCTCTCTAGACATCTAAAACAGCTGCTTTCAGAACATGAACTCACAAAGTAAGATGGTTTATCTTGGGTAAAGCTTTAAAAAATTAAAACCTGTTTTGACTTAAAAACATCCAAAGTGCCTATTCTTTCATCTGTTTAGCAGTGAGCAAAAGGAATAGAACAAACTAGCCTTCCAACTGTGTCTGTACCTGTATATGAGCTATTTGGGAATTATGATTCAATGCTGGTGTTCTTCAGACACAGAATCAGTTCTGTCAGTGTAGACTGTGACTTTTGAGGTGAAATCTTTAAAAAATGCTGTGGATTAAATGAAATAGGATGTAAGTCCAAATGACAGTACTTTCATAAGCCAAGCTCTTTATCTTGGCCCCTCTTCTGTACTGGGATATTTTGTTTCCTAGGATTGTTTGTGTGGTTTTTTTAGTGCATGGCAAAGTGCAGCTTCAGTCCTGGTTGCAGTTCTGCCATGATACGAAGAGCATAAAGGCACATTAGATGTATTTTTGTGATTCTAGTTAGTGTGACTCAGTGATTGTTCCTTAGCTTCTAAATTCTGTCTCCAAATTTGAGACATTCTTGTAACTGTTTTCAGTGCTGTGTAAAATAATGTAGATAAACCACACTAGAAGTTGATTTTAAGAGAGCAAATGGAGAACATGCAGTACCTTGAAGGTGACTAGGAAAGCTGTTCTGATCAATTCTTGCATCTTGTTTTGAAGCAATAAACTCAAGATGAGATCTGATAATCTTTCTTAATCTTGAATCTAGATCTTTCAGAGCATTGCTGTTCTCATCTCTGGATCAAACTGATAGTATCTCAGTCCTCTCATACACAGTTAAGGTTTTGCATTTATAGCCTGCTTAAGAATATAAGGCAAATTGCTTTCATAATAGTCAAATATTTCTACTAAGAACCTTTTTTTTGGTTGTTTTTATTACTTCTAAACATTTCAAAATATGTGACTTTCAGTTCTTTGTATATGAACTCAAAACAAAATTATGAAAAGACCAAATATTGAGGCCCAAAACACTCTTTAAAGAGTAATTGTACTATAAGAAGAAAATGGGAAAAGTATATAAAGTATGAGGGGGATGGGGATGTGAGTGAAAACCTGTAGAGTTCCAAATACTGCTGACTTAAGCTCTGTCAAACATAGTCTGTGCTTCTTGTAAGTATGCATCTTGAAGGGTAAAGGGAGAAATGTTCAGCACAAGGATGTCTTCACTTGGTGACATGCAGAGCCCTTGTACGTTATCTTATCCTTGTAAACATAAAACAATCTGTTGTAAATAGTTGCACAAATCAGAGTACAGGCCATGTTTAGTACTAATTGTTTTAGGAATAATAATTTGAGTTCTATTTAGTGTAGCCTTTGCAAAAAAAAGTATTACTAGTAAGCTTGGATGTACTGTTCACTGTGTGGAAATTAAAGATTCTCTTGTATGAATCCTAGGAATTTTTATCAGCTTTATTCAAACACCTCTTTCTGGAGACAGCTTAACCTATGCTGTCTACTGTTGCTTTCCTCTTCCCCCATTCACACTGCCTTCCAATAAATGTCTTCTTTCCCTCAGTCTCCCCTGAACCTCAATTGCTAATTATTTGAGATTTGTCTTGTATGGAATTAGGTTGGACTTTCTGATGAAGCTGTGGCCTTCCAACTGTGAACAAGAAAAATCAGGAGGACAGGATGGAGACAGCTAATAAATCTACCTGTATCTCTAAGGTTAAACTTCCCCAGTGAAGTCAACAGTACAGATCAGGTTAAATTCAGCAGTGCTTGTCTCATGTGGAACATATACTGTGAGAGGACTTTCCATACACCACCACCCTCTATAGCCATTCAAAGGAAGGAAAGAAAACCCCATCTCTCCTAATAGTCACTGATACACTCTGTCAGACAGATTCTGATTCTCTGGAACAGAGTGAGACAGCAGCAAAAAAATGTTTAAAATTAAAGTGACAAGCAAAGGAACAACTTGCATAGAATGACAAATTCTTTGTAATCATGTATGCTTTGTGCTGCCTATTTAGATATCGTACATAAAGAAAGATGTTCTAGGCAGTATGGATCTAAGTGTGCTCTGGTTTGGCCTTTGTTTTGTTTTACAGGAAGCAGTGCCAAATTCAGTGAGGCACTAAAAGTAATTGTGCGACTTCTGCCATTTTACAGTTAACATGGTTGTGTGTTGTACTTTTTTGAAGCAACTGTTAGTCATTCTAGTTAACCCATTCTCTCTACTTGGCATTTGCTAAAAAATATAAGAAAACTTTAACACATTTGGTTTCTTTCTAGTGTGCAAAGGGACTATAGTTAGTGAACAGAAGGAAATCACATAGCTTTACTTTGCACAAGTAAATTGAGAAATGTGACACACTTTGGAATGACAGGACAGCACATAGCCTTTGGGACAGGCTGCCTAAACATGCGGTTCAGATTGCGCAAACAAAACATGGACACTGTGACCCATGAGACCTTTGTGGGTTTGCTACTTCTGTGGCTTCAGACAGGTTATGTTGATGTAGGGCTCTGTGTCTTTATTTCCATTGAACATTTCCTGTCAATCTCTATTGTTACAGTTGTTATGTAAGTGAGAATATGTGCGTGTTAATCATCATTGTTTTGTTTTACCAATTTCTGGCTTGTGAATTACTTGCTGACTATTTTGTAATTGATCTGAAACTGAGGGGAGTTGCCAGGATGTCCTCCTGGCAGGAACAGCCTATCTTTGGCTGTGTCAGCATTTCTAAAACCTAATTCACACATTCATGATGTTCTGAATATTCCTTCAGTGTCAGTTGGATTTTGATGCATCTTGACATGCTCTTCTTTTATAGTCATTCACCAACATTGATGGTATTTATTGGTTGCATGATTGACAAAAATAGTGGTGATTGCTATGAAGAAGTGAGGAACTTTAAAGAGTGTTTTCCGGTCAAAATTTGCCCTTGAAAAGGTTGAAATTGTAAATCCTTTTTGAGGTTTCTCAATTGCAAGTCTTGCAGTGTTAAATTCTCTAATGTGTTTTAGTAATTTCAATAAAGTACATAAGATTGTTTCCATTTACAGTGCATTCTTCTGCATAAGCATTGGTATCTATACTAGTGAGAGAGGCTACTGAGATACATCTTTTGGTGTTTCCACTTAAAAGAAGTTGCAGTTTTGTGCTGTGTTGCAGTCTTAGCAGAGTTTGCAACACCCTAGAAGTGAGCAGGAAAACTTTAGGCCATTTTTGCATGCTTATAGCTTTGGTTATGTCAGGAAATCTGTACTGTCAACACTGAAGCTATTCCCCAGCTTAGTGTGTGGGTGATTGTAGACTTGGGTTATCACCGTAACCTAGCACAAGCAGATAGCCCCAGTATTTTCCCTAATGTCCTTTGAAAACCATCTTCAAATTGTCTTGTATCGTGTGCCAGAGGACTCTTCCATGACACCATCTACTTGGAAGTAATTTAGGAAGACTCTCTTTTCTTCAGTTCTGTCATTTTACCTGGCCAAAAGAAGTGAGAGAATTTCTTCCAAGAAAGTACAAAATTTCTCTTTCCATACTTTGGAGTGGCTTTTTGGGGTTGGAGAAGACCCTTAGACCACTCCACAACTTGCTTTTGGGAGGTAGAAAATAGTGTAAAGTACAGGACTAGTGCACTTGGGAGACTTTAGACTTGCAGAGTGTTGACATACCTTCACAGATGAAATACTGTTGGCTCTATCAGTATCATTTGTAATCTCTTGCACATTCTTCATAGTTTACCTAATAAATATGCACAATAGAAAACATTTCACTGAAAGCATCTTGTTACTATGACAGATTATTTGTTTTACTTTCTCAGAAAACTCTACAAGCGTTATGCATTCCTCCGCTGTGATGATGAGAAAGAACAATTCTTATATCATCTCCTGTCATTCAATGCTGTTGATTACTTCTGCTTTACCAATGTTTTCACAACAATCTGTAAGTATTTGTTTTCCCCGGAACTCTGCTTTCTGGATTTGGTTGAATCCTTATCCAAAAAGCTGCAAAGCTTTGAGCAATGTGCCTTCATGTAATTGTTCTGCTTTCCTCCTGGCATCCATCTGTGTATGCTCTATCACTGTTTCCATGATCGTCTCTGGTGGGTAGTAGTGTCTGTCTCTGTGACACTGAAGGCTTTTGTTTGTAACTTGCTAAATTACACAGCTCAGGCCTTTTAGTTAGGGGAGAGTTCTCAACAGAAATTTTTGTGGTGGGCTTGTTTGCATCATGCCAAACAAGACCGGTATGGCTTGTTCATTATTGAGATAAGAATATTAACACATGCTAGAAATGGAAAAGAAAAAAAAATGTCCCCTTTTTCATACTCAGCCTATTTTGCTGCATCTCTGGCTCTGAGTGTGAGATGAGTGAAATGCCCATTGAAGGCTGCATTAGAACTCTGAACACATTGGTGTACCTGTTTTTTTTTCTTCTCTTTTTTATAAAGGATACCCTAGAGAAACTTGTAACCTGTTGTTGCCAATGCTTAGATGTGTTCCAGAGTTCTCATGTATTTGTGTGCCTGCTGCCACAAGACCTCACTAGTGGGGCAGACTGGGGAAAGACCTTAGCAAGGCTTATAAAATTGGGGGTGAGGCTGTGTGAAAAGACTCCATTGGCTTCATAGTGGGGAGCTACCTTTGATGGTATATTGTGATCCATATTTGTGTTTATGAAAGACAAAGCAAGCAAATGTCTGAGCAAAATAGTTTTTGATCTTGTGGGCAAGCTCTGGCCAGTTCTAAAATCTGGTCTGCTGGATGCAGTTAAATTGTCACTCACTTTAAGACTATCAGCACAGAAAATTAAAAGGGAAACATTTTAATTAATTCTTAAATGTTATAAGCATCAAGGAAGTCCACCACCAAATGCTTTCTTGAGGGCATTGACAGCCGGAGGAGACATTGAGGGAGAAATGCACTAAACACCTCAGCCAAAAAGCTCTGACTGTAATCCATTTATGCACTATAAAAGAGAGGCAGATCGCCAAGAAACACAGTGGCCATTCAGATCATTGAATTTTGTTATAACAGTTTGGTTAATGAGGGGCTGTGCATGAAATGCTAGGTGACTGAGGAACACATGTGTGCCTCCAGAGCCAGAGAAGAGACTGTAACTCAGGTGATACTCTGTAGAATTAGTCACTGGTAAACCAGGGGCCAGAAAACGTGTGTGGTGCCAGTTAGAGGGGAAAAAAATAAAAGTTGTTCTTTTTAAAATCAAGAAGTCTTACAGTTGCCATAACTAAGAGCAACATGGTACAGAGAACCTTGCGGCATTATAATGTACTTTCACTGAATTTGTTCATCCAGAGTAGTGAATGGTGCTACAAATAAGCCCTGCAGACAAAGACCTGGGTTAGTAATTAAGTGGGAATTGGTGTTAGTTGTGTAGTGTGCATACATGCACACATGAAAGCAGGCAGTTAGGGATTGAGCTTTGAGTTGCATGCTGAGCTACAATGCAGTCCTGGATACATGAATATCCTGACTTTACTTCCTTGTGTTTATGCTGGGGACAAGTAACCATCTTCATGTCATGTTTTGAGGCTAATAAATGAAAAATTGCTCAACCCATATGAAGGCATTATTCCATTCATATTCCTCTTTTCACTTGACAGTGTTTTGCTGTCAGCCCTGCTTCTTAATGACTGCTATGTGTACGCTTCCTGATTGTCAATCGGTGCTTAGTGTGCAAGTGTTAGCATGATTAAATAGCAGCTCTGATGTTGATTTAATATTTCATGGTACTGCAGTATTATTTGATGACTTATCTTTTCCTCCTCTCTTCAATAAAGACGTTACATAATTATTCTCCTTCATTTTTAAAGTGTTACTTCTTGTGTTCACAGTGATACCATACCATATATTGATTGTTCCCAGCAAGAAACTTGGTGGTTCAATGTTTACAGCCAATCCTTGGATCTGTATCTCAGGAGAACTGGGTGAAACAGGGGTCCTGCAGATTCCCAGGAATATATTAGAAATGACTTTTGAGGTTTGTATTGCTTGAGACAAAAAAATGCTTTGGATGTCCTGTTTGTTCCATTTTCAATTCTCTCCTTGCTGTACCATCTTCCCTTATGTTTCATATCTCTAGTCTATGTGGCAAGTTGCAAATACTTTGTGTACCTGTACATACATAGCAAGTGTAATCTAATAACAATGACTGACAAATCCTTAGTGCGAGGATGGACAAGACTAACTTTATGTTACAACTTTGTGCTGTAATGGTGGGAGGTATTATATCCTCTGCTATTGGAAGCAAAGAAGTGATTCTGCTCTGATTTTTGTGTGTATGCACACATTGGGTAAAATTTAACTGAAAAATAATTTAACTGATGTTCTGTCTGCTTATCAAAATAGCATTTAACAAAACAAGGAAAACAAACAAATAAAGCAACCTAAAAAGGCTAGAATCAATCATGCATTCAGAAAAGAACCACCACATTTCTGCTACCCTGTCTGAGCATGTTCTCTAATAGTTTATTCTTCCAACGTACTTCTCTCTTTCAGTTTACTCTGACAAACTCTTTGTTTAATTTGCAGTGCCAGAACCTGGGAAAGCTGACCACAGTGCAAATAGGACATGATAATTCAGGGCTGTATGCCAAGTGGCTAGTGGAATATGTTATGGTCAGAAATGAAATAACAGGGCATACTTACAAGTAAGTATCATCCTGACCTTTCATGTTGGGTAAGTAGAATATCTGCAGGGAGCTGGCACAGTAGAGCTTGTTTGATTGGAAATGTCTTATCTCCTGGGACTGTGTCTACAGTTGCCACTGCCTCAAGGCATAGAAAGATCATTTGGCTTCTGACATTAAACAAGTTGTGATTCTTAGAAAATTAAACAGAGTTTTCAGTTTGCAGAGGCTCATGTCTAGTCTCAAAATATTGGTGGAGGAGATGAGTTGACTGTTGCACATCTTAAAAATAATCTGCCTTTAGTCCAAGGAAGAAATAGCAAGATGGAACTTTCTCCTTACCAAGTAAGGGTGGTGTTTTATATGAAGGCTGAGTGCTCTAGTTGTTCTAATGAGACCTTTGGAAACAAGCTGAAACACAGGGCTTAAGAGTGTTAGAAACCTTCCTTTGCATAGTGAAAGTAAATGAAATGGATTTACAGTAAGAATTACAGTTTTTTATGGTAGATTCAACATGGTTTATTGCCCTGTCCTTTATTTAGGGAAACTGTCAGCTCACGCTGATGACTGATTGGTGACTAAGTCCACTCATGTGTAAGTCAGCACAGGTGTATTTCGCCACCTATCTATAGTGTGTAGTGGGTCTTCCTGTTGTACCCCTATTTCCTCTGCAACCCTCAAATCATTTGCTACACACAGGAAACAAGAGAAAATCTGCCACTGTTTGCTTTACAGATCACAGTGTGACATTTAGCTCATGTGAAACTGAAAAGCTGTTTTACTTTTGCTCCCTCTGCTGGTAAAAGCCAAACCCAAGACTCTTACTGGATGAGGGAAGTGTTTGTAATAACTGGACTAGCAGAATTTGGGGTTTATGCAACTGCTGTCAAAAGTCTTCAGCATGGAATTGAGTCTGGATTGAAGACCTCAATCTATATGTCTCCTTTGTATTCCTAGGTTTCCCTGTGGAAGATGGCTTGGAAAGGGAATGGATGATGGCAGCTTAGAGAGGATCCTGGTGGGAGAGTTGCTGACTTCCCACACTGAGGTTGATGAGCGGCAATGTCGAACCCCTCCTTTGCAGCAGTCACCAAGCATGATAAGAAGATTTGTCACTATATCACCAAACAATAAGCCAAGTGAGTGGTGGGGGATGCCTTGTCTGCTACTGTCCTGCATTGCTGCCTGAGGAGAGCTGCTTGCAAACAGAACTGTAGGTTTTCTCATATTTTAGAACTGAAGCTTGGAGAGGACATGTACAATTCATATGTAGTTAGCCCAACCCTATGCTCAAAGTCCATCTAGCTTCACAATGACAGTCCTGAGCAACCTGTTCTAGGTATTGAAGTTTTGAACGCCCCCAAGGATGAAAGGAAGATGTCTCTGGACACCTGGTCCAGTGCTTAGTTGCCCTAGTGGTGTTTTCTGTAGTCTTATCCTTCATCTGTGGAATAAATGCTATGGAAGAAGGTAGAAATTTGCTGTCCTGTCTCTATCCATCGTGAATGAAAAAGCTTGCTTATGGTTTCTGTTCAAGGACTTCACTTTTCTACTGAGGTCACTGTTCTGGGGTTGTCTTATTAGTGCTAGATCAGGTGGTTCCTTTGCTCCCAAGCATGCTTGGGTTTACAGTGAGACTGTCATAGGAAGCATTTCCAGGATGGCCAGATTTGGTGACCTCAATTAAAGCAGAGCTCTGGGCCCTCGTCTGAAAAGTTACATTATATGTTAAAAACCCTTTCTACCTGTTGTTGTGTTGAAAAACCCAATGTTAACTTTGATATCAAACCACCTCCGTTTCTACCTCCTTCAGAACAAATAAAAGTAGAATTGGTTTTTTATTACCCACAGTCCAGCACCTTTTTACTAACAGCACAAGTTATGCTGGTCCATGCTCCTCTTTTTTGTGTTATGCCTTATCCCTCATGCACAGGTACAATTTCTAAAACTGTTACAGAGTGACTGGATATGTTTTTCTATTTTGCAGAGTTAAATACTGGTCAGATACAAGAAGCTATTGGTGAAGCTGTCAATGGTATTGTCAAGCATTTCCACAAGCCAGAGAAAGAGGTGAGGAGTTGTTGCCTGCATGGTGCCACTTCTGTCTTAAAACTCTTATTAGTAAGCACTGGAGAATAGGTAACAGAAAAAAACCCTTTAACTGAAGGAACAGACACCTGTTTGAAAATTCCCTTAGTGGAGCAACGGTGAGATATTGAGAGTACACTGTTGTAACAGTACATGCTCCAATACCTCAGTTTTGCTGCTAACTGCAGCATTCTGTTAATATAAATGTTAACACTCTGGTATTGGAAATTGTGTTGTTAGTAAAAATCTGTCAAGCATTCCACCTGTACCCCTGTTATGAGTGTTGCCTCCTGTTTAGTTTGTTCTGGATTAACTGACATTTTACATCTACACTGAGTACTGAGTAGATTTGTTTTTAATGCCTGTTTTGCATCACCTTTGCTACTTAAAAACACTTCTAAAGGGAAATAAATGTGTTTGTTTTCTGTGTGTGCTTGGCAGAGAGGCAGTCTGACGCTGTTGTTGTGTGGAGAAAGTGGACTTGTTTCAGCTCTTGAACAAGTGTTTCAGCATGGATTTAAATCACCAAGACTCTTCAAAAACGTCTTCATTTGGGACTTCTTAGGTAAGTTGGAGGAAGACATAGCAGAGCCTTTCTACATCTCTGAAATATATCCGTGTTCCTTGTCATTGCCACCGTATCTCAGCTGGTGGGAACAGCGTACTTCTTGGAGACATCTTGGCAGCAGAATCTCCATAGAGCTCTTACCTCTTCATACTGTTGAAAGGTTGACTCTGTACTTAATAGAATAACAGGGCTTTTTTCTTTCTAGCAGTAATAATGTGAAACAAACTTTCTTAGTGAGGAAGAGTTACTTAAATAAGGTGGTGAATTGACATATGATAATTTGGTTCTTAGTTGAGCATAATAAAAATAGTAAAATCCCACTTTCAAGAGATTGAGCTGCCTTACAAAGCACAACAGATGAGTCTGGTGCTATTGGTACTAACAGGACATTGTAATAAAGGGGTTATAAATCTATGTTTTTCACATGCTGGTCTAGATCCTTTGACATAGAGTTGGATAAATCAACCAAGCACACAAACACCTTTTAGAAAAATGATTCTTTTTAATTGTGTTTCTATGGTTGGAGTAGGTAATTTGACATCACTTTCCTCTTCATAATTTTACTGTGGCATCTGAAAAATCAGTAGATAGATTTTTTAGTACCATTCAGAAAGAAGTGGAATCTCAGTTTTGCACATGGAGAACACAGGACTGAATAAAAGAGCAAAAGCCAATGCCTAAATGTAGTCATTCAGGAAACTTTGAATCTAGGTCTTTCAACTTTAACTGTCCCCTTCATGATGCAAATGGTCTGATTTGTCAGTGGTCCAATATGAGCATCAGGATTTGTAAGCAGGGACAGCGTTATACTGAGATGGTATTAAATTTAATCACCTAAATTTGAAAGTCATAGTGCATAATTATGCTATTGCAAGCACAGGAGAATGGTATTTCACATATTTTTGTCACTACTGTATGCACTGATGAAACTTCATTATCTCCCTCCATTCTTTTAAGAAAAAGCACAAACATACTATGAGACCCTTGAGCAGAATGAGATGGTCCCAGAAGAGAACTGGCAGACAAGAGCCAGGAATTTCTGTCGCTTCATCACTGCTATCAACAACACTCCTAGAAACATTGGGAAGGATGGCAAATTTCAGATGCTGGTCTGTCTTGGAGCCAGGTATAAAGAAACTTCTTTATTATTATTGTTGATGTTATTTTTAACTGATATTTTTATAATATGAAAAGGATGTTACATATCACAGAATCATATTAGTAAGATAAAATCACACAACTGCTGGATTGGGAAGTTTGACTACTACTTACACAGTTCTTTGATGTAACTAAAGAAGGATCAAGTGAACCATGCCCTGACTGAGCTCCTAGGCATGTGAAGTGTGGAAGATCTGAGATAGAAACTCAAGTATCCCAAAGAGCTGAACAACTGAATCAGGAGAGAAAGATAGTAGTCTGGTTTATGACTAGCCTCCCTCTCATGTACATCTGGTAATGTCATATAATCAATCATAAAATGGTTTGAGTTGGAAGGGACCTTAAAGGTCCAATCTTCCTGCCACAAGCAGGGACACCTTCCACTACAGTAGACTGCTCCAAGCCCCATCCAACCTGGCCTTGAATGCTGCCAGGGATGGGGCAGCCACAGCAGCCTGTGCCAGTATCTCAGCACTCTCACAGAGAACTTCCTCCTAACATCTAATCTAAATTTTCCCTTTTTTGGTTTAAAGCCATTTCCCCTTGTCGTATCACTACAGACCCGTGTAAAAAGTCCTCTGACTTTCCTATAGGCCCATTTAGGGACTTGAAGGCTGCTATAGGGTCTCCCCAGAGCCTTCTCTTCTCCAGGCTGAAAAACCCCAACTCTCTCAGCCTGTCTTCACAGGAGAGGTGCTCCAGTCCCTAACTATCTTTGTGTCCCTCTTCTGGACTTGATAAAAAAGAGGCATACCCAGAAGACAGAAACAGAAAACCATCCATCAGTGAGGCTTCTCCAGTTAATGACTGGGTGAATTCACCAGCCTCCACCTACTCTCTGGTTCTTCTTGTTGTAGGAGATAGGTAGGAGAGAAGCTGGAACAATCTAGAAGCCCCTTGGCCAAAGGCAGTGGAGCGGGAGGCTAGTGACTTTGGTTTGGGCCACCTTGGGCCTTCCAGGCCTCCTGTGAGTCATACTTTTTGATGTGAGGGGTGAAAAGTACAGAGACACGTCTCTCATGGATGCTCCCTACTTAAATGAGTTCCACAGATGGTTACTCCCTCTTTCCCGTTTTGTAAATTGTGCAGAGAAGATGATAGATCTTTTTATAAGGCCAAAAATAAAAATCATGTCAGTAAAAGAGAGAAATTAACTTGGTTTTACTTTTATTTCCAAACTGCCAATTGCCACTTTGTCAGAGACCACCTTTTGCATCAGTGGATCGCCCTGCTTGCAGACTGCCCAATCACAGCACAGATGTATGAAGACATAGCACTGATTAAGGATCATACCCTTGTGAACTCTTTGATTCGAGTGCTGCAGACCTTG
This sequence comes from Colius striatus, assembly GCF_028858725.1. Taxonomy (NCBI): domain Eukaryota; kingdom Metazoa; phylum Chordata; class Aves; order Coliiformes; family Coliidae; genus Colius; species Colius striatus. Next base: position 11,410,961 of record NC_084765.1, read on the forward strand.
CAGGAGTTCAACATCACGCTGGAGGCATCTCTTGTCAAAGGAATCGATATTTGACTTCTTGTCCCACAGGAAAAAACTGTCTTTAAAAAAAAAAAGAACAAGGAGTGAAAAGAAGCAACAAGGAGTGAATCTTGTTAGTATGCAAAAGTTCTGTCTGCCAGTACATTGTATCGTGAACTTGTTCATGGCCCTAAAATGCAACTTTGACTTTTCTTGAAGGAAACTCCAAAAATAGTACAGGCAAATGGATAGAAGCTGTAAACTCAATGTAAAAAAGAGGATTTTGGTATAAATCTATTTTAGAGTTTATTTGCTGATTTGCTTTTTACACACTTTCATGTGAAAGAGATAGAGATGAGTATTGTGCAGCTTATTTTAAAGCTGCAGTATTTCCTTGCCATAGAAAATGTGCAGTGAGCCTTTCAGCATTCTGTGAACTTGCCTTCAGATACGCTGTATGTCATAGATCCCAATGTATACACTCCATTTCTGCTGAGAAGGTCATTCTATAGTTTTTAAACTAATATTTTATATATTAACATTATTACCAATGTTTGATTTTTAACATACTGGGTCAAGTTTCGCTGCAAGGGAACTACAAATCTGATGTGTGCTTTTTTTTAATAGCTCCAAAGCACCAATTTGTCAACAAATGGGTTTTTTTTTTTCCTTTATTTTTGTTGTCAGTATTATTTTTAGTGAAATC